>NW_025814834.1:149364825-149902325 GCF_022079265.1 Lynx rufus | reverse complement strand
ACATTCTGTTGGTGACTTTGACTTATCCCTGCATGTGAATTTTGTTCCCTTCATTAACTGTAGGGTTTTAGTTTCCATAGGGCATTGCCTTTTGTGGGCAACACTCTCCTGGATTAGGAGAGCATCCTAATTCTTTTTGCTGAGAAAAGGAATTTAAAACATTGACTTTGGGCTCCACTTCAAAATGAGATTTTAAGACTTGAAGAGCTCCCAGACCCAGATGACAAGGATTATGTCAAAGTAAAACTACATCTTACCTTATCACCTTGCATACCAGGGGGGCCCATTAATCCAGAAAGGCCTTGACTGCCCTAAGAACAAAATACAAAGAGAGGTTTAATGTTATGAATGGGAATTGAAAATTAGAATTCCCTTGCTGCAGGATTTCATCTCCATCATCAAAATCTTACTGCATTCATTCCTGATCTTTGCAAGTAGGCTTAAGTTACACCTTTTCTCAGGGCCCTTTTGAGACTTTTTCTGAGGCTCCCCACATTTCTCTCTTCCCATGCTGAATACCTGCACCTTACTTCCTACTTCATGCCTCTGCCCCCTTTTTTTCTGATATTCTTTTCTCTAGGAATGCTCTCACTCCCTAAATTCCTGTCATTCCAAGATTTACTGTGTTTTAAAAATCTAAAGTTTACTAAAAAAATCTGTAAGGGGGGCACCTGAGTGGCTCAGTTGGTTAAGCTACAGACACCTGCTCAGGTCGTGATCTCAGGGTTTGTGAGTTCGAGCCCCGCATCAGGCTCTCTGCTGTTGGTGCAGCACCTACTTCAGATCCTCTGTTCACCTCTCTCTCTGCCCTTCTTCCCCTTTGCTCCCTCTCTCTCAAAAATGAATAAACATGAAAAAATAGTTCTATGAGCATGCTGTGTGGCAGCTGTGGAGGGCTCAGGCTGGCATCTGGTGGGATTCCCACGAGGAGCCTCCAGGCAGGGCTGTGGTGAGCAGGGCTGGGCTCACATGGCACAGCAGAGAAAGGGACACTTTTGCTTCCGGGGCTGTGCTGGTGTTGCCTGCTGTACCACTGGGAAGTAACTGCTGAGAAAATTTATTGGGAGGATGTGTGTTTGGCTCCCGAAGATGGGACTTCACCTATTAGGGCCGTCCATTCTCCTGATCCCCCAACTTTGATGAGGGCCTGCAAGCCCATCTTGGGGTGGGAGGGAGAAAGTATACTGATGTGAGGGGGAAGGATTGTCTGGTGGGCAGAAGTGACAGTGAGAGACAAAGAGGAAGCTGTGTGAATGGGGTTGGAAAAAACATGTCAGAAAGGAATGAGGAAGGGGCACCAGGGTGGCTCAGTTGGCTAAGTGACCACCTCTCGATTTCCACTCAGGTCATGATCTCAAAGTAGTGGGACTGAGCCTCTCTCCCCTCCAGTTGAGCCCTGTGCTGGCGGGTGCAGGTGTGAGTGTGGAGACTGCTGGGGATTCTCTGTCTCTCCCTCTCTACCCTTCCCCTGCTCATGCATGCGTGTGTGCTCTCTCTTTCAAACTAAATAAACTTAAAAAAAAAAAAAGAAAAGAAAAAGAAAAAGGAATGGTAACAATCTTGAGACACTTTGCTCCAAATGCAGTTTTACTTTCCTTCCTCTCTTTCTTTCTGCTGCAGCGAATATATTATGCACGAAAAAACAATGTTGTGAAAGAAAAAAGAGTACTTAAGTAATAATCCTAAGTAAACTAAGTGACTGTGTTCTGTTTAATATTTAGTGCACTATGTACTTTAATGTGTCATCAAGTTAAACAATCAGAAGAGGAAAGAATGTTTCTAATGATTACCAATTGAATACCTTTCCATTTGTACTAATTTCATTTTAATACCTCTTCTTGACATTTTATTAGGATGGCTTCCATTTGTGATGGGGTGAAAGTTTATACAGGTAACATATATATATATATATATATATATACACACACACACACACACACACACACACACACACGTATACACACACACACACACACACACACACATATATATATTTTACAGTTAATAGAGGGAAAAGAAAGCTGCACTAGGAAACAGGTTATTGGAGGCTTGTCTCCTTCTACTAGCTCTAATCGTGGGTGGATCACTTTACTTCTTTTAAAAGTTCCTCCATCTGGGGCACCTGGGTGGCTCAGTCAGTTGAGCGTCCAACTTCAGCTCAGGTCATGATCTCACAGCTTGTGAGTTCGAGCCCCTCATGGGGCTCTGTGCAGACAGCTTGGAGCCTGGAGCCTGCTTCAGATTCTGTGTCTCCCTCACTCTCTGCCCCTAACCCACTCGCATTCTGTCTCTGTATCTCTCAAAAATAAATAAACATTAAAAAACATTAACAAAAAAATAAAAGTTCCTCCATCTGAAAAATGAGAATCTCTCACTTGCCTTATGGAAAAGGAAAATTACCACTCCTTAAAAGTTAAGGTCCCAAAAGGCCTTAAACACTTCAATTAAATGCTCTATGAGAGATGTTCTTTAGTGAATGTTCTATGCTGAAAGACCAGCCCCTGCATTTCTTTTGTCGTTATGTTGCTGACCATATATTTATTATAAAAATGGCTAAGTGATTAAAACCAAAACACTATTGTTACCCACCCCCTCAACTCTCACCGTTTAATGTTTATATATGTATTCATAATATATGTATATAACTAATATCCTGCCTCCTCAGTATATGTGAACCCAATTTAATATAAATATAATGTTTAATAAATGTTTTAAAATTTTGCCATTTTAGAAATACATCTTTCAATTTTAAAAGGTATATTTCACTTAAAGCTCAATGGCAGCATATCATTAAATCCTGTATCTTACTACATTTCTCCCATCTAGCAATAACCACAATTAGTAAATGAGTAATTCAAAAAGTGAAAAAAGACTGACATACTTCTTAGCCTCAATGCTAATGCTGAATCATCCTATATTTCATACAGAAACTGTATACATACTGAACCACCCTATATTTTGGACAGGGAAGCCATGAGTAAAGATAAAACCAAGCATTTGATATAAATGGGAATGCTTAATTTGGGGAGGGTTATTTAAAGCAGACATCATAACGGAAAGGAACTCTAATTCCTAAATTTTAAGTAAGAAATCAAATGTCCTATATTTAGATATTTTAAAAGATGGCATTTTGTTTCTCAGACTGCAGGATATTCTTCCTTGCAATAAGTAAGGGACCAATGAAAATATGTTTCTAATAATAAATTTCAATTCTTTTTCTAAAATATTTATATTCAGAGAACTCAGTTCCATCACAGGAATAAAATTCTCAAAATTCTAGATTAAATTTTTTTTTTGAGGATTTACTTGTCAGTATAACATCTGCAAAGTTCCTTAAAATGGTATGGGTTTTTTTTTTTTTTAAGTTTACAAAGTTATCTGTAAGCCAGTTAAAAGATCAGATTTCAACACAGGAACCATCAAAATTATTCAGGGATTTTAAAAGTTTGTGAATGTACACCACACAAACAAAAACATCCCATAATTGTATCACATTCATCAAGTGCTTGTCTAAACAAAGCTTCCCAGATGTATTCCTAAGGCTCCATTTGTATTCATCCTCACTGGAAAACAGTACCTTTCTCCTAATAAAGATTTTGTTGCTATCTTTACTTTAAAATACTAATTTATTTTTACTTCAATGTATATGTGTTTGACAGCATTATGACAAAATGAAATGCATATTAGATTACAAGTCAGACAAATATATCATTAACTCCGCCACTTACTATTCATGATGCATTTAAATTCAATGAATTCTGTTTTCCTTTTTTTTTTTTAAGTTTATTTACTTATCGGAAAAGAGAGAGAGAGAGAGAGAGAGAGAGAGAGAGAGAGAGAATGAGCAGGGGAAGGGCAGAGCGAAAGGGAGAGAGAGAGAATCCCAAGCAGGCTCTGCACTGTGCTGGTTACTGCGGAGGCTGATGTGAGGCTTGAACTCAGGAACCGTGAGAACATGACCTGAGCCAAAACCAAGAGTCAGACACTTAACTGACAGCCACTCAGGCTTTCCATGAATTCTGTATTCTGGAAAACAAGATAATGATGACTGCCTCTCTTGCAGTTACTGTGGTACTTAAAAATGGTAAAGTACATGGAACTATTCTCAAAAAGGTGCAAAATAGCATTGTAATTTATGTATTATTGTGTGTATGCCTTTTAACAGCAAGTTTTTGAGATTAGGGCCATATCTTGCTCTAATTTTTCGCCCCACCCTACCCTAATTGGAAGGTAGCAAAATGGTAACCACAGTAGACACTCAATAAAATTAATGTTAGGATTTCAACTGATAAATTAATCTGATATAATCTATTTTTTAAATATTTCTTCCTTCATTAAAATCTGCTAGTTTTCTCTCTTCTCTGTCTAATATCAAGTAAAATCTACATTTTTGGGAATGCCTGCATGGCTCGGTCTGTTAAGGGGATTCTCTTTCCTTCTCTCTCTGTCCTCCCCACCCCTCAAAATAAATAAATAAACATTAAAAAATGTTTAAGAAAGATAAAAATGATTTTTTTTAATGCCTGAAATATATCTGCATGATTTTAGTCCACGGGCAACTAATTACCTTTTTTCCAGGAACAGCTTGACCAGGGGAAAGTCCTGGATCTCCTTTGGGGCCCTAGATAAAACAATTATAAAACACTTGGTGAAGCATAAATTATGTATAGCATATCACACTTCTTCAGCTGTATGTTTCATCAGATGTTATATATATGATATTTAATAAAATTATTTTAAATTGAGGTGGGCATGGATTATTTACTTTTTTAATGTTTATTTTTATGAGCCTCATTTTTAAGTGCTGAGATTGTCAGACATAGATGATTTTTAAAAGCTAATAAAGTTATACTAGCATTGAAAGATCTTTCTTTAAGGGACCCACAGACAGGCTTTATTAACTTATCCACTTTTGTGACACATTCAGTTATAATTCCTATGTTAGCACTGGAAAACTGGTTACTTTTAGTAAAAGAAATCTGCTTATAATTCTTATAATTTTAAGGTATCATACCAAGTTTAAACACTTTCCAAAATTTTTCAGTGTACATACATTACTTATGTAGTAAAGAAAAAAAAACCAAAAATATAGCTCTAATTCCCCACATAGATATAAAAATAAATTCTTTTCATACTCTGGGAATCATGTTTTACATTTCAAGAGAAATATGACATTAGGTCTCAGCCAAATTTTTTTGCACAATATTAAAGTAACCTTTCTTATTATGCATACTGGCAAAGTATCTCTTTTTTTACCCATCTCATGAAATGAAGAGCCACAATTGAGACTTTATAATTCCAATTCTGATTTCATGACCATTCTCAACTAGTAATTATTTCCATTCCTAAAGAGTTCTAAATGCTATTTTCACTCTATGAGAAATAGTCATGTTTTCTCTCACATAATCACATTTCTTTCACATACCTTTCAAATACTACTCAAACTGATGGAAGAAGGAAGACCAAAAGAAAAGTCCTTCATGTTCCCCAGTAAGTCTTTTCATTTTACAAATTAGAAATAAATCTTCACTGGCAAAAAGGTCTATGTTCTAAAGTCAAAGAAAATTCTTAAGGAAAGGTGGTTTTCCAGGTTCACCTCTTCCCTTTCATAGCTATCACCACTTCTATCACTAAGTCTACAATGTATGTATGTATGTATGTATGTATTATTTATTTATTTTTAAGTTTACGTATTTATTTTGAAGGAGGGAGAGCTTAGGAGCAGGGGAGGGACAAAGAGAGAGAGAGCCAAGTAGGCTCTGTGTTGTCAGAATGGAGCCCAATGTGGGGCTTGATCTCACGAATGAAAGATCATGACCTGAACGGAAATCAAGAGTCAGACCCTTAACCAACTGAGCCACCTAAGTGCTCCAAGGCTACAATGTTAGACCACTGATTATAAAATTATGGGATGAAATAAACAGCTTTAGTAATATGATATCTCAAAATTTAAGAACTCAATCCATTGACAACAACAACAACAAAGGTGACATACTTAGAATTTATAAGAGATATTAGAGCTTATCTACTAAAACACATTTTATAGATAAAGAAACAATGAGGGTCCAGAAAGGTTAAATGAATTGATTAAAATTGCTTAGAAAAGTACTGGCAAACCAGGTCAATATTTTTTTCCTCATATCACATTATCTAGTAAATAAAAATCTTGTTTTAATAAATTGTCATCTTTTATTAAAAAACCTAGCCAACGGATTTGAGGCAATATTTACAAAGAATTTTAAAAGAAGTTAAGAAATGATGGCCCTTGAGAATTTTAAATATAATAAAGTTCTTTGTGGCTAATGTTTTTACTTATAAATATCACATTAAAAATTCTTATTTTTAGGTTCTATCTGAATTTAATATCATCTATCTGCTTTCTTAATACTGTCAACTAATTTAACATTTCATCCTCATTAAAAAAGAAATATCTAAGAAATGGGATAAAAGTAATCAACTGATCAATAAAAATCATATTTAAAGATAGAGCTTTCTCTTATTCATAAGCTTTATTATCTGGGCAACATATCTTTAAAGAAATATACGCCAAATCTCTTTTATTTTCCCACAAATGTGCTTGAGTTAATTGATCAACTTATTCTACAACCATAATTCCAAGTCAACATGAAGGAAATGCTCTTAACCTGGCCAGTTGTGGGTTGATCCTCCCTAGTATAAAATGAATGAGTAGAGATTATCAAACATGCCAACTTTACCTAAAATGTCAAAGAAGTAGGGTATATTTCTCTGTATTGAAGAATTCTCCAAAATCTCTTACTTTTTCCCTCATTTTGTATTAATTTCATGACTCCCAACATGCTTTTAGTCATACTTGATGGCTTTTCAAATCCTCTTTGTTATTAAAAATGTTTATAAATTAATCATAATTGACTTCGACTTTCAATATTGACTTGTACTTACTCTTACGTGACTTTTGTTAAAGGAGCTCTGTGTCCTTTTGAGTGTAAGAGGAAAAGGAAGTTGCCTATCCTTTATTACTTTATTATTCAAAGAATTCTCAAAGTCCCACCTATTCCACTGTTCTGCTGTGCAGTCTAAAATCCTCATTAGCAGAGCACCTCTTTTAGACTATTATTGGATCTCCAGAGGGACCTCTTTCTAGGGAGGGACACTCCCCAATTACTAGATCCATTAACATGTTAGATTAGATTTACGGTATTAGTCCATTCAATATAATGGAAAGAGCATTGGGCTTTGGAGTGAAAAGACTGAACAAATCATTTAATCTCTCTGAACTTGAGATTCCTCCACTGTAAAATGGGAGTAGCAATAATAATAAAACCTACCTAGATTAGCTTATAAAATATAGGGTCATATAGGGTCAAATTCTCTATAGAGTATAAAAATGTAAGTATTAAAAATGACAAGATTAAAGACAATAATTGAAATCAATTTTACAATTGTTGCTAACTTAAAAAGCAGAGAACACAATTCTTGAATGAATCATTGATGGAGCAGCAGAATTTAAATGAAAAGAATTTGGAATTAAAAATTCAAATCTGGATGAGCTAAATTGAGAGAGTCCCATAAAAGAAATACTAAGTAAAATCATCCTGAGGTAACATCACTTGAATATTCTTCACTGTAACATTAGTAATAACTATACAAAATCCATAATCTGAATTTTAAGCATTGCATTCTCTAACCAACACTTCCTATCTTTTTAGGTCACTCTCTAAGTCTCTACAACTTTAACAACTATTTGACCTACTGGAACTGCTAATATGTGATCCCACATTTTCACTGTGGTGAAAATTTATCCCCCATGTGGCCTCACTTTCAATCCTTAAGCAGCCTAAATACCAAGGTCTGACATACATAAATGACACCAAACTTACCTGGAAATTCTTTTTTGTAACATTTATTTTAAATATTTTAATTAATGTTTATTTTTGAGAGGGAGGGGAAGGGCAGAGAGAGAGGGAGATAGAGGATCAGAAGCAGACTCTGTGCTGTGAGCTTGAATTCACAAACTGAACTCACCAACCATGAGACCATGAGAAGAGCTGAAGTCAAATGCCTAACTGACTGAGCCACCTAGGTGCTTGCAATTCTTAAATCTAAACTCACCATCTACTCTGTCCCATTCCCTAGCAGTTGAATGTGATTAAAAGGAAACAATCATGCTGACAAATTTTATTTTAAATTCATGACTTTTTACATTAATTTGTTTTGTTTTTTGGTGTGTCTAATAAATTACCTTAGTCAATTCACTTTTCCCATTTTCATAGATAATTTTGTTTCATAACCTCTCTCTTCACTCTGAGTGGGTGATCTTGCTTTCAACATTCACAACCTGTCACAAACAAACCCACTACCTCACCTAAATCTGTTCCAAAATACTCTGCCTTCATAACCAAAGCCACCATTCTCTCTCATCAGTACATCATTGATACTTTCCTCTCTGCATTATTTTAATTTTTACTTTTTTCCGGGACAACTGACATCACCAAGTAAACACACTGTAATTTCTCCTGTTTTAAAAACAACTTTCCTTGCACCCGCATCTCCCTTCTCTGCTCCATTACACTGCTCGGTGTTTGAGGAAAACTCTTAGAAACTTGTCTCTGTTCATGAGGAGACTTCATTCTCTCCTGGACTTAATCCATTCAGGCCGCTGTCCCTACCTTACCACATTGGTCATTCTTTCCCAGTCTCCTTTGCTAGTCCCTCTTCTTCTTCCTAATATACTAAACTCTGGGGTACCCTAAGACTTGGTCCTTGGACACTTCTGTCTATATTTATCTATACATATAAGCATACATATATGTATAAAACTATTTGAATGCACAGAAGAGCAATAAAAAACCAGGGCACACTGGAGGAGATTCAACTCTAAAAAGAAGAACCACAACTGGTACAGTACACATTTATACAGCTTTTCTTCTAAAGACCCTCCCCAGTCTTCATGGAATGGCTAGAAGTCAAGCATAAAACCATAGACATTTTAGCTGATGGTGTCAGAGGACAGAATGTGAGACTACCTGAATAACTGTAAATTGAGGGAGAAAAATCCTAGGAAGAAAGTAAGAAGACAGCTTTCCCCCAGATCTGGATAAAGACTCTCTTCAGTTCTTGGCTGATACCGAATATGGTTGCATGAGACAGATTCCAAAGAGTTCACCAAAAAGCAACAAGCAATATTTATAACGGAATATAAATTTCAGCTGCTGGCCACCACAGGAGAAATAGTTTGGGGTTTGAGCCACATCACTTTAAAGGGACATGGTAAATGCCTTGGTAATCACCTTTCCATTGAAATTCAGGAAGGGTACCTGGGTGGCTGAGTCACTTAAGCATCCGACTTTAGCTCAGATCATGATCTCACAGTTCATGAGTTTGAGCCCCATGTCCGGCTCTGTGCTGACAGCTCGGAGCCTGGAGCCTGCTTCAGATTCTGTGTCTCCCTCTCTCTCTGCCCTCCCCCACTCACACTCCATCTCTCTCTCTCTCAAAAATAAATAATAATTAAAAACATTAAAAAAAAAGAAATTCAGGAAGGGCTATACTTTAGAAGCAAATACTATATCCTTGAATTAAAAAGACTGACATTAACTCTGTAAACAAAACTGAAACAATTCTGTCCCTTAAAAAATTTACCAAATCTGTATAAGTTTACTAGCCAGTTATTTAACTCCCTACAGAACAAATGAACAAACAAACAAAAAAATCACAGTCATCAAAGGATTTCAAAGGAAGACAACAGAATCTAAAGTTCTTCAACATATCATCTGTAACATCCAGTATATAATCAAATTTTTCTAGACATACAAAGAAAAGTAAAATCTGACCTGAGTTAAAGAAAAAAAGTGGTCAATACAAACAGACCTCAGAAGGACCCAGATATTGGAATTTGTAGTTAAGGATTTTCAATTATTATAAATATGTTCAAGGACATAAAGTAAATGATCATCATAATTACCGAACACAGAAATATCAGCAGACAAGTGAAAACTATGCAAAAAGGAACAATAGAACCCTAGAACTGATTATACAGTATCTGAAATGAAAAACTGTCTGGATGAGATTAACAGTATATTAGAGAAGGCAGAAATTAAGTTTAGTGAATTTGAGGAGAGATCCATAGAAGTTAACTAATCTGAAGTAAAGAGTAAAAAATGACAAAAAGGAGCAAAGCTCTAGTGACCTGTGGGACAACATTAGATAGTTTAACATACATGTAAATGGAGTTCCAGAAGGAGAGAAAGAATGGGACAGAAAGATTATTTGAAAACATAATGGCCAGGGGCACCTGGGTGGCTCAGTTGGTTAAGCACCCGACTTCAGCTCAGGTCATGATCTCATGGTTCCTCAGCTTGAGCCCTGTGTCGGGCTCCGTGCTAATAGCTCAGAGCATGGAGACTGCTTCGGATTCTGTGTCTCCCTCTCTCTCTGCCCCTCCCCTACTCACGCTCTGTCTCTCTCTCTCAAAAATAAACATTAAAAAATTGTTTTTAAGTAATAAAAAAATAGAAAAAATTTTAAAAAAGAAAAAAATAATGGCCCCAAATAACCCAGATTCATTACAAAAAAATTTAAACCTTACCGATTCAAGACATTCAGTGAGCTCCAAACAAGAAATATCTAACAGAAAACCACCCCTATGAACATCATAGTCAAACTGCTAAAATCTAGACAGAGAAATATCTCAAAAGTAGCCATTGAAAAATAATACATTACACTGAGGGGAATTACAACTAACTGCTCATCAGAAACAGTAGAGATCACAAGACAAGAACCACAAGCATCTTTAAAGTGCTGGAAGAAAAACACTGTCAACGCAAATTTTTATACTCCATAAAAATATCTTCCAAAGCATAGATAAAATAAATTTCAAGTAAATAAAAACCAGGAGAATCCATCACCAGCAGAACTGCATTCCAAGAAATAATGAAGGAACTTTTTCTAGCTAAAGGGAAGTGACACCAAACTAGAAACTCAGATCTCCAGGAAGAAATGAAGACCCCTGGAAATGAAAACAAATAAGGAAATATAAATGACCCCCTTTTTTGTTTCCTTTCTTAATTTCTTTAAAGACTGATTACTTAGTATGAAAATTACTACATTGTACTTTGGGGTTTATAATGATATAGATGTAAAATAAATGACAACAAAACACAAAGGATAAGAAGAGTGGGTAAATTGAATCATGATGTCATATGGGTCTTATATTTTACATAAATGGCTACCATATTAATTCTAGTAAACTAGAATGAATTAAGGATTCATATTATAATCTCTAGAGCAACCACTAAAATCAATCAATCAATCAATCAGAGAAACTATACGGAATAGTAAAGAATATGTGATTAACCCAAAAGAAGGCAGTAAAGGAGGAATAAGGAACAAAGAACACATGGGATAAATGGAAAAGAAATGACAATGTGGGCTGTGACCCAATCATACCAGTAATTACAGAAATATAAATGGACTTAACATTCCAGTTAAATATCAGAAATTATCAGACTGGATAAACAAGTAAGATCTAATATGTATTGTCTATAAGAGATGAATTTTAAATATAGATAGGCAAAGGAAAAGAAAAATATATACCAGGCAAACAATAAGCATAAAAAAGCTGGTGTGGCTCTGTTACTATCAGACAAACTAGACTTCAAGAAAAGGAGTGTTACTGGAGATAAGAAGAGATATTTGACAATGATAAAAAGTATCAGTTCATTAAAAAGATACAACAATCCTTAAACATGTAGGCAGAACACAGAGTTACAAAATAAATGAAACAAACACTGACTAAATACTTCCTAAACACTAAACAGAGAAATAGACAAATCCAAAATCATAGCTGGATATTTTAACACACCTCTCTCAGTAATGAATGGAACAACTATATTAAAACCCAGTAAGGATAGGGGCGCCTGGGTGGCTCAGTCAGTTAAGCATTCGACTTTAGCTCAGGTCATGATCTCATGGTTTATGAGTTCAAGCCCTGCATCAGGTCTGTGCTGACAGCTCAGAACCTGGAGCCTGCTTCAGATTATGTCTCCCTCTCTCTCTACCCTTTCCCTGGTCATACTCTGTCTCTCCTTCTCTCTCAAAAAATAAACATTAAAAAAAAATAAAACCCAGTAAGGACAGAGAAAACTTGATCACCATCCTCAACCACCTTAACCTAATTGGCATTTATTGAACATTACAACCAAAAATACAAAATACACAATCTTTTAAACTTCAGCTCAGAATGGAGTGGCATGATATATTGAAAGCACTGAAAGAAAAAAATCTGCAGCTAAGAAAATTCTATACAGCAAGGCTGTCATTCAGACTAGAAGGAGGGATAAAGAGTTTCTTAGACAAAGAAAAACTAACGAGTTCATGACCACTAAATCAACCCTAAAAAATGTTAAAGGGGACTCTTTGGATGGAAAGGAAAGACCATAAATGAGAGTATGAAAATAAGCACATCTATAAAAATCAGTAAAGGAATTCAAAAATTAAAGGATGTAAAAGGGGAGAGGAGTAAAGAATGGGTTCAAACTGAACCATCAACTTAATAGGGACTGTTATATGCATAAAATGTTATATACAAACCTAATGGTAACCCCAAATCAAAAACCAGTAGTAGATATGCAAAGAATAAATAGAAAGGAAGCAAGTACATCACTAAAGAAAATGAGCAAACCATGAAAGAGAGCCAGATAAAAGAATCAGAGCAAAAACTACAAAAACAACCCCCAAAAAGTAACAAAATGGCAATAAATATGAATCTAACAATAACTGCTTTATTTTAATTTTTTAATGTTTATGAGAGAGAGAGAGAGAGAGAGGAGAGAGAGATAGTACTAGTGGGGGAGGGACAAAGAGAGCAGGACACACAGAATCTGAAGCAGGCTCTAGGCTCTGAGCTGTCAGCACAGAGCCCCCGATGCGGGGCTCAAACTCACAAGCTGTGAGGTCATGACCTGAGCTGAAGTGGGTCGCTTAACCAACTGAACCACCCAGGTGTCCTTATCAATAACTACTTTAAATGGGAATGGACTAAATGCTCCAATCAAAAGACACAGAGTGACAGAGTGGATAAAAAAAAAGACCTATCTATATACTACCTACAGAAGACTCCTTTCAGACCTAGACACCAGCAGATTGAAAGTGAGAGGATGGAGAAACACTTATCATGTAAATACATGTCATAAGAAATCTGAATTAGCAATACGTATGTAAGACAAAATAGATTTTAAAACAAAGACTGTAACAAGAGACAAAGAAGGACCTATATAAACATAAAGGGAACAATCCAACAGGAAGATATAACAACTGTAAATATGTATGCACCCAACATGGAAGCATCCAATACATAAAACAGTTAATAATAAACATAAAGGAACTAATCAATAGTAATACAATAACAGTAGGGGATTCTAATACCCCACCTATATCAACTGACAAATCATCCAAAGAAAATCAATAAGAAAAGAGTGACTTTGAATAACACACCGGACCAGATGGATTTAACAGATATATTCAAAGCATTCCACCCTAAAATATCAGCATACACATTCTTTTCAAGTGCACATGGAACATTCTCCAGAATAGATCACATATTAGATCACAAAACAAGTCTCAACAAATTAAAAAAAGAGAAAGACATACCTATACATCTTTTCTGACCACAATGTTATGAAACTATAAATCAACCATAAGAAAAAATATGGAAAAAGCAAAATATATGGAAACTAAATAACATGCTACTGAAAAATAAATAGGTCAACCAAGAAATCAAAGAAGAAATAAAAACTTACAAGGAAACAAATGGAATTGAAAACATACAGGTCCAAAAATACTGAGGATGTAGCAAAAGAAGTTTTAAGACAGAAGTTTATAGCAATACAGACCTACCTCAAGAAACAAGAAAAATCTCAAATAAACAACCTAAATTTACATCTCATAGAGCTAGAAAGAGAACAACAAACAAAATGCATAATGAGCAGAAGGAAGGAAACAAAGATTAGAGCAGATATAAATGATATAGGAACTAAAAAAACCAATAGAACACATCAATGAAACCAGGAGCTGATTCTTTATAAGATCAATAAAGTTGACAAACCTCTTGCCAGACTCAAAAAAAAAAAAAAAAAAAAAGGAGAGAGAGAGAGGACACAAATGAATGAAAGAGCAGAGATAACAGCGACACCACAGAAATACAAAGAATTGTAAGAGAATGTTACAATGTTATGAAAAATTATAGGCCAACAAATTGGACAGTCTAAAAGAAATGGATAGATTACTAGAAATATATAACTTACCAAAAGTTCCCCAAGGTGGGAAGAAATAGAAAATTTGAACAGACTGATTACCAGCAATGAAATTGAATAAGTAATAAAAAAAACTCCCACCAATTACAGTCCAGAACCAGGTGGCTACACAGGCATATTCTACCAAACATTTAAAGGGTTAATACTTATTCTTCTCAAACTATTTCAAAAAAAAGGGGGGGCGGGGTAAGGAAAACTTCCAAATTCATTCTATGAGGCCAGCATGACTTTGATACCAAAACCAGATAAAGGCATCACAAAAAAAAAAAAAAAAAAAAAAAACAACAGAGAGAGAGAGAGGTGGGACGGAGGGGAGAACTACATGCCAATATCTCTGATGCACATAGATGCAAAAATCCTCAACAAAATATTACCAAACTGAATCCAACAGTATATTTTTAAAAAATACCACGATCAAGTAGGATTTATTCCTGGGATACAAGGGTAGTTCAATATCTGCAAATCAATCAACATGATACATCATATCAACAAGAGAAAGGAAAAGAAGAATCTGATCATTTCAATAGATGCAGAAAAAGCATTACAAAGTACGACATCCATTCATGATAAAAAGTCTCAACAAACTAGGTTTAGAGGGAACATAACATAATAACAGCCTTATATGAAAATCCCACAGTGAACATCATACTCAATGGGGAAAAACTGAGACCTTTTCTCTATGATCAAGAATAAGACAAGGATGTCCACCCTCACCACTTTTACTCAACATAGTATTGGAAGTCTTAGCCACAGCAATCAGACAACAAAAAGAATGAAAAGGTATTAATTGATAACGAAGAAATAAAACCTGCACTATTTACAGATGACATGACAGTATACATAGACACTCTAAAGACCCCTCCAAAAAACTACCAGAACTGGTAATTTAGTAAAGTTGCAGAATACAAAATTAACATACAGAAATCGGTTGTGTTTCTATACACTAATAATGAAGCAGCAGAGAGATAAATAAAGAAATAAATCCCATTTATGATCGCAACAAAAATAGTAAGATGCCTAAGAATAAAGTTAACCAAAGACATGAAAGACTTATATTTTAAAACATTCATGAAAGAAATTGAAGACGACACAAACAAATGGAAAGACATCCCATGCTCACGGATTGACAGAACAAATATTGTTAAAATGTCTATACTATCCAAAGCAATCTACAGATTTAATGTAATCCCTATCAAAATACCAACTGCGTTTTTCACAGAACTAAAACAAACAATCCTAAAATTTGTATGGAACCACAAAAGACCCCAAATAGCCAAAGCAATCTTGTAAAAAACAAAACAAAACAAAACAAAACTGGAGGCATCACAATTCCAGACTTCAAGTTATATTACAAAGGAATAGTAATCAAAACAGTATGGTACTGGAACAAAAATAGACACATGGATCAATGGAACAGAATAGAAAATCCAGAAATGAAAGCACACTTAAATGGTCAATTAATCTTCAACAGATCAGGAAAGAATATCCAATAGGAAAAAGATAGTAGTCTCTTCTTCAAATGGTGTTGGGAAAACAGGAAAGGACCATGAAAAAGAAAGAAAATGGACCATCTTCTTACACTATACACAAGAATAAATTCAAAATGGATTGAAGACCTAAATGTGAGGCCTGAAACCATAAAAGTCCTAAAAAATAGCACAGACGGTAATTTCTCTGACATTGGCCATAGCAATATTTTTCAAGATATGCTTCCTGAGGCAAGGGAAACAAAAGTAAAAATACATTATTGAGACTACATCAAAAGAAAGAGCTTCTGCACAAAGGAAACAACCAACAAAACCAAACAATAACTTTCTGAATGGGAGAAGATATTTGCAAATGACGGATCTGATAAAGGGTTAGTATCCAAAATATATAAAGAACTTATAAAACTCAACACCCCAAAACCAAATAATCCAATTAGAAAATGGGCAGAAGACATGAACAGACATGTCACCAAAGGGACATACAAATGGCCAACAGATACACAAAAAGATGCACAACATCACTCATAATCAGGGAAATGCAAACCAAAACTACTAATATTACCTCACATCTGTCAGAATGGCTAAAATTAAAAACACAAGAAACAAGCGTTGGCAAGGATGTGGAGAGAAAGGAACCCTCTTGCACTGTTGCTGGGAATGCAAACTGGTGCAGCTACTCTGGAAAACAATATGATGCCTCCTCAGAATGTTAAAAATAGAACTACTCTACAATCTAGTAATCACACTACAAGGTATTTAGACCCAAAATACAGAAATACTAATTCAAAGGGATACATGCATTCCAATGTTTATTACAACATTATTTACAACAGCCAGCAGCCCAAGTGTCCATCAATAGATGAATGGATAAAGAAGATGTGGTGTGTGTATGTGTTTGCACATATGTAATATGTGTAATGGAATATTATTCAGTTATGAAAAGAATGAAATCTTGCCATTTGCAAAAACATGGATAAAGCTACAGTTTAATGCTAAGCAAAATAAGTCAGTCAGAGAAAGACAAATACCATATGATCTCACTCATATGTGGAATTTAAGTATCAAAACAAATGAGCAACAAAAAAAAGAGAGAAACAAAGCAATAATCAGAATATTAATTATAGAGAACAAACTGATGGTTACCAGTGGGAGGTGAGTGGGGGGAATGGGTGAAATAGGTGATGGGGATTGAAGAGTACACTTTTCATGATGAGCAGGGAGTTGAATCAGTATATGGTACACCTAAAACTAACATAACACTGTTAACCATACTGGAATTAAAAGTAGAAGCTTGATAAACAGACAAACAAACAAAATACACAAATCTTTTAAAGTACATGTAAAATATTCATCAAGATAGATCACTTGTTGGGCCTTAAAATACCTAAATACATTTTAAAATATTGAACTCTTCCATTGTGAGCTCTCTGACCACAATGCAACTAAACTAGAAACCAACAGCAATAAGATAACTAGACATTAAACAAAACAACATACTTCTTTTTTTTAATGTTTACGTTTTTTTAATTTTTGAGAGAGAGAGAAAGAGAGGAGGAGGGGCAGAGAAAGAGGGACAGAGAGAATCCCAAGCAGGCTCCATCTCTCAGTGCAGAGCCCAACGCGGGACTTGATCTCACGAACCGAGATCATGACCTGAGCCGAAATCAAGAGTTGGATGTGTAACTGACTGAGCCACCCAGGCACCCCCAAAACAAAATACTTCTAAATGACCCATGAGTCAAAGAAGAAAGCACACATTTCAATTTGAATGATAATGAATATGCAACATATCAAATTTTGTGAGATGCAGTTATATCAGTCCTTAGAGAAAAATCTGTAACTCTGAACGCTTCTATTAGAATAGAGCTAAAAAGAAATATTAAATAGTCCATGCCGGGGGGGTGGGGAACCAAAAGTTACTTCTTTGAAAATATTAATGGAAATGAATTCTTGATTTCTTCCCAGACAAAAACAAAAGAAACCAACCAAACAAAAATCTGACATCACGTTCCTTCTCATTCCAATAGGTGGTAGCTCCCACGATACCAGCGTTCAACTGGTTAAGACAAAGATTATCTTTGACTCTTCTCTCTCACGCCGCATATGTAATCCATTGGCAAATCATGTTGACTGTACTGCAAAATATACCTACATTTTGACCACCTCACACCATCTCCACTGTTACACTCTACTCCCTGCCATCATCACCAATGACATGGACTTGGGTAGACCAGTGAAGCGGTCTTCAAACTGGTGTCCCTATTTCCACATTTTCCCTCCTGCAATCTATTCTCCACATGACAGCCAGAACTATCCTCCTACAAATAAATTGGATGATATGACTTACCTAGCTAGAACTTTCCAATAAATATCCAACACAGAATAAAATCCAACCAAAATCCTTACCTACAACGTCCTACATAATCTAGCTCTGGCTTTCTCTCTGATCTATCTTCCAGGATTTATCTTATTCAGCTTATCCTCAAAGACTGCAAAACAGCCTCCTGCCTCAAGGCCTTTGGACTTCCTGGGTTATTTTTGTTGTTTTTCAAGCCTTTCCTCACCAGGATTACAAAAATGGTAATTTAAAATTCTAACATGCTTTCCTCATTGCCTAGCTTTTTCTATGAAGAGAAACTACCCTTCTTTCATCAACTATTTAGTTATCCTGATGTTAAATTCTATAAGAAAAAAAGATAAAAAAGCAAGATGCTTTTTAAAGAAAACTTTTATTCTTTCCCCTTATTTTTCTTTTATTTGTCTTTTTTCAAAATAATGATATTGTGGTATAATAAAAATATATATTTGGTCTTTGTTCCTGGCTTCTGGCACACAGTTCCTAAAAACCTTGGAATTTCCTGAGTCATACAAGTGTCTTTTGTTATTCATAACAATCCTCTTTAACCACATCTGAGTTTATGCTAATGAGGTGACTCAGGGTGGTGCCCATAGATAGCTTCAGGATGGGGACTAGTCACCAGAAAGGCAAAAAAGTGGCTAGAGGGTGGGAATTTAAGAGAGAGGAGGGGGTGCCAGAGTCTGAGTTACATAAACTTTTGAACAAAGAGATTCCAAGAGATTCCCAGTTGGCGAACACAGTGATATGTATGCCAGGAAGGTGGCACACCCAGACAGGGCATGGAAGTTCCGAGTCCCCCACCTTCCATACCTTGCCCTATATGCATCTCTTCCATTTAGCTATTCCTGAGTTGAATTCTTTATAACAAACTGGGAAACCTGTTTTCCTGAAATTGTGAGCTGTTCTAACCCAGTATCAAACCTGGGGAAGTGCAGGATTGTGGGAGACACTGAATTGGTAGTTAGCCAAACAGTAGCATGAATAGCCTGGACAAGCCCTCTGTGGCTGGCATCTCAAGTATAGATAGTCCTGTGGGACTGAGCCCTTAAACCTGTGGAGTCTGACACTAACTCAGAGTTGAATATCCAGTTTGTATGAGAGGATGTGACAATTTCAGAGATGTCATTCCTTAGCATCATCTAAAGGTGACCGGTGAGGGTTTGTGTGTCTGCTTGCATTTAGCATCATTATCACTCAAGGATTTAGAGATACTTGATGTGATTCAAACCACTGCAGTTATTATCCTTAATGATGTTCAAATCACATCATTCTTTGGCTGGTAGAAGTCTTACAAATTGGCTCCAGAATCCTTTTGACATGACCCTAATAGTCTTTGATACCCAGAAGGAGGCATTTTTAATATATTTAAGTCATATTTTAACTGAAATAACAAGCACGGAATCAAAAGAAAGGACCGTACTATTTTGTCTGGTCCTTTTAAGAAGGTCCCTATGTTGACCAGAATAACAGAAGCACCTCAGTCTTTAGCATCTTAACATGCTTTATATTTTCAAAATGCAGGACTGAAAATTTTTCATAGCAATTTGGTTTAACAAAAATTCTCAGAATGGGTCCGCATCTATATTCAATACATTTATTTATTCACATATAAATAAAATAGGACTTCTTGTTTAGAAGACATGGGGACAGAGGGTCGAAACCAGGAATAGAGATAACACTACGATTATTTTTGTGATTCAATATTAAGTATTATTAATAACATTTAATTTAATACTACTAATAGGACACTGTTGTAGCTTATTAAGGTTAGATTGTTCATTTACTCGATTAAATTTGAGTTTTTTGGAGTTCTTTTTACTGGCAAATATTTTTTTAAATTTAATTTAATTTTAAAACATTTTTAACTGCGTATAGTTGACACATAATGTTACATTAGCTTTGGATGTACAGCACAGTGATTCAACATCTTTATACACCATGCTATGTTTACCACAAGTGTAACTACCACCTATCGCTATACAATATTATGATATCATTGACTATATTCTCTATGCTGGGTCTTTTATTCCTGTGACTTATTCATTCCATAACTAGAATTCTGTATCTCCCAATCCCCTTCACCCATTTTACCCATCTCTCTCCCCTTCCCTTTGGCAACCATTAGTTTTTCTCTGTATTTATTTGTCTGATTCTTTTTCTTTGTTTATTCATTTTTTTGTTTTGTTTTGTTTTGTTTTTAGATTCCACATATGAGTAAAATCACATGGTATTTGTCTTTCTCAATAACTGGATTAAATTTGAAGGAACTATTGACCTTGATTAAAGTAAGATAAACTGCGAACGTTTATGGGAAGATTTTAAGTTTCCTTTAAGAAGTGTTTCTGGGAAAGGAAATATCTTGACCACAGAGAGACTGCCTGGACTAGAATTATAAGTATATGGTAGGCTGAACATATAGACTCTGTATTCATTACTTATGTTTAAAGATCTATTGTATAATTAATCTTGTGTTTAATTAATAGTAATAAAACTATTCATCGCCCTGCAAATAAAGTTCATTAAATAGATAAATATGGTAAACTGTGAACTCAGATGGCATTTGCTGACAAGAAAAAAAAAGCCATTCTCTCCAGTAAATAGGAAATGGTCTTTACTTTCTTATATTTTGTTTAGAATGACATCATTTCTGATGTTAGTCCCCTGATTTCAGCCAGTGATTTTAGTTAATGAGCTCAATTGTCTTTATTTTAAATAATACTAGTCTAATGCTGAAAAAAAGTTGCTATATAACCACTAAAATTTTGTATGGCACTTATGCTATTAACAATTTAAGAACATAGGTCTCAGGGACCAGAGGTCAGTGTCACTCTTTGTGCAGTATATCTTTATATGTTATTATCAGTATCCACAGAATAAGCTGGACCATTGGAATAGACATGTTTCATTACTATTGTTAAATGAATTCATAAAGTCTTTAAATTCCATTAGGTTACCCCACTCTACCCTTCCTCCTTCAGGTAGTGTTTTATAACTCCTGTTTTGAAGGACAACCTGGTATTAGGAAGAGAGTAAGACAGATTCAGTTCTGAATGCAACTCTGCCAGTTATAAATTGTGTTACTTTGGTTAAGTACTTAGCTCTCTAAGTGTGTTTTCTTCTGGGCAAAGGAAAAGGTAATAAAACCTACTCTGAATGGTACTATTAATTGAAATGAAACTGAATGACATGCCACACACATAATAATTGTCAGATATGAGAAGCTCTTTCCCTTATGATACCAGTGCCTTGGTACTAATGTTAACTCAGATTTTTGATTCAGTTTAACATTTATTGAGTGCCCAACACATGCTGGGCACTGGGATAGACACAAATGCAAAGATGTGTAAGTTCTGGCCCCTGCCCTCAAACAACTAAGAGCCTATCACGAAGGGACCAGCACATGCGTGAGAACTCATATCATCTGAAGAGAGATAAGAACTACCAAGATCAGTTTACATTTCTTGTCCTTTACGATAAATACTAATTTTATTGTAAAAGCATAACAGAAAGTAAATTGGATTCACTTTTGCATAAATCTAGAATATTTTAGCAAAATATGCTTTATTCTTATAATTTTTTTTAATGTTTATTTATTTTTGAGAGAGAGACAGAGTACAAGACGGGGATGGGGCAGAGAGAGAGGGAGACACAGAATCTGAAGCAGGCTCCAGGCTCTGAGCTGTCAGCACAGAGCCCGACACGGGGCTCAAACTCACGAACTGCGAGACCATGACCTGAACTGAAGTCGACGCTCAACTGACTGAGCCACCTGGGCACCCCAGCTTTATTCTTATAAATGTTAATTTATTCTTATAAATGTTATAAATAGAATATATTTACATACTGTCTTAAGGTATTTTCTTATTCTTTTTTATTTTACTTGAGAGAGAGAGAGAGAGAGAGAACGCGACTACATGAGTTGGAGAGGGGTGGAGAGAGAAAGAGGGAGACAGAATCTTAAGCAGGCTCCATGCTAACTGACCTTGAAATCATGACCTGTACTGAAATCAAGAGTCAGATGCTTAACAGACTGAGCCACCCAGGTGCCCCTCTTTTTGTTTAATTTACCAAATAAGAAGTCTGGTATTTTCAGTAAGTCACATTTCTAATTTGCTTAGTTGCCTTATAAGTAGCTCCTTCAAGAAAAGAAAAATAATATTTCTTAAATGTCAGCCCCATACAAGTATTCTACCAGATGCTTTGTGTGCTTCAAAACATGTAACTTATATAAGGAAGCTCTAGGTTCTAACGATTTTTTGTGAAGCACATCAATCCAAATATGCTTGTATAGAGATTCCATTGTGTGTTGAATTTCCTATTTCAGTTAAACCTTTCTGAACTTGCGATTGCCTTAACTTGTTCTTGCCATAATTCAGGTAACTTCCTTTTGAATGTACAGATTATTTCTTGTGCAAGGAACAAGATGACTTTATACAGCTTGTTATCTACAAGGAAACTCCCCTAAGACTATCAGCAGAAGCTTTGCAGGCCAAAAGGAAAAGGCACAATATATCCAAACTGCTGAAAGGCAAAAAACCAACCAAGAATACTCTACTGGTAAGATTATCATTCAGAACTGAAGGAGAGATAAAGAGTTTTCCAGACAAGCAAAAGCTAAAGGAGTTCATCACTACCAAAGTGGCCACACAAGAAATGTTAAAAGTACTTCTTTAAGTTGAAAAGAAAGAGCATTAATTAATAGCACAAAAACATATGAAAGTAAAAATCTCATTGGTAAAGGTAAGTAAGTTTACAGCAAGGTAGAGGACTATTATAAAACTGCTATGAAGGTTAAAAGACAAAAGTAGTGAAAACAACCGTAATACTTAGTTAAGGGACACACAGTATAAAGAAATGTAAAATGTGACTTCAAAAAAATAAATAAAATGTGGGAGGGAGTAAAAATGTAGACTTTCAGAATTTGACCAAATTTAAGTTGCTAATCAACTTAAAATAAGCCATTATATATACATATATATATACACATATACATATATGTATGTATGTATGTTATATATATGTATATGTATGTTGTATACAACATATACATATACATATGTTGTATACAACATATGTAGCAAATATATATATATGTATATATGTTATATATACAACATACATATACATAACAAATATATATATGTATATATATATATATTTGTATATATATATTTGTTATATTTGAGCCTCATGTTAACCAAAAAGCAAAATCCTATACTAGACATACAAAAAACAATAAGAAAGAAATATAGGCACAATACTAAATAAAGCCATAAAAACACAGAATAGAGCAAGAGAAGAAGAAACAGAGAGAAACTACAAAACAGTCAAAAAACAATAGGCAACAAGTATATACCTATCAATAATTACTTTAAATGTAAGTGGATTAAATACTCCAATTAAAAGACATAAAGTAGCTGAATGGATATATAAACAAGAACCATCTATATGCTTGCTGCCTATAAGAGACTCACTTCAGATATAAAAACACACAAAGAATGAAGGTGAAGGGATGGAAAAAAAAAAATTTCCATGCAGATGGAAACCAAAAGAAAGCTGGAGGAGCTATGCTTACATCAGACAAAATGGACTAAAACAAAGACTATAGTAAAAGACAAAGATATTACATAATGATAAAGGGGTCAATCCAATAGGAGGATATAACATTTGTAAATTTTTATGCATCCAACATAGGAGCACCCAAAGATATAAAACAAATTCTAATAGATTTAAAGGAAGAAGTTCACATTAATACAATAGACTTTAATACCCCATTTACATCAATGGATAAATTATGCAGATAAAAAACCAATATGGAATCACTGGCCTTTAATGACACATTAGATCAGATGGACTAAATAGATATATACAAAACATTCTATCCGAAAGCAGCAGAATATATATCCTTCTCAGTGCACATGGAACATTCTCGAGGATAAATCATACATTAGGTCACTAATCAAGTCTCAATAAGTTTCAGACTGAAATCATATGAAACATCTTTTCTGACCACAAAGATATGAAACTAAAAATCAATTAGAAGAAGAAAATGGAAAAGTCACAAATATATGAAGATTAAACAACATGCTACTGAATAACCAATGTGTCAATGAAGAAACCAAAGGAGAAATTTAAAAATGCCATTAAAATACAAATACAACTTACTAAAATCTATGGGATGCAGCAAAATCAGTTCTAAGAGGAAAGTGCATAGTGATACAGGCCTACTTCAAGAAACAAGAAAAATCTCAAACTATCTAACTTTACATTTCAAGGAACTAGAAAAAAAAAAGATCAATGAACTAAGAGCTGGCTCTTTGAAAACATAAATAAAATTGACAAACCTTTAGCTAGACTAACTCGGGAAAAAAGAGGGCTCAAATAAAATTTTTTAAAAAGGAGATTTACAACTGATATCACAGAAATACAAAGGATCATAAGAGACTACTATGAACAATTATATACAAGCAAATTGGCCAACCAAAAAGAAACGGATAAATTCCTAGAAAAATACAATCTTCCAAGGCTGAATAATGAAGAAATAAACTTTTGAATATGTTGATTACCAGTAAGATTAAAGCAGTAATCAAAACCCTCCCAACAAACAAGAGTCTAAGACAAGACAGATTCATTGGTGAATATTACCAAATATGTAAAGAAGAGTTAATACCAATGCTTATCAAATTCTTCCAAAACGAAGAGGAGACAATGCTTCCTAACGCATTTTACAAGGCTACTACAAAAAAAGAAAACTACAGAAAAATATCCCTGATGAACATAGATGCAAAATCCTCAACAAAATACTAGCAAACTAAATTCAACAATAAATTAAAGGGATCATCAAGTGGGATTTATTCCATGGATGCAAGGATGATTCAACATCTGCCAATCAATCAATGTGATATACCACATTAACAAAATGAAGGCTAAAAATCAAAGATCATCTCAGTAGATACAGGAAAAACATTTGACAAATTTCAAATTTGTCATCCATTTGTCATCCATTTGACATCCATTTATGATAATAACTTTCAACAAAGTGGGTATAGAGGTAATGTACCTCAACATAATAAAGCCATATATAACAAACCTAAGCTAACATCATATTAAAGGGTGAAAGACTGAAAGTCTTTCCTCTAAGATCAGGAATAAGACAAGGATGCCCACTACTACTACGTTTAGCTCAACATAGTATTAGAAGTTCTAGCCATGGCAATTAAGCAAGAAATAGAAATAAAATGCATCCAAACAGAAAGGGAATGGGGAGCCAGGTTGGCTCAGTGGGTTGAGTGTCCAACTCTTGATTTTGGCTCAGGTCATGATTTCACAGTTTGTGGATTTGAGCCCTGCATTGGGCTCTGCACTGACAGTGTAGAGCCTGCATAGGATTCTCTCTCTCCCTCTCTGGCTGCCTCTTCCCTACTCATGCTCTATCTCTCTCTCTCTCAAAATAAATAAATAAATAAATAAACATGAAAAAAAAAGAAGAAAGGTAAATAAACATGAAAAAAAGAAGAAGAAAAGAAGAAGATAATATATTATATATAGAAAACCTGAAAGACTCAACTGGAAAACTGTCAGAACTAATAAATTTAGTAAAGATGCAGGGTAAAAATCAATATACAAAAATCTGTTGTATTTTTTTTAATGTTTATTCACTTTTTTTTTATTTTTATTTATTTTTGAGACAGAGACAGAGCATGAAAGGGGGGAGGGTCAGAGAGAGAGGGAGACACAGAATCTAAGCAGGCTCCAAGCTGTCAGCACAGAGCCCGATGCGGGGCTCAAACTCACAAACTGTGAGATCATGACCTGAGCCGAAGTCAGACACTTAACCGACTGAGCCACCCAGGCGCCCCAATCTGTTGTATTTCTATACACTAACAAAGAACTATTAGAGAAATTTAAAAAGCAATCCCATGTATAATTACATCAAAAGGAATAAAATATCTAGGAATAAATTTAACCAAGGAGGTGAGAGAACTGTATGCTGAAAACTGTAAGATATTAACAAAACAAATTGAAGAATAATGTAATATATTCTGTACAAATGGAGTGAAAGAATTCATATTATTAACATTAATATTAAAATGCCCATAGGGGCACCTGGGTGGCTCAGTCAGTTATGCACCTGACTCTTGATTTTGGCTCAAGTTATGATCTCACAGTTTGTGAGATCAAGCCCTGTGTTGGACTCTGCTGACAGTGGGGAGCTTGCTTGGGATTCTCTTTCTCTTACTCTCTCTACTTCTTGCCTGCTTTCCCTCCTTCTCTCCTTCTCTTTCAAAATAAATAAGCACACATACATACATGCATAAATAAATAAATAAATAAATAAATAAATAAATAAATAAATAAAATGTCCATACCCAAAGCAATCTATAGACTCAATGCAATCCCTATCAAAATTCCAATGACACATTCACATAAATAGAACGAATAATCCTAAAATTTGTATGGGACCTCAAAAGACCATGAATAGCCAAAACAATCTTGATAAGAGCAACCAAGCTGAAGGTATCATGCTCCCTGATTTCAAACTATATTAAAAAAAGTATGATAATGAAAACAATATGGTATTGACATAAAAAAAGTCACATAGATCAATGGAATGGAAAAAATAGCCAAGAAATAAACTCATGCACATATGGTTAATTAACTTATAACAAAAGAGGCAAGAGTATACAATGGGTAAAAGATAGTCTCTTTAATAAATGGCCTTGGGAAAAGTGGACAGCCATATGCAAAAGAATGACATTAGACTACTCTCTAATACTATACACAAAAATAAACTCAAAATGAATTAAAGATTTTAATTTAAGACCTGAAACCATAAAACTCCTAGTAGAAAATATAGGCAATAAGTTCCTTGACATTATTCTTGGCAATTTTTTTTTAGATCTGACTCCAAAAGTGAAGGCAACAAAAGCAAAAATAAACAAGTGGAAATACATCAAATTGAAAACCTTCAGCAAAGTAAATCATCATAAAAATTAAGACAACTTACTGAATTGGAGAAAACATTTCAAATTTATATATCCTATAAGAGGTTAATATCCAAAATATATTTTAAAAACTCACAAGGATGTAGAGAAAGGGAAACCCTCTTGCCCTGTTGGTGGGAATGCAAACTGGTACAGCCACTCTGGAGAAGAGGTTCCTTAAAAAACTAAAATTAGAACTACCCTGTGACCCAGCATTTTCACTATTAGATACCTACCCAAAGGATACAAAAATACAGATTCAAAGGGGTACATGCACCCCAATGTTTGTAGCAGCATTATCAACAATAGCCAAACTATGGAGAGGGTCCAACTGTCCATCAACTGATGAATAAAGAAGATATGGTATACATACATAATGGAATATTACTCAGCGATCAAAATGAATGAAATCTTGCCATTTGCAACATGGATGGAGTTAGAATGTATTATTTTAAGTGAGATAAGTCAATCAGAAAAAGACAAATGCCATAAGATTTCAGTCATATGTGGAATTTAAGAAACAAAACAGATGAACATATGGGAAAGGGGGAAAAGAGGAGAGAGGGAAACAAACCACAAGAGACTCTTAATGATAGAGAACAAACTGGGGATTGATGAAGGGAGATGGGTGGGAGATGGTCTAGATGGGTGATGTAATATCCACTGGGTGCTGTATATAGTGATGAATCCCTGAATTCTACTCCAGAAAACAATATCGCACTACATGTTAACTAAAATTTAAGTTAAAAAAAATAAGAGGGGTAGAAAGTGGGAAAAAAACACCCATACAACTCAACATTGAAACAAAACAGTCAATTAAAAAATGGACATAGGATCTAAATAGGCACTTTTTTTTTCCAATAAAGATATACAGATGACCAACAGGCACATGAAAAAGTGCTTAACATCACTAGTCATCAGGGAAATACAAATCAAGACCACAATGACTTATCACTTCACACCTGTTGGAATGGCTATTATCAAAAAGACAAGAAATAACTAGTGTTCGTGAAGATGTGAAGACGGGAACTCACATGCACTGTTGGAAGGAAGGTAAACTGGTGCAGGCATTATGGAAAACAGTATGGAGTTTCATAAAGAAATTAAAAATAAATAAGTTATGGAGATGAAAAATACAGCTTAGGGAATATAGTAATAATATAAAGTAAAAGTAAAAATAGAACTACCATATGATCAGGGCACCTGGGTGGCTCAGTCGGTTGAGTCCAGCTCTTGGTTTCGGCTCAGGTCATGATCTCATGGTTTGTGAGTTCAAGCTAACAGCACAGAGCCTGTTTGGGATGGGTTCTCTGTCTCCTCTTTTTTTGCCCCTCCCCTTCTCTCTCTTTCTAAATAAATTCCAAAAAATTAAAAAAAAAAATAAAAAAAAGAACTACCATATGATCCAACAGGTCTACCTCTGGGCATGTCATCAGAAAAAAAATAATAACACTAATTCAAAAAGATAAATGCACCCCTATGTTCATTGGAACATTATTTATAATAGCCAAGATATGAAAAGAACCTAAGTGTCTAACAATAGATGAATGGATAAAGAAGATGTGGTATAAACACACACACACACACACACACACACACACACACACACACACACACACTGGAATACTACTCAGCCATAAAAATAAATGGAATACTACCATTTGTGTTAACATGGATGGACCTTGAGGGCATTATGCTAAATGAAATAAGTCAGACAGAGAAATACAAATATTATATGATCTCACTTATACGGGGAATCCAAAAACAAAACAGGTGAAGAAACAAAACAAAATTTATGGATTCAGAGAACAGAGTGGTGGTGGCGGGGTAGAAGGGGGTGTTGCCAAATGTCCAAAATGAGTAAAGGTGTTGGGAGGTACACACTTCCAGCTGTGAAATAAATAGGTCATGGGGATGTGATGTGTGGCATGGGGACACAGTCAATGGTACTGTAGTGCATATTCGAAGGTTGCCAGGAGAATAGATCATGAAAGTTTTCATCATAAGAAGAAAAAATACTTTTTGTAACTTATGGTGACAGATGGTGGCTGGACTTACTGTGGTGATCATTTGCTGTGTGTACAGGTGTCGACTCATCATGTTGTACACTCAATATAATATTTATGTCAACTATGTTTCAATTTTAAAAAGAGTTAAAGACCTTCTTTAATAATGTCAGGATGGGGCGCCTGGGTGGCGCAGTCGGTTAAGCGTCCGACTTCAGCCAGGTCACGATCTCGCGGTCCGTGAGTTCAAGCCCCGCGTCAGGCTCTGGGCTGATGGCTCGGAGCCTGGAGCCTGTTTCCGATTCTGTGTCTCCCTCTCTCTCTGCCCCTCCCCCGTTCATGCTCTGTCTCTCTGTCCCAAAAATAAATAAAAAACGTTGAAAAAAAATTTTTTAATAATGTCAGGAAAATAACATGATACTCACTAGTCATCACTCACCTTTGGACCTGGTAATCCAGGTAACCCAGGATTTCCATGTGGCCCTGGTATGCCCTGCAAATAGTAAAAAAGGTCAGATCGTTCTTAGAACAGTTTTAGATACAAATAACAGTCCGTATAAATATTTCATAACATAATTTAATTAAAATGAATGTTACCTCTTTTTTTTTTTCCACAAAGCTTTTTTAATTTTTTCTGAGATGTTGGATTGTTCAGTCTTGGAAAGGAGAGCTACACTAGAGCAGTACTGCAGTTTCTGTCTTTTGATTCAAAACACTGTCTTGAGGTGTTTACCTCCTTTATTTTTCACCCCTATCTCCAGCCATACTGCATAGTGCTACTTCTAGAAGCTATGCAGAGTAAGAAGCCTAAAAACAAGGAAGTGCAAATGGATACTCCGGTCAACATGTGTTAACCCTTTCTGTACTTGAGTTTTTACTTATGCCATTATGTATCTCGTAAAGACTCATTTCATTTAACTTTACCCCCTACAGCTGCCCAAATCATTCTTCAAGTGTCAGCTAGATCCCACCTCAGTTTTATTTTATTTATTCTTTTATATAAATAAATATTATGTGGGGCTTGAGCTCACAACCCTGAGATCAAGACCTGAGCTGAGACCAAGAGTCTGACACTTAACCAACTGGGCCACCCAGGTGCCCCCCCCCACCTGTTTTTTAAATCCTAGATATACCATGATAAAGTGATTTCTCTTTCTTACTAGCTTTCATAGAAATTGCTACATGTAAAGTTAATTTGTACTTAACTGTATATCACTTTAGGACATTTATTAGACTGTTCTAATCTGTTACTTAAATATTTTATTGCCCTTTTAACTATGACATGTGCCATTTAGTTCTAGGATTAAAAATTTTTTGAAAACGGACTGTTTTTAGTATTACCAGTATAGCGCTTGGAACATATTACACACTCAATAAATATTTGTTGGTTTGAATTTAATAATTGCTTCTATTTACTGAGTGCCTACTATATGTAAATAACTGCGTTAATGCTTTACATTTCTCATTACTAATCCTTATAACAATCCTGCAAGGTGGCTATTTTTACTCCCCTTTACAAGTGAAGAAACTTAAGCTTATGGAACCATCAAGTGGAGGAACTAAGATCCACCTCTGGAAAACCTTCCAGGTCTCCAGGCCCCCTACACTCATTTGGATTTGGTACCCTTGTCTCAGCTCTTCAGCCACACCTCTCTCTTAACATATAACATATAGTTAGTAATTACTTATTTTTCTGTCTTTTCAATTCTGAATTAATAGAGCATCGTGTTTCAGAAAGGAAAGGGGTGTCAGCAATGGCAATATTGGAAGCATATCTAGCAAGACTAAAACTAAGGAAAAAAGATTAGATTTTATGATATGTCATTTGCAACCTTCAAAAATTGTTAGATTAAATTATTATTAAAATAAATTTTAATAAAATAGATGGAAAAATTTATGGGCCTTTACACATAAGCATTGATGTAGGGCCACGGCATAAACTATTATTTTATAAAGTTCAATAGTGCAACAACAGTGAGCTAGGACAATAACTAGGAAAAATTAATAACAGTGAAAGTTTGAGGGTTTTTTTTTGAAAAGGGATAATGGTTTGGTTGTTGCCACATGAGCTAAAATCTAGGGAGAGAAAAAAATGTGAAGTTGCAAGTTTTAAGTTAAATAATGGAATGGAGATAAAATTAGGAACACAAATGTAATAATTAGCCTGGAGAAGAGGAATACTGTTCCTTCCTTAAAGAAAGGATTAGACAAATAAGTGAAAAAAATAGATAGAAATGAGGGAAGGAAACTGGTGTACTATGAGAATCGATGGAGACTCCGACTGAAGGTCTTGCTGAAGGAGAAGAGCCTCAGTAGTGGATAGAGAATGGGATTGGTACAGAGAGAGATCCAGTCCCCAGAAAGGTGGGATCCAGACAGAGAGCCAGAAGGATGGAAATGGTCTGCCGGCTATGGGAGAGTGGGCGCATGGATGAGAGACTGTAGGAGGAATGTGATAGGTCAAGTATAGAGAAGTGAAACAAATGTTTAACCGCAGCTACAGCCAGTGAGCGTTCATCTGAGCCTTCTTGTCCGTATGAGGACAGGAGTTGACTGTGAATATGGACGACTTAAAGTAATATTTCAGGACGCTTTTTCACTATATTGTGTGTAAGATAGACAAAAATCGGGACAGAAAGTGGATTATACACGGCATGTGCATCTGTCTTTATAACACACGGTTGCAGTTCCTTTTCTGGCTCTTGGAAGAATTTCTGTTAGTAAAAGTCCACATTTATTTTTTAGGTTTGAAAGAAACAAATTTTAACACAGCAGTAAATCTTTTGTTGGACATGTGTAATGTGAGAAACCACTGCTGATCCTTAAGGCAGCTTTTTCCTCAGGTTAATTATTTTTCTAGTCAGTAGCTCTAGCATTTTCCACTATGTAATCCAGGAATGTACTATTTTAAGGCAACCCACTCCTCTTCATTTCCCAAAGCAAATGAACCCCACCTCGAACTATCAACTACCCATGAGATCGCTTTATAACTAAGAATAATGTTACAAGTAGCACTAATTTATAAATTTGATAATCCTTCTCAGGCAGGTTCACAGAGAGTGCCTTGGCTGGGTGTTTACGGTCAAATAAACAAGCTGCACGTGTTCCTGAGTTTCTCTTGAATTGGCAAAGGTAGACTAAGTTTGAAGACCCAGGCAGGTTTCCAAAGAAAGTACATACTGTACGGTGCTGGGGAAAAAAACATACTGCAGTGTTACTAATTCTAACAGCAGTGGGACACAGAGCCCATTTACTCACCCGTGGACCTCTCCTTCCTGATGGGCCTGGGATGCCTGCTGGACCAGGTGGACCCTTGGAAAACAAATGCCAAGATGTTAGGCACAATTATAGACACATCTTTTCTCACAAGACTTATTAAGATTCCCACTTTAGGGCTTTGTTTTCAGTCCCCAGTTCCCAGCTGATGATGATTTTAAAGTAATATGAATCCCCTCACCCTAATCAGCAGGGGTGAGAGTTGAAACTCAAGTGTCCTCTTTAATCTGGCCAGAAATGGCCGTAGGAAGTCTGTGACTTATGGTTACAGCCACTGTATCTGGCTTTTACAGGAACCATAACTAGTAGTTTTGTGGGTAACTTTTACCTAAATTTACTTTTACTACTGAAGGCAGAATTCAATTTAGGGTTGGGAGACCAACAACTACAGGTCGTTTCAGACACATTTCAAAAGACTTGCCCGGAAAAATTAAAGCACTGACTCTGTTATGTTCTCTTAAAAGACTTATAGCAAGGATCTGTATAATGTGTTAAACTGTTATGAGATCCTTCTTGTATATTCAGTAATAAATCTGCCTTGCACCAAGTATAGCATACCAGGAGTTCAGTCAGAGACTTAAACGGTTTGCAAAACGAAGTAAGAAAGCAAACACTGATCAATTTTTAAAGCATTCTGATTAAATATACTAAATATTAAATATATTAAATAAATATTAAATATGTTAAGTAATATTGAATAGGAAGAAGTAGTTTCCTTCTTTACTTCCTCACATGATGACTTATGTCGTCTTTTTTTACTTTAACAATCAACTGGGGCAGAATAAATGTTCATTTGAGACGTGGTTAACATATGCATTCATTCATGTTGCATTCACTTAATTGTTGCAGAGCACTCTGCTGATATGGAATTATTCTTGGTGTCTCTAGAGCATACACATATTCCACTTTACAAATATTCATTCAAGGTTGCATTAAAAATAGCATGAATGTTGAAATTCGGCATATCAAGGTTAAAGTGCTGGCCTTAGCATTAACAGATAGCATGGCCTAAGAGCCTTGATTTTATGCAGCATTTTTTTCTCATTCCTCATTCTGATATTATCTACTCTTCAAAACTTTCTCCTTTTTTTTAATATTACAGCTGCTTTGAAGTTTTCTAATCCTCTTTATATTTTTCAAGCTGACCATTTTCCTTTGATTGTATTTTTTCTTCTCCCATGCCCTAACTTGATTTAAAAAAAAAAAAACTATTTATTTATTTTGAGAGAGAGAAAGATAGTGCAAGTGGGAGAGGGGCAGAGATGGAAGGACAGAGAGAGAATCCCAAGTAGGTTCTGCACTGTCATTGCAGAGCCCAATGCGGGGCTTGAACTCAACAAGCTGTGAGATCAATACCTGAGCTGAAGTCAGATGCTTAACTGACTGAGCCACCCAGGCACCCCAATAAAACCTTTCATATGTCTCCTAACATTGAGACAGAAGTACTATTTCCATTCAACCTCAGACTGAGGGCATCCGCCTTCCTGAACTGTTCAAATACTTTAACAGCTATCATTATATCACTAACGTCCATCAAAAATTGACTTTCACTTATTTTTTTAAAAAACTGAAATCCTTTTCACAATTCTGGTTCTGTTGTTATAATCGGAAGTTAACAGCTATTTATTTGAAGTCCCAAAAAATAAGAAAAATGAAAAACTAAATGGAAAATTAAAACAGAATGTCTAGTTTGGTTTATTACCCCATGACACTATATTACAACAAAAGAAAACAGTATTCCAGTTACATAGAAAAGGTAATTAATATTAGATACTGGGCAAGAAAGAAAGTCTATTTTATGTCATGATTGAAATATTTGAGTTATTTAATAAGCACTGTATAAAAATCAATTTTAACTTCTTCACAAATTTGCATTTTCAAATCACTGAGAATAGATTAATAGGGATTTCTACAAACCAGGGAAGAAATTTGATTTCATATGGCATGACTTGTTTGATGAAAATAAGTGATTTTCTGTAAATAAAGTTAAGTACTAAAAATGGCACTTTAACTTTGAGGTTATTGGTTATTAAGAGAAAGGGATGCCTGGGCTCAGTTGTTGACCATCTTGATTTTGGCTTAGGTTATGATCTCGTGGTTCATGTGATCGAGCCCTGCTTCAGATTCTTTCTCCCTCTCTCTCTGCCATTCCCCCTTTCACACACGCTCACTCTCAAGAATAAACTTTAAAAAAAGTTAAAAAAAAAAAAAAAGGAGCATAATTCCATGAAAAGGGTAACAGTTTTGCAATTGTCTAATCTAGGTTCAAATCAGGCCTCAATGATTTACTAGCTGAATGACCTTGGACAAGTCAGTTACTCTTTCTAAGCCTTAGTTTCCTCATCTTTAAAATATTGATGATAAAGATCTACCTTTCAGTTATTGTGATCATTAAAGATACTGTATATAGAATAACTACCACTATGGCTGAGAAATAGTAGTTAACCAGTAAACTATAGAATAATGAATTTTTTAAAGGTATACATGGTGCACAGTAAGCACTCAATTAATGTTAGTTATAATATTATAATTACTAGGGGTTTTTTGTTTGTTTGTTTTAGATAGAGTGTGCATGAGTGGGTAGAGGGCAGAAAATCTTAATCGGGCTCCAGCTGAGCCTGATGTGGGGCTCAGCGTGGGGCTTGATCCCATGACCATGGGATCTCAACCTGAGCCGAAATCAAGAGTCAGGTACTCAACCAACTGAGCCACCCAGCCTACTAAGGTAATTATTATGTATTATCAAATATATAATTGCCTTAAATATATTCACTAGACCAAAACTTCTAAAAGATAGTAATGCCTGGTCAATTAATCTTGGAAGTCCTGCATCTAAAATTCCTTTTAAAAATTCATTCGCTCATTCATTCATTCACTCATTCAATAAGCATTAGTAAGCATCAAGCCCTCCGACAGCTTCGAGCCTAGAAAAAAGACACACGGGGGCGCCTGGGTGGCGCAGTCGGTTAAGCGTCCGACTTCAGCCAGGTCACGATCTCGCGGTCCGTGAGTTCGAGCCCCGCGTCGGGCTCTGGGCTGATGGCTCAGAGCCTGGAGCCTGTTTCCGATTCTGTGTCTCCCTCTCTCTCTGCCCCTCCCCCGTTCATGCTCTGTCTCTCTCTGTCCCAAAAATAAATAAACGTTGAAAAAAAAATTTTTTTAAAAAGAAAAAAGACACACGTTAACAGATAAGCACATATTTATACATTTTACTTAGTGATATGAAGGAAGAGAACAAGCAAGCAACAGAGAGATTAACATAGCTAGTGCACCTAATTTATTTGTGGGATCAGAGGAGGCTTCTATGAGGAAGTAAGTGCTCATAATGAAAAGATGAGTAAGAGAAAAGAGGAGAAAGTAAAACTCCAGAAAATAGGAATAAAATGAACGAGGGCATGAATAAAGGAAAACAAACAAAAAGCACAGTCTTATTGAAGAAGAGAAAGAAAACTCAGGGAGGGTAAGAGAAAGTGGCACAAAAGGAGGCTGCAGAGGTAAGCAGGGGCCAGATCACACACCACTGCACGGGTTATGATAAAAAGTCTTTCATTTATTCTAAGTGCTTTATTCTTCTGCCACTGAAGAGTTTAAGCAGCTAACTGAGGTGATCTGGTTTGTGTTTTTAAAAAGATCACTAGAGAATTTACATAAAACATGGCAGAATGAAAACATTTTTAAAACTACCCTCCATCCCTCAAAACCCACTGAGAACAACAAAAACACTGAAAGAAAAAAAAAATCATCTCCAACGAAACAAGGAAAGGACCACAACCACAAACCACAAAATATGAAGATTATTTTCCAAATACTGAGAAACTTTGCGGTAAGGAAAGATGTTGAGAGATGACCAGAAAGAAAAACCTCCTCAGATTTCAAATCTTGAACAGGCTACAGATATCTAAAACTATCAGTCTTGAATGTTCATCTCAAAAATCCTTTGATTACACAATGATGAGGTTTAAGGGAATGAGAAAGCCACAGTAGATATGATTAATGATCCAGTGAAGACCCAGCTTCAAACAGCCAAGAGTAAGAAAGGTGGAACTGAAGAGGAGGAACCCATCATTGTTATGATCTACAACCAAACCTCCTAACCTCAGAAGATGTCTGGTGGGGACAGGGGGTGAAAGACAGGAGCATAAATCATCATATTAGTTCTTAGAGGGCCTATGAAATAAAAGATTTCATAACAAATTGTACATGAAAGTAAGAGGAGATACGTCTCTGGATAGAGGACAAAATAAATATAATAAGATAGTGTTTAAAGGCAGCAACCTAAAGTTGACACTGTGTACCACTCCACCTTACTTCCCTCTGCTTCTCCCTATGCTATTCTAAAACAAATAGTGCCTCAGTTAGAGTTGCCTTTATTTTATTTATTTATTTATTTATTTATTTATTTATTTATTTATTTATTTATTTTTTAAGTTTATTTATTTTCAGAGAGAGAGCATGAGCAGGGGAGGGACAGAGAAAGAAGGAGAGAGAAAGAATCCTAAGCAGGCTCCATGCTGTCAGCACGGAACCAGAGGTGGGGCTCAAACTCACGAACCATGAAATCATAACCCCAGCCGAAATCAAGAATCAGATGTTTAACTAAATGAGCCACTCAGGTGCCCCAGAGCTGCCTTTATTTTAAAAATGGCTAATAACCAGAAAGAAACCAGCCAGGGGCCTTTACATACTTATTGAGGGGAGGGGAAAGTATGAGGACAGAAACATAAATTAAAAGTAGATGAAAATTATTTACCAGAAGAGGAATTACTTCATGCAACAGAGAAAAAGTCCAGTCATATAGTTCACTATAGATGCAAAGGATTTCAAGATGCCATGTTTCTATAAAAAGAGAGGTCAAAGAAGAGTTATAAGAAATAAAAATAACAATGAAGGTAATGAAATGTGAACCAGAAGAGTTTAAGAAATACATGAAAGAGAAAAAAGAAACCATTATAGATGAAAGCCATGTCTGATACCATAAAAACTGATTAAATACAATTTAAAAATCAATGAAGGAATGTGAGTGCAGAATAACTGAATTCACATGAAACAAAATAGAAAAAGCAATCACACATACATGCTTGTAGAGAAAATGATAGATAATGTCTATCATCACAAAGGACATCCTGAAGAAGAACGTGGAAAAATGGAAAAGAAAAATGTTTGAGGATATAAGGGGAGATGTTTCTATAATCAAATAAAAATAACCTTCATATCAAAGGCATACCAGAAAAAAAACTGATACAGACTGATATAGGTTTAATAAACTTCAGAGATGATGAAAGAACTGTACGGGCATATGAAAGAAGAAATGGTCACCTACAGGTAGGAAAAATCAGGCTGGCCTGAGATTTCACATGGTAACATCTACTTCAAGAAGTGGTGCAACAATCCCTACAAAGTTCATTATTTCTTCATCATTCACACTTTCATTAGCTTCCTAAAAAATCTACCTTTAGTCTTCTACATTATGCTGAAGTTGGACTCACAAAGTTGACTTTCCCATCAGAAGAGCTAATGCATTTCTTCCACTTTTTCTCAGTCCTCATCCTTTTTGACTTCTATGTAGCTTTTGGCACTGCTGATCAATTTTTTCTCAAAACTCTCTTCTTGGGCTTCTGTGATAGTGCACTATATACTTCTCTCCCATCTGACTGTTCATTCACACTTCTGCTTTTTTTCTTCAATAATCCCAAAGCGAACATTCCCCATGATTTGACTCTTGACTCTATGCAAAACTCCTTTCTTTGAAAATTATCCAACCCTACACCTTCAGCTATAATATTGATAGGAAGACTCCTGAATCTACATTCTTATCATGATCTCTCTTTTTCATTTCAGCTTCTTCAACTTTTCCAAAGGCTGACTGAATTTTCAATAGTTTAAACTGAAATGTTTTAACTTAACTTCCTCTCCTAAAATCGACTTCCTCTCTTAGTTACTAATTTTAGTAATGGTATTACCATTCTCCCAGTCCACAGACTTAAAACTTTAAAGTCATCTTTCTCTTCCTTTTTGTTTTGTCCCTAGGTCCAATTAATTTCCCATATATTTCTTCAAAATATCTCCTGAATTCTACCTTTCCTTTGCATTTTCACATTTTCCTAATGTCTTAGTTATGTAACATCAAGATGATAGTGGGAACTTCCTGTCTGTGCTGGGCACTACTAATAGACTGACTTCTCCATTAATATCTCTGCTTAGAAACCTACAAAATTCCCCATGAGAATGAGATAAAGTAAGAACTATCAGTTTGACAATTAAGACTCTCTACAATCTGACAACATCTATCTTGGGTCTTATCTTTGTCCAACAATATTCAGTCTAACATCATGAGAGAGTTTAAGCTTTAGAGGCAAAAAACGTGAATCCTGGCTCTGTCATTTATTAGCAATGTGGTTATGAGCAAGTAAATTGACTTTTCTGGGTTTCAGTTTCTTCACCTGAAAAAATGGGGATAATAATTCCAACCTCACCAAGTTATTTTAAGATAATGAATTTAAAGGGCATGGTCAAGCACCTGTCACAAAGTAAAAACTCAGTAAATGATAGCTATTATGCTGCTTTTCCTATTAAAAAAATAGGTTCGTTCCTTTCACCTATCAAAATATACCCATTCTTTGAGGCCTACATTATAACTAATTTGTCCACAAGACAATTCCGAATTATTCCAAACTATTCCAAGCTATTCCAAACAGCTCAGCCTTAAGCGATCTTTCATAGGGATCACCTCAGAAAGCACTTCTCTTGCTTTTGAACATTTGTACCTTATGCACTTAGTTTGTAAGCTCTTTCTGAGCAGTGACTGTGTTATCCATACTTTGTGTTCCTGCTTTTCCCATAACAGAAACTAAGTAAATATTTGTTAAATATTACTGCTTCATCCACCAATATTGAAATGACTAGTTTGGGATTTATAGAAGAGATTTATGCTCATCTCATCATACTGAAGAAAGTAAATGGCTTCCATAACTATTTGCTTAATATGACCTGCCCAGTGGCTCAATTTTATTAATTTATTAATATGTTGATAATTAGTTGCTATCACTGAAAAGAATTTCTCTATAATAATATGTTATTCATACTTTATTTTAAGACATTTAAACATTCACTCTAAGAGTTGTTCAATACCTATCAAGTCATTTCAAGCAAGAACCACAAAGGAAACATAAGCTAAGCAAGTGACATCATCTTCTCCCATCCAATGGCTTCTGAACTAAAACAATGACTCAAATTTTATTTTCATAAAATAAAGAAATACTTTAATATATATTTTAGTCTGCTTGTGATTAAAAATATTATTTTCTAAACACATAAAAGTTGATTACTTAACATATACAAACATAAAAGGCAAAAACATAATGTTTCTAATGTGATTTTTTTAATGTTTATTCATTTTTGAGACACAGAGAGAAACAGAGTGTGAGTGGGGCAGGGGCAGAGAAAGAAGGAGACACAGAATCCCAAGCAGACTCCAGGGTCTAAGGTGTCAGCACAGAGCCTGACATAGGGCTCGAACTCACAGACCAGGAGATCATAACTTGAGCTGAAATCAGACACTTAACCAACCGAGCCACCCAGCTCCCCCAAATGTAATTTTAAATAGCTTAAAATGGGTTTTAAATGATTTATAAATTTTTCAAATGCTCATCTGTAATTGCACCTACACAACGAAAGAATTTCAGAGCTAAAAACATCAATCTATTATCGTATAGTTTTGTTTATACATTATCAAATAAGTGATTTGGCTGTTTGCTTGTTTTTTTCATTGAATAGGACGATGAGCTCTTAGTTACTTTTTGTATTAGGTAGATGGAGCTTTTATTAATCTGTAAATGTAAATTAACTATACCATTAAAGATGTAATGAAATATGTTACATTTAGAACAATAATGTAAGGTTTTGTTTTTTACCAGGCAGTGATTCACTACAAAATTATCTCTAAAGTAAATTTTACTCTCTATTTTAGTTCATTTGATATTATTTTGCTGAAAGAAGTGTTTAATGATTATCAATTAATTTAATTGATGTATTAACGTGTTTTTCTTTAGTGTACTATAACTTTTATATCCTTCTCTTGCCATGACTGTGTATAAGTCTATGGTTTTTCTATAAAGAATGCTAATCCAAATTTAGCAGTTGAATTCTTGGTTGAATTTCAACTGAACAAGAAAAACATATAGCTTACTCACCACTTTATCAGAATTAAGTAACCTTTCAGCCTGCCGATATAAACAACAGAAAATATAATATTTAAGCCAACACTGCATTCTGGCTGGATGCATTATAGTAACCGTAAATTCATCACTATAGCCAGGATACATGTCTGAAACAGATCTGATCTATTCTGTATTCTTCAGTCTAGTGATTTTTGATAAGTTAATGCATTAAGACAGATTTAAAAAACAACAACAACAACTTACGGGAGGTCCAGTGTCCCCTTTTGGCCCTCTCAGATTCTCCATTTCGAGCATTGTATTAAGATCCTCATAATAATAATAATAATCATAAAGGTCAGTCTCATAGCTATTTTCGATGGGATAGGTAGCATCAGGATCAATTTCACCTTCCTTCCTTAGGTCAAGGTGATTGTCCACAGATGGCTCATCTGTCACTCTGTATAAGGTTGTGTTTAAAATCTGTTGCAGTTCCATGAGTTCATTAGTGTGTAGATTTGCTGTGATAGCCTTCTTGAGATTAGTAATTGTTTCTTGTTTTATATGTGGAAGAATAGATGATATCTTCTTAAATGGTGACAGACCAGTTAGTTTATCATTATGTTGTGTGACATTGTCGGATACATTTGAAAAAGAACTAAATTTCTCCTTGCTATTTGTTTTCGCCTTTTTGAGGTGATGGGTCATTGACAGACTTAAATTTGTCTGAGTATGTTCCTCAGTGATCATTTCTTTGTCTTGAATCCCATGGTTTACAAGATCCACAGCAGAAACATTCCTTGAATGAAGAGAAATGAATTGAGATTTTGATATTTGGTGTTCTTGTTGCTTATGGACTGTTGCAGAATCATTATTTATGATATTTGGAATGTTTTTGCCTTTGGTAAATGTGTCCTCAGACAGCACTTTTTCACCAAATTGTTTGGGCAAGGGAGAGTTTTCCAGTATCTCAGCTGGTACGATGGTTGTATGAAGATGGTTTGTCTCAGGGTGACAACGATGTTTCACATATCTACAATAGTTTGCAGATGCTTCTGCAGAAGGAATAATATCCAACTGACATACTATTCCTTCAAAATGGACAGAATTATTATTCATACTTCCTAGTGTAAACACACTGTTAGAATCAAAAGTCTGGACTTCCAAAAGAGTCTCTCTGCTAAAATATTTCTTTCCACACTCAACAGACATTGAAACAACTTGGTTTCTAATAGTAATGGCAAAGAAGTGCCATCGCTCATCATGAACACTGTAGTTGAAAAACACAGACTGCTTTCCTCCAAGGTATACTACTAATTTTTTAGGTAATAATTGCACTCCTAATTGCAGTCTATTTTTATTTCTAATGCTGAAGAGAAATGCATTGTTTACTCTATGTGACTGTAACCCAATTAATATTGTAAATGGCTGTTCTAAGTTGAATGGTAAAATTTTCATGAGAGGTGACTCAATATAAGCATCATTTGTTAAAATGACACCTGATTCTGTTAAATGGACCCCCTGAGGTAATGGTGTAGATGATGATGGTACAGCAGTCACTGATGATGAGTGTCTTACATCTTTGTCTCCAAGGCCTAGTTGATGAAGAATATCTATGCCTGGAAATTAAAAAGAGAGAGAGAAAGAGAAAGAGAAAGAATCTTACTCTTATGCATTCAGGTGTTCATATGAATGTTTGAGTATGAGAAAATATTCCTTGTCTGTATCAACAGTAATCCCTAAAATAAGCATGCTCTATCAATTTCCAGTTCATGACAAACATGGGGAGGAAGAGTAAAATGTCATACTCAGTAATTTGAAACACACACACACGTAAGCACATACTAATGCGTGCATACCTGCACACACACACACACACACACAACCTATATTCCTAAACCTAAAATTTAGTAAATGCTCTCTCATTTTTCTCAATCAGTTAAGGAATCATATTTGTTACTCCAATGAATATTACTTCTTTAATTTGGAACTTAAAATTTTATGACTTCTAAGTTAAAGAGAAACTGGGGACACAGTTACAAAAAGAAATTTATAACTTGAAAACCACTGTACAAATTAAGTTCACATAATCTTTTAAACTATAATTTTTCAGGTTTTTTTTCCCTGATAGCCTTCTGGAAATTTACAAGTTACGCAAGAGTTCTCCCTGTGCCTAATACTGTAAGGGTGTGCTACACATAAAGTATTCAGTCACCCTGATATCTCCTGGACAAGCAAACTTAAATTCCTATTGTTGATGATTACCATACTTTTTCTTTCCCTTCCAAGTTTCTCTTGCTTCTGTTATTTTCTCAGTCCTCCAAGGTAATTTTTATCAAAGCAATTTTTAGACCCTTTCCAATATTTATTATATAATATGAAATATAGGTCGTATATAACATAAACTTTATATATAGGTTGTACATATTATAAACTTTATATAATAATGGCTTTTTTCTGGTTTATTTTTATTGCAATGTTACTAATAGTATACTGTTTATCTCCCCTATCCAATTGTAAACTCTTGGAAGACAGATTCTGTGTCTAATTAATTATTGGATATCTACTATTCTTGCCTTACAAATAGTTCTATAATTTCTAAATGAATGAATTTGCCCCACCAGGATCTTATCAGATGTCGCATTTCTTTCTATAGTCTTATAAAATTAAATACAATTTGTGAAGAATGATGAATCCTGTATTAGAGATATAGAACAGTTTAGTCAGGCACAGGATCATTATTATTTTGGGTGTTATAAATCTCCTACCTGTAACTTTGTATATATGTAATCATTTCTAACAAGAAATGTCAAAGAATATGAATTCATAACTGTGATAAGTAAGAAAAAAGCTTTTGTAGATTAGCCAAAAAAATGTGAATTATCTTAGTTTTTCCTTTATAGGAAATTAGTAGATATTCGATAATTCATGTGTACTACAAATAGCAAAAATAATAGCAAATATCACTCATGCATAATCTAGTAATACAATTAAAATGTTTTCTCACCAGAGAGCTTTATAAAATACTCAGGTGTTTTATTTTATGGTTATAACAACCATCATTTTATTTATAAAGCAGTCATAGTTTTATAATAGTTTCAAATGTTATAAATGTTTGTATCTAAAACAGTATGACAGTGTCTCTTAAACTTTTCCACCAAAACATTCCTAACATCAGTTTAGAATTATATGTGTCTCCAGGAATTTGGAGGAATATTTTAAAGAGGCCCCATAAAAATTAAAAAAAATCTTTGACTTCTCATGTTTTACAATTATAATTTAGGAAAAACTTTAATTTTTCTCTATAATACGGCTATATTTGTTTTAATATATAACATGAATTACCAGTGAAATCAGTTAACTATCCCCATTCTCAATCTTCATTGAAAATTTATATTCCTGAAACAACTGTCTGCTTAGTCGGTGACTCTGAGTATTCTTGCACAATGGTTTCTGTCTCTAAGAAGGTGCATATCTCAATCTGAGAAGTAATCTATGTTAGAAACACTGCTCCTTTGAAAATCACGACACTTAAAGTGTATATAATCATATATTTTGTGAAAGTTATCATTATAATATGCCAAATAGGCTATCCTTACACAAAGGAAGTACCATATTTATGTGGCATAATATCAAGGGCTTCTCCTTACCCAAAGAAATAACCCCTGCTATATACTGCCTCAAATTTCTGATTCCATTAAAGGAAATATCACTGGAAAGGATATTATTTGAAACCTGTATTATATATACATGTGTGTGTGTTTAATATTTCATATATTTTCCTTCAATTCTAATTTAGAGTTTTTATAACAAATAGCTGAGATTTTTAAAAAGTCAAACGTCTCTGAGAATTTGCTATTCATAAGTTTCTTGTTATCAAACCATTTTTCCATTCCTGAAATAAAAGCTACTTGATGGTTATATGTTACTCTTTTGATACCTTTCTGGATTCTTGAAGAACAACGTATGTAGAATCATTACATCAATATTTACAAGTTAAGACTGGTCTGTTTTTTCTCATATTGTACTACCTTTATCAACTATATTATTGATTCATTATTTTCTATGACCTAGTTTAAGTAGAATTTATTAGGCTAAGTTTTAAAAACAGAAAGTACAAATTAGACACCATTCTCTAATCACAATGCTAACAAGTTAGATTTCAATAACAAAATCAGAAAAAAAAAACCAAAACCTTTAACTGGAAAATTTAAAGATTTTCTCCTAAATCATTGGGGTCATTGGGAAAATACAAATAAAAATTACACAGTTTTTAGAAAAATAACAAAAATTAAAATACTACATACCAAAATCTATGGGATATAGCTTAAGAATTATATTTTAGATAGATTTGTATTTTTGTTCTGTTATCTTTAAAATGATAAAAATACACAATGTCCCTAGTCCTCTTTATTTAGACATAGCTATTATTTCTTTCCTATGGATAGTGTTTCCTTTTCCTTTCTTCTCCCTTCCTCCCTTTCTCTTACTATCAGAATTAGCTTCCTAGTATTGACTTTTTTATTATTAAATATGTTTATAGTACTTTTTATTTGATTTATCAGCTTTGGATAATATTAATTCCCAGCCAGCTTCTACATATGGGCCCATCAGCAAACTTAATACACTTCCTGTCTTTTTTCCCTCTTCCCTTCCCATTTATCAGTGATTGGACCATTCCTACATTTGTATGGCATTTATATTCAGTTCTGTTCCCAAATTTTCTTCTTATACAGCCAGTCTTTGTAATCGTTATCTCAGTTATTTCCTTTTTGATGAAGTTTATCCTCTATTAGTCTCCTCAAGAAGCGTTCATGGAAAATTTCCTGGATATTTGACTTTTTAGAATTGTTTGTTGGTAGCCTCGTATCTTAAGTTTCACTGGATATAAAATTCTTTGCTGATACTTCCTTTGAATATCTTAGAGATATGATTCCACTGTCTATTGGTGTGGAATGTTAGGAAAGAAAAGTCTGAAGTCAGCTAATTTTATCTTTCTAAATGACTCATTTTTTTTTTTTTTACCAACATGCCCCAAAGAACTGTTCTTTATCTTTGAAGTAAAGTGCAGATTTTATTAGGATATGGCTTCATATTGACCATTCTGGATAAATGTTTCCAGGCATATAGATGCCCATTTGTTGTTTAGATTCAAGTTTAGTTGTTGGTGCTTGCTTCAGAAAAGTTTTCATGAATTACATCCTTGAATATTCTATTTTATAGTTTTGGTTTTCTTCTTCAAAAATTCCTATTATAATAATGTTTAATCTCCACTGCTGTCTTCTGTGTCTGTTATTCTTTGTAATCTCTTAAAATATGTTCTTTATCTTCAGTTCTGTTTGATTTTCTCACTTCTGTCTTTACCATGTTTCCTATAATGTCTAATCTCTCTTTGTGCTCCTTCCAATTTCATCTTGATTTATAAAATTGTTTTCCTACGACATCTTTTTCTGAGTTCTACAAGCTCACAATTCATATCCTTTTAATGTCTTGCCATCTCTTCCTTCTCCTGAGTTCTTATATTTCTGTTTTATGATCTTCCTTCATAGAGGTGATTTTTTTTTATGTGTACATTCTCATTTTGCTCCTTTCTCCTACATCTTCCTTATTGCACCCTTCTATTTAGTCTGTTATAGTTACTTTTAGTTACTTACTATTTCATAGCCCAACAATTTATAGAAGGATGCTGGGGAGAAGACAGAGGGCCATGCCTTCCAAATCTCAAAACCCAAAGGGCTCTTTCAGCATTACCAGAGTTTCCTTCTCAAATGGCTTTTTGATATACCTAGCCTTTTTCTCTGAACCTTCTAGCAGAACTTCTATAGCAGCCTAGCTGGCAACACTTTACTCTCCCTCCTCTCTATCCATTCTCATTGGTATATGCTTCAGAATGAATCCTTCACCTTAGGAAGTAGATTTGTGCATGTTTTGGGATCTGTCCCCACTGGCCATTTAGCTACTATGTGTGCTTCTTGACCCCGGGCAGCTTCTGTCCACCCCAGTTCCTGTAGCACTTGTTTCGTACAAGGGCTAAAGGTGAAATATTTCAGGGTATGCTCCTCATCTTTAGGAAGTGTGGTTATGCTGGCACTTATATGCTTTTGTCAGCATATTTTGAGTTTGCAAATATTATCAGTCCCCTAGTTTTGCTGAAAATGAGGTTCTCAAGGTTATTATTTCATTAATTTTTTTATGATATCTAGAAATGGAAGTAAGAAGATAATATCTCATGGTTTCAAGTTTATACACTTTAAGTATATACCTATTTCACAGATGAAGAATCGGAGGCCCAGAAAGATTAAATAACCTGGTCAACATCACACAGCTGATAAATAGTAGAAATGGATATGAGTCCAGTCAGTGTAGCTTCAAAGTCTCTAATCTTTGCCTCATCACACTGCCTTACAGGCAACGTGTTCTCCACATCACCTCACATTCCCTTTGGCAAGCCTCAGGAATTAATCATTATTCCCACAGAATCTCACAGTGGGGAATATTCTGTAAGTGGCCACCAGAGTTGGTATCTGAGTGCATTTCTAAATGTTAATCCAGTTTTTCACTTTCAAATCTTAGTGTGAATATGTTTAACAAATGCTTTGAGCAGATATTGATGGGAGAACAGAGGACTCTTAAGGATAAAAGGCACAGATGAGAGGGGGTGGGGAGAATAGGAGAAAGACTTCTGTCAGAGAACAGACTCTTCATTGTTAATTTAGGTCTGGCCCTTGATACCACCAAATTGCAATTTGGAGGTTAAATTTAGATAATTGGTACCAGTGAATATAGCAAAACAAACAAATAAACAAAAAACTTACTTGTCTATAATAAATTACTTGTTTCATGAGTGGCCCTAACCGCATAATCAATCCAGTTTGTGTTATACAGGAAATCAGTTACTTTTTAAAGAATATTGATTACCAACCAGGCACTTTATTAAGTGCTTTGCATTTTTTTCATTAAGAATTTTTTTTAATTTTAATTTATTTTTTTTATTTGAGTATAGTTGGCACACAACGTTCCATTAGTCTCCAGTGTTCAACATAACGATTCAACAAGTCTGCATGTTATGCTGTGCTCACCATATGTGTAGGTACCATCTGTCACCATACAATGCTGCTACAATACCATTATATTCCTTATGCTGTGCCTTTCATCCCCATGACTTCTTTTCCATAACGAGAAGCCTATACCTGCCACTCCCCTTCATCCGTTTTGCCCATCCCCTCACCCCCCTTCCCTCTGGCAACTATCAATTTGTTCTCTATATTTATCAGTCTGATTCTGAGTTTCGTTTGTTTATTCATTTGTTGTTTGTTTTTAGATTCCACATGGGTGAAATCATATGGTATTTGTCTTTTTCAGTCTGACTTATTTCACTTGTGTTTTGCATTTTTTTAAGGAATAAAAATAACAGCAGCATTTATTAATTCTACATACCAAGCACTGGTCTCACAACTTTATTAAGCCACATAATTCTCACAATAACCCTATGAGGTAGGTACTATTGTTAACTCTGACAGTTATAAAAACTAGGTCACAGAGAATTTAAATAACTTTCCCAAGGTCACCCAAGTAGGATGTAGAGGCAGAATTTGAAAGCAGACAGTCCTCTGGACCCAAATTCTCAGCATGGCAACTTTAAGGAATGCATATGTCCTTTAACAGCAGAACTGATTCTCAGACAGAGAATAAATCATGGTGTCACCAAGACAACACTTTACTCTTTTTACTGTAAACACCAAGCCTAATGACTTCATCCAAAACATGATTTCAATAACCACACATGCTGACTCACAAACTTCTCTTCTGGACTTGCATATCCAATTGCCTACTGAATTTATGCAATAGAGATTAGATGTCCTGCAAGCACTTCTAACTCAACATATTTTCCCCCAAATCTGTTCCTCTTACTTTAGTGCCTCTCTCACTGAAGAGCCCCACTATCAAACCACTAGCCAGAGTAATATTTTTATAGTGTGAATTATATCATGCCACTCTCCTGAACCAAATCCTCCAATGGCTTCCCGTTGCAGTAAAAATACAATCCAAACCCTTTCCATGGTGTTATGAAACCTATGCCATCCGCTCCCTTCTTACCTTTCTTGATCTCATCTCTTTTCATTTCATCCCACCTTACTTAGTACCAGCCACACTGGTCTTTTCTTATTCCTTAAAACCACTAACCTCATTTTGAATTCGTGGTATTTGCACTTATTATTCTTTCTGTTTAGAATGCTCCAAACCTTTAGTTCATTCAGATCTAGGCTCAGATGTGACCTCTTCAAAGAGGTCTTCCCTGACAATAATATCTAAAAGATAAAATAGTCATCCATCTGGCCCCAGTGATTCTCCAACATCTTACTTACTATGCTTTATTTTTTTCTTCACAGCACTAAAAATTTAGGGAGACATAATTAATAATTATATATATATACATTATATATATATTATATATATACATTATATATATATATAATTATATATATATATATATATATACACACATTATATATCACACTATATATGTATACATGGTCCATGAGGGTAGTACTTCATCTTGTTTTACTGTTATATTCCAACATACAGAATAATGACTAAAACAAAGTGGGTCCAAAGTATTGTTTGAATGAATGAATGAATCAATCAACCACCTAACGCAGAAACCTGGCAATCACCATTGATACTTCCTTTCCACCCATTCTCCATAGCTATTTAGTCATCAAGTCCAATACAAGCCTTAGTTAAGCTCTCTTTACTCTTAGATTATCATATTAGGCTCCTAATAGATTTCTCTGCCTCTTGTAAGACACCCTTATCCAATCTGTCATCCACACTGCTGCCAGAAAAACCTTTCTAAAATACAGAACAAAATGAACATTTAGTTCATGACACTGCTTCCTATAACACCTCGGTGGTTCTCACAGCTTTTAGTACAAAACTCAAATTTCTTACTTCAACCCTCAGACTCTTAGCGATCTAATCCCTGCCTGCATTTCTAGTCTTGCATCTCATGCCTTCCTAACAAGCTTTCTTTTTTTTAATTTCTGCTACATGTCAAAGGTGATCAAACCTAAAAGATCAAAACAGGAAAGTTTAGAATGTAGGAAAAAAGGATCACTCTCAGCAAGTAGTATACTATAAATAAAAGGGAATCATTAAACAAGGAATGAAGTATCCATGGTCTTTCAGCCTTGTGGATATCCTGTATAAAAAAACCTTTTTACCATTCTCTATCTCCTCAATCTTTCATTAAAGGATTATGGCTTCATTTTTTTTAATGTTTGTTTAGTTTTGAGACAGCAGGGGAGGGGCAGAGAGAGAGGGAAACACAGAATCTGAAACAGGCTCTAGGCTCTAAGCTGGAAGCTCAGAGCCCAATGTGGGGCTCGAACTCATGAACTGTGAGATCATGACCTGAGCCAAAGTCTGATGCTTACCCGACTGAGCCATCCAGGCACACCCCTTCTTTTGTTAATGTTTTAGGACTTCATTTTAAAATAAGTTTCTCACTGGTATTCATATGAAATGGTGAGTCTGTGACACAGTTGATGAGGTTGAGTAGATTGGCACATTTAAGAATATCCTTATAACTGTGAGTGGTATGGTGGTTTTATTGCAAACTGTCAAGTTATACAAGTGAATCATTGGGACCCCCATCTTGATTCCACTTTTTCAAGTCCTCCCACCCTTTCCACTATGGCACCCAAAGCCTATAGGCTACTTGTGTAGTAAAAAATTTAACCTTGCCCAAAGAACAGGCATGTTTGTTCTTCGCTCCTAGGGTGTACTCTCTTAAGCTCTTGAATATCTTGTCTGATAAAAATATTTTTGTTTATTTGAGGGTTGTGGACCACATAAGATAGTCCCATAATGTGATTTATAGTAAGAGCTTTGGTCATGTGGCTCAAGAGGGCCTGGAGACTGAGGTCAGCTACATGGGCAGTCCACCACATCTACATGACGGTGCCCCAATAAAGACTCTGGACATAAGGGCTCAGGTGAGTTTCACTGGTTGGCAATATCCTGGGCATATTGTCACATGTCATTGCTGGGAAAGTTGACACTGACTCCACTGAGAGAAGACAAACTGGAAGCTCCATATGTAGGACTTTCCTAGACCCTAACTCAAGTGTCACTTCCCTGGGTTGATTTTAATCTATATCCCTGGTGCAATAAACCATAACAGTGAGTATAACAGATTTCACTTGGTTCTATGAGTCTTCTAGAGCATTATGGAGACTGAAAGTCATCTTGAGGACCCTTAAACTTGCTGTTGGTGCAATGCCCCCTCACATATTTTTCCTTCGATGATATCTGCTCACTCCATGGCATTCTTCAATCTCAATTTTTTTTTTTACCTTTCTTAAGTTTCTTGCCATATCAAGATGAATGTGTGTGTTTTTTTAAATCTCATTCTTTCAGATCCTTGCTAAGTATATCCCTGCATGCTAAATTTACTCTTTAAATTACCTCCTTTTTAAGCTTTCAGTATAATTTTGGTTTGTTGTTGTTTTGTTATATATTAATGACAAAAACATCCTACTCAATTCTCTAATAAAATAAATAGAAAGAAAACACTAACACAAGAGTATTCCCAGAAAATGAAAGATGTTTCTACATTGAAAGGGCCTACTGAATGCCCAGCACATGAAGTTGAAAAAAGACCTGTACCAAGGCACATTATTGTAAAATTTCAAAACATCAAAGATAAACAGATGATCTGAAATATTTAAGAAAGAAAATAAAACGGTCACCTATAAAGAATTAGTATAAAAGATTTCTTGAACTGCAAGGCAGAAGGCAATGTCTTTAAAACAGAGAAAACTATTTACAGCCTAAAATTCTGTACCCACCCAGATTACCCTCATGCTCATGTGTGAAATAAACACATTTTTGGAAATGTAATGTACACATTTTCAGGAGGCCACTGGATGATACACTCCATTCAACTAAGGAAATGGATGATGAAAATGAAACACGAGTTCTAGGACACTGGATTTAACACAGATGCAAGGCATTAACTCTACAGGAAGTTTAGAGAATTACCAATCCACAGAAGAACAGGAGAATTTTAGCTCCTAGAAGGTATCATCCCCCACCCAAATCAAATGGTTGGAATATTTGGTATTTTTTTGGAAAATCTTTTTCAAAGAAGGTTTAAAATTCTTTTGGAGTATCTGAGAAGAATTAGTGATAGTGACAACTCCTGATTAAATGTTACATTATTGTGTCATGCCAATTTAACAAAAAATCTATTTTAGGAAAAAAGTACTTCTAAGTTTCTGATAACACACTACTGTTTTCATTTCATTTTTTTTTAACTCAGAAGTATCCAATTTTTGGATGTTAAAGAGGTTTTAACAAGATTTTTCTTTTTATTAAGAACTCACAATAAAATGTTATGGTTATAGAGAGACTAAAAATTGTGAAGTACACCCTGAAATAAAGGAGCATTATTTTGTATTCTATAAATGAAATCTTAAGGTTGAAAGATATTATTTCCTTCATTGGTTCCGAATTTTTTTTAAAAATCTATTCAAAAATATTCAGTTTTCCTTACATCTTTCTTTGCCTCGGTTTTTAATATCTTGATAATGCTACCTTTTGTAAAGTATTAAACTCATGACTCCAGCAGATGGCAATTATGAAGCAAGAAGATGTGTAGTGAAAAAAGAGTTTTTTGTTGTTGTCAGAGATAGCCTAGATTCAAGTACTACTGCATGAGCCTGAGCAAGCTCCTTCTTTGAGTCTTAGTTTCTTTATCTATAATCTCTATCCTACAGGTTCATTATGAAGATTAGAATAATGTATATAAGTGCCAGCAAAATATATATGTAACTAATAATGGCAATTTTCTTTCTTTCTGATCTTCTCTGTGGTCCAGGAGGCTTACTTGTAAAGAATTTGTAGACTTCACAATCAAAATACTTGAGTTCAAATCTTAGTTCTTCCATTTATTATCCTGTAACCCTTGGAGTCGTTACTTATTCTTCTTAACCTTATTTCCAGCAATTCTATCACGGGCATAATTACAAAAAACCCTGTGATGAGATAGGGGTGAATATATATTCTACAAGCATGGGATTGGTACACGATAAGTTCTCAGAAGGTTTAAGTAATAACAATGAACCAGAAGATATAGTTTCTTTCCTCTTCATGGTTAATTAAAGCAAAATAAAGTAACAGAAATGACTCGGTAAGAATAGCATTTCATGAAGTTATATGTGACATGTGACCTATTTTAACCATTTCCCCATAAAACAGAATTAGAAAATGCCTTCCAAGATACATTTTAATTCATCTACATGCTACTTGGCCGAGAATACTTACCTACTTATCACTTTGGTCAATCAGATACAGTAGCACCCCTTCCTTTGTGCAACCTCTTGCTACCTATACATATTTCCCTTTCTTGTCTCTTTCTTACTGATATTTAGTTGACTGAACAAATTGCCAAGTGGCTTGTTGAATTGGTCACTGAATTGAAACATTGGTTTTGTAAGAATGAATAATTTGGCAGCCCTGCTAATGTAAGACAGAGGAGTAAAAAAATAATGATAATAATAATGGGGACATGGTGATGTCTGTAGTATGTCTGTAGATCCAGCATAGTTTCATAGTTTTTCTCTTTGACTTTGGCGTTTTAGTTTTTAACCTTTGACAAGACACTTGTTTTTACACTTTGAGGCCAGAGACACTATCTTACTTAAATTTCAATCACTGGCAATTAAGATATTATGTGTCAAATACAAGATACTTTTTAAAATGTTGCTTAATAAATAGAGTATACACAGATTCCTGAAACTCTATCACCATACTACCAGAACAACTAGCTAGCAAGCAAAAAGAAAACATTGAATTATTTTCTAAACCTCTCCATTTAAATCAAATCCCAAACCCACTGGTATGCAAATTTTATTTTGTTTCTTAATGATGTAAATCTAGATGGAACATTTAGTATATGCTTGTGTTGTTTCAAGAAGTGCAAAGGTAATTCAGTCACAGCTTACCACCCCCAAGAACTCCCACTTAAAATGAAGTCACAAGCAAAGCCTTTTCACTGTACACAACTTCCCTTTTATAGAGAGTTTGCTTAAAAATGTAAGCAATTTCACAGATGGAAGATCTGAGTAATTTCTTAAAGGTCATATTTCCCCCCAAAATTGGTTTCTTCACCCTTACATTCTCATTGTACTGGGTAGAATTTTTTATTATTGCATGTTGAAGTTAAGGTTATGACGATTTTACAGTCATATACTTTGCTGTTTGGAAGCAGAATTTTTATATAAGCAAATACGTAGCAAGGTAGCTTTCTTACCTTGTTCTTGTGCATGAACAGCACTGTCTGCCACACATAGCACAATAAAATGAAGAATCAGTTTCCTAAAAACAAAGGGGGTGGATTTTAGAGGATATTTACAACCTATAAATCATATAAAATCCAAAATGAACTCTAGTGCGTGATTAAGAAGTAAGCTATTATTTTAATTAACACAGTATTTTAATAGTCATATTGGTTAAGAGCAAGGGCTCCAAATTTAATTCCACCTTTGCCACTTACTGTATGACTCAGGAGTACTGTCTATTGCCCTGGTGTTTCTTCATCTGTTAGATCTATCTCATAAGGTTTTTGTAAATTAAAAATTTTCATGTAAAGCACACAAAACAGTACCTGGCACACAGGAAGCACTCCATAAATGTGAACAAGTATAAATGATATTATTAATTATTATTATCACATATTATGTCAAATTATCATACATGCAATTTTATACAAAGTAATATGTTTACACAAAGCCACATAACTTATAGTCACTTAACCACAGTGTTTACAAATTGATGGAAAAAGTAATTTATTTTTGAGAATGAGAGAAAGAGCAGAGGATGAGCAGAGGTGGGGCAGAGGGAGGGAAAGAGAGAGGGGGGAGAGAGGGAGAGAGAAAGAGAAAGAGAAAGAGAAAGAGAGAGAGAGAGAGAGAGAGAGAGAGAGAGAGAGAGGATATCTCAAGTAGGCTCCACACCCAGTGCAGAGCTGGAAGCAGGGATAGATCTCATGACCATGAGATCAAGACCTGAGCTGAAATCAAGAGCTGCATGCTCAATCCACTGAGCCACCCATGTGCCCCAACAGTGATATGTTTAAATAAATGTTTATATGTAAAATCCTTTTGATTATCATATTGAAGCCATTTGAATGTCACTTGCACTAAATTCATGATACTCCATTCAGTTCAGAAAACAGCAATGGCCTGTAGATGTCAACATCAAACACTTTGATTTGCAGTAATTTTGAGCATTGTACTCAATCACCGCAGATCAAAATGTTCATTCATATCGATAGCTAAGAAAAAATATTTTGTGATTTTTTTTTTAGTATAACCAAACTTTTGATAGATTTTGTTAAGGAGTCTTCATAATTGGCTATATCTACCACCCAAGTGAAATTCACAGAGATAAATTCAAAAAGGAATGATAAGCTTGCTGAAAACAGTATTTTATTACCCGATTCTGTTTTCTATTCTAAACCAGGGACTCCTCAAATGACATTTGTGCAAAATGTAGTTCTGTAAGGAGTGATTACAAAGCCATCTGAAAATCATTTTTTCTTAAAAGTTCCTGGTATACTAAGAGCAGTTGGCACATTTCCTATTTATTACCAATAATAAATGTTTTTATCTTTATCAACTCATATAAGGAGCATGCTAACATAACAAAGATAATCTTTTACAAAGTGGGCCAACAATATACAATTATACTATTCTCTTTGGTATAATGGAACTATCATTTGTATTAAAATGGTCTTAACCATATCTTAGTAAGTGAAAAATGTGCAGTCTACGGTCAGGCTCAGTACAGAGCACAGCTTTGATAAGACAGTTTTGATAGAATACTTAAAACTGTCGCCAACTCTATAAACTAATTAACTGAATAATTACAGAAATCTCAACTCATATGGGCAAATGGCTGAACCATAACATTTTAATGAAGCGTATAACAGACTCTTATGTATGGTGTCATCCATGTAAAACAATGGTTAGTTTGCTAAAAGAACCCCCTGAGGAACTTGTGAAAAATGTAAATTCTGGGCTTGTCTCAGAGATTATGAATCATAAATTTGGAGTGAATCCTCAGTTTGGATACATTTTTAAGTAGGAGATTCTAATATAGATTGTGCATATACCAAACTCTGAGAAAAAAAGAATTTAGAACATTTTCTATTTATAGTTACATTGTACTTAAAACACAAATATTTTGTTAAAATCACATATATCTAATTTTATGACACAACATTAGGTTATCCAACCCTTGTGTTTTGTTTTATACTTTTCTCCTGCTCTAGATCAGTGGTTTCAAACTTTGCTATGCATCAGAATCACCTGAAGGGCTTGTTAAAGATTGCTGGGCCCCACCCAGAGAGCTTCTGACTCACTAGGTCTGGGGTGGGGGGTGAGAATTTGCATTTATAAAGAGTTCCTAGGCAATGCTGGTGCTGTATGTCTGGGGTTTACACTCTGAGGACCACTGTTCTGGAACAGATGATGCTCAAGAGATGATGAAAAGCCTGTTTGGGATCTGTTTTTTATCTTCACCGCACAGTGGAATCAGCTGGGGAGTTTTAAAAATTAATACTCAGGTCCTGCCCTCCCTACCCCCTGTCCCACAGATTCTGATTTTAATTTGTGTGTGGTACAGAGATCTTTAAACACTCCCCACCTGGTTCTACTGTGCAAACAAGTTGAGGACCTCTGTGTGAGATAAAAATGCTATCTCTAGGTTCTCCAGGATAGATCCCAGTGTGATCTAGACTTTGAGTAGAAAGAAGCTCTTTCCCTTTCAAATTTATATTTCAACAAAATAACTGACAGGATATATATCAGTGAGACTAAAAAGTAAGGATTATAATTACCGAAGGAGAGTACATCAGAATTATGCTGTCTTAGCAGAAAATGGAATGTGAAAGGAAACACTCAGGGGCATCAGCTGTACTCCCCAAGGTAATCTGGCTCACTTAGAGTTTAGAAACAACCCAACGGGCACTTTTTCGTTCAGAGCAAGCTAACTAATGAAGAGTACAGCAACCGGCACTATTCATTTAGCAATTCAGCCAACTCATAGACTTCCCCAATGACCTCAGGGGAGAAAAATGAAAAATAAAGTTCTTTCTAGACATGCTAACAAGTCCATTCCTGGTGTAAGGCAGGAAAACCTGAACACATCAAACATCCCTTAGCCAGGTGATCTTAGGGGATTATGACAAATCAGTTGAGCCATATATTATGTAAGTGTACCTATGTATTAAAACTGATGACTAATAGAGAGGTAGAGATTGATGACTGAAATAGAGATTTTCTTTCTCTTTTTCTAATTATGCCCCAAACTAACAGCCAACTAAGGAAGAACATATGGATATCCATATCCATAGCAATATGGATTCCATTATTCCTAACCACCACCCCCCACCCTTCCCTGAAGCTCCAGCCATATCGCATTATACTGTATTCCCTGGAGAGACCTTGTAAGTGTCTGAAATGCCCTCTCAGTCTTCACCTGTCAGAATCCTAAGTATCATCAAAGCCTAATTTGAATAACATCTGCTCCGTGAAGTTTCCATCATCCCTAAAGAGGGCTGGATTCTGTACTCTTAATGCTATACTTGTAAATTTATTATATCCCATATATATTGTACCTTTTAGGATTAATTACTAAGTAAATATCTGAACAAGCAACAGGTTTTCACCTTTTATCTATTTCTTACATGAAATTGACAATTAGTAAACATTTTTAAAAAGGAAAGGAGAAACAGTAACATCTCCCAATGAATGAGGAATTCAATTCTTCCCTATGGACCTAATTCTTTTAACACTTGAGAAAAGGAAAGTAAAATAAGGGTACTTTTACTTGGTTGTCCCAAGAGAGAAAGAAGAGAAAAAAGAACTTAAAAATATCTGTTATGATAGGTTAAGTGGAAAGGTTTCCTCCTCTCCTTTTTTTCATTTTAACTGTTTTTCTCATCTTTGAAGTGGGAACACAGAGAAGACATCAAGCTTAATTGACACACTCAGTTAAAGAGCCAAACTCCATCACTGTATGAAATGAATGTCTAATAAATCCAAGCTTTCTGGAAAATGGTTGGGTTGGGCTTGTTTATTTCTTTGGTTTTGCCCTCCTCCCCCATGATATCACACTTGCTATACATTCACTTAATTAAGAAAAAATACACATTTCCACATTAGCCGATAATAGAGTTCTCAGAGGCATCAGCTGTACTTTGTGCTTGTCCCATTGTACTATGCATGCATTTAGTGCTAAGTCTTGCTGGAGTCCTTGAATAAGTTAAAAATTAAACCCATATTAAGCTGGAGAGAAAACAACATGGTTAATAAGAAAATAAAACTACACTGGAGTCAAAATACTGAACCTGCTTCTATTTGTAACTTACGCTGTGACCTTGGGTGGGTCATTTCAATTTCCCGAGTCTTGGCAACTTCTCTATTATGTGATGGTATAATACAAATTTCATATTTTACATTCCAAATATAAAACCTCAAAATCTCTGTGTGTGGTGGGCTCCTGTTAGTATACTAGCATTAGATGACAAAGATCAAATTATTTAGCAAGATATTCCATAAATCACCATATATAATAGACATGATATTTAACAAGTCTGGAAACGTCTTCCTACAGTTCCATGCAACTCTCTTAATTATGTAACCTAAAATAGTCTACTAAGTTTGCTCATTTGTTCACATATTTACTTCAACAAAAACTCTAGTTGGTATATTAAATATGAATACTTTTCAAATATTTGAAGCATGTCTGTTTTTGTTCACTTTTCTGTATGTCTGGACTGTAAGTCACTAATATAAACTAACCAGAACATATACTCAGGCATTACACAAAAACAGACGGGATCTAAAAGAAGTCAACAATATGGTAACAGTCAATAAAAGTTCAGAAAATATAACCCATGATCTTAATATCTGAGGATTTCTAACACAATATGAAATACTCTGTGTGTCTGGTCTGCTAGCCACATTTTCAGTGTGACAGAAGCCACAATCAAAACATAACCAGACATGTGAGAGGTGAAGGCCTGGAGGGGATCAGACAGGAAATAGATATCCAAAGACCATACTCAGAATATTTAAGGAACTAATATCCATCCCAGGCATCTTCCCTAAATAATTCTTAGAGCTATTCAACTTTCTCCTTTTCTGAAGGGTTTTAGTTACTTTAGGGGAATCCCAGGCATCTTTTTGTTTAGGCTGCCCATGAGACTCTCAGGTATTATGTCTTCAGGCTACTAAAGCTCATTCCTACATAGATTCAAGTTAGAATAGTAGGAAGGACTTGTGAAATCTCGGGAATAGGGAATTTGTTTTGTGAGTTGGTGATTTTAATTTAAACCAGTTGGAAAAGGCAAAATAATCTGAAAACCATTCACATGTGATATACATAGATAATTTCAACAATTTCCATTACACTACATTTACAAGTCAAAAACTTTGTTATGACAACTTGTTGCAAAGATCCAGAAATAGTAAAATTTCTGTCCTTTATTCCTTAAATACCTGAAAATCATTTCTCATCCCAGCAGTGGGGATAAAGCTGGGTGATTCAGGGAGTAGTCACTAACTTACATACAATGACTTTCTCAATCAGTTCAACTCAGTAGGTACTTGTATAACTAATGCAGTGTGAAGCATTAGAACTTTTGGTTAATTTCCAAGTGTAGAGGGAATTTATGAAGTACGGGGAAGGTAAATGCCTAAGGACTTCAAGGGATCAAAATGTCTAGAGTCCAATCAGTAGCAGGGAAGAAAAATACCTCAACTAGTCTGTCCTTGTAATACCACAGAGATTGTTAAAATGATTGCTACCTAGCCTTAGCGAAGTTCCTGACACACACCACTGTTAAATAAAGATTGTTAAATGAATGAGTCAATCTTCAGTTAGTAAGACTATCAGGTGGTCTTGAGTTTCAATAAATATACAACTTCTCTAGTGTCTTCTATATGCACACTGATTCCAAGACCAAGGAGTGAGGTCATCCTAACCTCCGTATGTTTAGCTAAGAAAGTAACCTGGTTTAAAGGCCTGTCACAATCTGGTCTCTGGTCTCCAGATTCAGCTCTGGTCATTCCTTCTCAAGTATGTGTGCTTCAACCAACTTCATTTCTTCCAGGCCCTCAGATGAACTGTGCTGTCTCACCATTCAGCCTTTTAATGTTCTGTCTGGAAAGTTCCATGCCTTTTCCAGTTAGGTCTCTGTGTGGATTTCATTTCCTTTGGTGAGCCTTTCTTTCCAGGATTACCCTCCCATATACACCCCACCTTCCCAGGACTGCTAGGTGTCCTCCTGTCTATACCTTTATCATTTTGTTATACTTGGTTGTTCATTTTCTTTTTCCAATACCAGATTGGGCACATAGGGAAGACAGCAATTGTGTTTCTGTCTTGCTCCACCACTGTATCCCTTCTGCTTAGAACAATGCTGGGCACATAGCTGGCGCTCAGAAAACATTTGTTGAATATATGAGTGCATGATTGAGTGAATGAATGACAGAATAATGTTAGCCCTTTACGAGAATGAAAAGGAAATGGTCTTCACTTCTCATTCAGAGTTACAAGTTCTAAAATAAGTCACAGTTGCAAAGCATGGCAAGAAAAGTAGCACAGCTATTTTAACTCCCAGGATAAAATTTATTTTTCTCCTGTCACTTCACAGATTACCAAGCAGAATGTCTAAGCAACACTCAAAATTACTTTCCATAATTTACAATACCTGTCCTTGAGACATCAGTTTTATTTTAAACATCTACTTGATAGCAAAGATAACTAAGCAACTTTAAAGAATAGAATTTCATGCCAACTAGGAAATAGATGTTTATATTCAAAACTCCTCCCCGCCCCCCACCTTGGTTATGGAAACCCTGTGATTACAACGATAGTATCTAACCCTGACTTTTGGTTTTAATCTCCCTTTATTACTTCCACAAATTCACATTAAGCAACTTGCCTAAAAGCAGGACCATGCGGGGCAGCTGGGTGGCTCAGTTGGTTAAGTGTCCAACTTGGGCTCAGGTCATGATCTCACAATTTGTGGGTTTGAGCCCCACATGGGGCTCTGTGCTGATAGCTCAGAGCCTGGAGCCTGCTTCAGATTCTGTGCCTCCCTCTCTCTACCCATCCTCCACTCATGCACTTGTGCCTGAGATCACTCTCTCTCTCTCTCTCTCAAAAATACATAAACATTAAAAAAAAAAAAGCAGCCCCATGAAACAAAGGATCCAGTTTTAAAACTGTAAATGTTTTTGGATGACTAATCAGAATTGTGATTTTTAAAAAACTGCTCCTGCTCTTACAAAAACTTCACCACAAGAGGATGGTGGAAAATTAAAACCTCAAGGATTTCATTAGAAACTCTAAGGTTTAATTCAGTGGCTTGACATTATCATCAGCTAATCAGCTGCTTCTGCCAAGTCCCCTCCCCTACAGGGTTGGTAGCAGTTTTTGTTTTTTCAAATTGAAGAATGCATAATTCTTTAAGGAAGTTGGACTTTTTTTTTTTTTTTTTTGAGAAACAGTTTTCTCAGATCAATCAGTAACTACCTTTTCCCCTACTTGGCATGTGTATAGTTGGAGGTATAAGGGGCTGCAATCTGATGTAACTTTGAATTACTTCTTTTTTTTTAAATTTTTTAAATGTTTTTATTTATTTTTGAAGGAGAGATAGAGACAGAGCATGAGTGGGGGAGGAACAGAGAGAGAGGGAGACACAGAATTCAAGCAGGCTCCAGGCTCTAATCTGTCAGCACAGAGCCCGATGCGGGGCTCAAACTCACGGAACTGTGAGATCATGACCTGAGCCGGAGTCGGATGCTCAACCGACTGAGCCACCAGGCGCCCCTCTTTGAATTACTTCTTAGTTGTCTGCAGCCCACCCTCACTGACAACTGTAGTGGAATAAGCTGGATGTCAAGGAAGCTGCAAGGTACCCCCTGGCAGACAGGCCTTCTAGACCAGTGTGTTCTCCCACAATCCTCTATCAACCAACCCCAGCGTCTCTCTGACAGGGTTCTTTTCCCATTCCACGTAGTCTAATTTTTCCTCAGTTCCTTGGTGTAATCCATTCTGTTTCGTTTCTCTGCCTCCCTCCCCCCAATCATCTGGACCCAATTTACAAACCCCAAACTGCCCAAAAATTTATGCAGGGCCTTTTCTGGGAGCGTCTGGAAGGGAAGCGTAAACCAGACAAGACAGAGGCCAGGAGCAGAAGATCTGCTTTAATCCTCGAGATGGAGCAAAGCTACCAACCCCGCGGATGGCTGGGCAGCGACGCAGGTCTTACTCAGTGTCCAAGGGAAAGCCCTCGGGTTGGGAGCTGGCCGGGAGCGCAAGAAGGGCACAGGGATGAACGCGGAGGCGTCGGCCGGACAGGAGGTGGAGGGCCTCACCCAGCTTCTCCCGTTGGAGCCTCCCCTCGGGGACCTGAAGCTCATTCCACCATTCCACCCGCCCGTATCAGCAGGAAGATGCGAGTGGTCCCGCAGGATCCGCGGCGCCTGGAGCCCGGCTTTCCAAGCGGGTCCATGCTGAGGGGCTCTTCAGAAATGTGGCGGGAAACCTGCCTGGGAAGCTGGTGCGACCCACGTGAGCCACCCTGGGGAAGGTGACCAGCATTGCCTGACCTCTTCTGGGACCGGGACCCCCCTGGTCGCGGGCACCTGGACCCAAGCCCAGCGTTGCAAGCCTTCCTCCCCACTGATTCGTCCGGCTGCGGGAGCGTGGGAAGGTGCGTCCTAGGTAGCACGGAAGCCCAGCCGCCCAGCCGCCCAGGCTCCAAGGGGTCAGAGGAGAGAGAGGGCGAGCCCCAGCCACGCACGGCTGCACGCGGCTGGGAAGCACATGTGCACACAAACACTGCCACAAGGCGGTCTTTCTCCGCGCCCCGCCTCCCTCCGCCTGCCCTCAGCGGGCACGGTCAGTTCTGCCCCCTGCCCACCTCCCACCTATTCTCCCAAGGGGCAGCTTGGGGGAGAGAACGACCACAGCCACTTTGGTCCCCCCCGCCCCGGGGCCAGAAACAAACTTGCATAACCCACTGACCTCTTCCCGGGGAAGCAGGGTAGCCAGCCCAGGCACGCACCCCCCTCCACTCTCTGATCCCAGTGAGGGAGTGGGAGCAGGTACCAGCGCCCAAAGAGGAGGTGGGGTGCCAGTCGGGGCCTGCGCTAACCCTCCACGGGAGGAGCAGCCCCGCCCCCGCGTCCAGCCCCTTCCCCAGTGACAGGCCGGTGGAGCAGGACGCAGCCTCGGCCCCAGATGGGCAGCACGTGTGTTGGCCTCCTAACAACAAGAGGGGATTGCCTCTGAGTGCAGTCGCGCCCTGATGCCCGAGGTTTTGCCGGTACCCTCTCCCCAGCTCCGGCCCCCCTGCCCCACGTCTGTTCCCCGCGGTCCAGGCTGCGGCCACAGAGCCCAGAGGACCGCCAGCACCCCATCAATCCCCAGACTGAACGCCGGAACAAGCACCGCGAGAAAGCAGAACCTCAGCCAGGGCCCTGAGAAAGAAGGAAGGAGGGCGCGAGGGCGGCGGGAGCTGGAGCCCCGGCGGGCTTCCGAGCTCAGCTCGGGAGTCGCGGGAGTCGCGGGAGCCGCGGGAGCCGCTGCCGCCGGAACCGGGACGCGCGCCAGCGAGCTTTTCCTTACCAGCCGCAGGACCTCTTTAGCATAAACTGAGAGATCCGCTGGCCGGAGGCTTCCTTTCAAACACGGTGTTTTACAAATTGAGGAGACAAGGGGGAGGATGCCACGGCTGCTCGCCGGCTCCCAACTTTAAAAAGTGCCAAGGAGCGGGAGCACAGATCTCCGACCCGCCCAGTGGGTCCAGGGATTGGGGAGAGGGGTGAGTCTAGCCCTTGCATCCTGGCGATTGGGCTACTTACGTTTTTGCCGTGTGGGAGACCTTTCCACGCCTTGTCCTGTGGGCTCCTAAATGCATTTGTATGCATTTGTCCCTGCAGCGAAGCACTAACGGAAAACAGAAGGCAACTCCGAACTGCTAAGGGTGCAGGTACTGGCCATGAAAAAGGAAAAAAATAAAAACAAAAAACTCACATGTAAACGATGCTCCAAAAACCTCAACGACAACAACAACAACAACAACAACAACAAGGGAGGAGGGAAATAGGAAGGGGGGGGGAGAAATAGCACGCAAAGGGTAGATCTACGCGAGCTAGGCTTTCTAGTTCCCTAGCTCGGTAACGGACAAGCCCGGGGGGGAGCGCTCCTCTGGGAGGGCGGGCGAGAGGCGAGACCTCACTGGCAGGCGGCGGGGCGCCGGCAGCAGCTGGAGCTCGGCCGCGAGTGCAGCCCTCGAGTTCACTTGCGGTTCAAAGGCGACTCTGTGACTCCAGTGGAGCCCTCAGCTTTGGGCCTGGGAGGAGAGAAGGGTTGGGGGAGGGAAGGAGATGAAGGGGGTGAAGGGTGGGGGAAGTCCTTGGAAACAACCCGCGCCGGAACATTTGTCAGACAAGCTCACACACCCACTTCGGAGATCTAGTTGGTGCGAGGGGGCCGGTGGCAACTGCAGGCGCTCAGCTTTGACTGCCGCCGGCTGCTTCCCCTGGAAGAAGAGGAGCGCAGCAAATCCGGCCGGTGTTAAATTTCACCGCTCACTGACTTGCAATGACATCACCAAACACAGTGCACACCTCCCCCTCCGCCCCGCAACCTACCCCCGACCCGAGCCCGGCTCCCGCGCCCGGTCCGCAAGCCCCTGGGCCCGCAGCCGCCCCGGCCACGCCCCGACGCTCCAGCTTCCCACGCCACCCTCCCTCGTCGTCCCCGAAACTTGTAGGTGACTAGTATCCTTCCTTCGTCCTTTTTTCCGGCAGTCCCCAGTTTGATGTTTTCCGCTTGCATGTGTCCCATCCCCAATTTTTCATCTCCGTCCTCTTCACACACACTGTCTGGAATTATACTCAGCGGGACCCTTCATTCTCCTCCGACTTTCTTGTGTTTTTGCAGTGATGCTTGTGGCCTAAGCCATATTATAAACGGACTGTGACGGTCTCCTTTCTACCTTTCCTCCCCTTCACTCTTCACTTTCAGTCTGCCCCCTGTACTACAATTTCTGCTTTCTGCCCTCCTCCAGCTTATGAGCATGGATTAATGATTTGTGTTTATGCATCTAGAACAGGCTAAGAGACTACAGTCTTTCCAATTTGAATACCTTCTCCAATTTTTGTAACACATTTTTTTTAACATAAGCTTCGATCCCCTCACAGCCCTTTCACAGCCTGAGAAGTCTACCTTCCAAATTTTGGGGGGGGAAATTAACTTTCTGATTTTATCATTTTATTAATAAGACTGGAAATTACAGGAGGCCAGGGATCTATTATCTTACTCATCACTGTATTTTCAGCACCTAAAATACTACTTAGCATGTCTGTTTAATGAGTGACTACTGTATACCATTGAATATCATTTCTCCAACAAGTTTTCCTCGTCTATTCTGGGTGCCGTCCACAGCTAATGATCCCTCCACATGCTGAAAACCATCCCACACTACACACATATTATAAAAGTTAAAGAGAGCATATTGATGAATGGAAATGATTGATGCAACCCTTGCAATTTTAGGAATGTTTTTCCAGGAAAAATTTGGGGAGTGTTTGTTTGTTTGTTTGTTTGTTTTTGTCCAGGAATACAGAATTTAATTCATCTTTCTTTCCCTCAATTTTTCAATTTTTTATTTTGAAATAATTTTAGCTTTACATAAAAGTTACAAAAATAGTACAGAGAGTTCCTGTATACCCTTCACCTAACTTCCTCTAATACTGATAACGTACATGCAGCAGTACAATGATTAAAACCAGGAAAGTACCATTGATACAATGCCATTAACTAATCTAGAGCTCTTATTCGAATTCTGTCAGTTTTCTAAGATCTCCTTTGTCTGGCCTAGTATCTAATTTAGGAGCCTATACTGAATGTAGTTAATTAATTAACAAAGAGATTAATTAAAACTGTTATATCTCCTTAGTCTCCTCCCATTTGTGGAAGTTCCTGTCTTGTTTTTCATGACTTGGACATTTTGAGGAGCAGCGGTCAGTCATTTGGTAGAAGATCTCTCAATTTGGATTTGTGTGATATATTCTCATGATTAGATTCAGGTTATATATTTTTGGCATAAATGCTGAGTGGTGTTGTCTCTTTCTCAGGGCATCATATTGGGTATATATAATGTTGATATATCTTATTACTAGTAATGCTAACTTTGATCACTTAGTTAAGGTGCGACCTGCCAATTCTAACCACTGTAAAATCCCTCCCACCCCTTGATTTCTGTAACAAATAGCCACAGCTTTCTGGAATCCTTCTAGAAATCCAGGGCTGAGGGATGATAGTCATTCTTAAATAGCCTTAAACTACATTTTTTCTATTTTTGGATTAGTAGTCAACTAAAGAATGGTAATTTGGTTTGGTGGAAAGAATAGGTAAGAATTAAGCAGTAATTCACTTAATCTCTCCATTTTCCCATCAATCGTTAAGGATTAAAAACATTTTTTTCTGTTCATAATGTTGAGTGTGGATATTTGAATGCCGTGTGAGTATTATTAAAATGTATCTCAGGTTCTTTGACTACAAGAAGAGAACAGTTGCTAGAGGTCTTATCAAGATGCCAAAGGGTACATACACATAGCCTCAAATAGAGTACATTTGTTTGTGGGAGCAGAGGCATTTGCCTAGTAAAAAATAAACAATGTAAAGCTTAAATGCTATAGATTTTTTAGGATGGTAGAGATTCGTATAGATCAAATTTATCAAGACAGATTAACCAAAGACCCTGGGACTTAGCTGGGCCTTGAAAAGTGAAGATGATTTTTACAGGTTGAACAGAGAAAGATAATATGTTTGGAAATGGAGAACAGGGGACTCACAAAAATGGGCAAGAGGATATCTTAATTATATTCAGAGGAAAAGAAACTGATTCATCAGTTTGGATTAGAAGTTTGTGCATCACGGGGAGCCTGGGTGGCTCAGTGGGTTAAGCGTCCAACTTCAGCTGATGTCATGATCTTGCAGTTCATGGGTTCGAGCCCCGTGTTGGGCTCTGTGCTGACAGCTCGGAGTCTGGAGCCTGCTTCAGATTCTGTGTCTCCCTCTCTCTCTGTCACTCTCCTGCTCATGCTCTGTCTCTCTCTCTCTCTCTCAAAAATAAATATTTAAAAAATTTAAAAAAAAAAGAAGTTTGTGCATCAGAAGGGAGATTGAGAGCAAAATATGGAAGTCTCTGAATGCCAGAATAAGGGTTCATTCAGTCATTCAATATACCTACTATGTGCCAGGAACTCTTCTAGGCACTGAGTTACACTGGTGAAAAAAATGTGTGAAAATTTTTCCCTTCATGGAGTTTATATTCTACCATTTAATATTTGGTCTATGAGCAATAGGAAACTAAAGAACTTCAAACTGATGAAAGATTATGTTCCAAATTACCATTTTAAGAAGACTGATCAATACCAGATGTCAAGATTGAAAAGAGAGAAGGTTGGAGGATAAGTTAGATGTAAGTGTTGAAATATGCTGGTATCTTGAACTGTGGGAGAAATGATAGAAAAGCTAAATAAGAGAATCATTATTAAAAGAAATTAAGAAGGCCTGATAACTGGTTACATTGGGAAGGGAGAAAATAGAGATGAAATTTCAAGTCTGAATGACCAAAACATTATGCCATTGGCCAATGGTCAGAGAAGACAACTAATTCAGTTTGAGACATATTTAGCTTGACATCTTGGTAGGAAATTCTACTGGAACCATCCAAAGGTCTGTTGGAGTTGAAAGCTAGAGTTCAGGAGAGAGGCCAAAGCTACCGTTTTAGATATACTCATTATCTGCAAGTGGTATTTGAGATTTTAACAGTGGAGTCTATTTTCAAAGAAGTGAATATCAAAATGGAGAATAGAGAATCAAGGATATAAACTTAGGTTACAGAAAGTGGGGGGAAACAATGCAGAATTAAAAGACACAGAACCAAAAGTATGCAACATTATTAACTAATAGTACAGGAGTGCAAAAAATAATAATATAGTAAATACTTCATAATATTTACTATGCATGACATAATATTTACTATGCATGAGTATTATTTTAAGTACTTTTTAATCTTTTTAGTATTTATTTATTTTTGAGAGAGAGAAACAGAGTGAGTGGGGGAGGGGCAGAGAGAGAGGGAGACACAGAATCCCAAGCAGGCTCCAGGCTCTGAGCTGTCAGCACAGAGCCCGACGTGGGGCTCAAACTCATGAACCATGAAATCATGACCTAAGCTGAAGTCAGTCGCTTAACTGACTGAACCACCAGGCACCCTTGTTTTAAGTATATTTTTAAAATATATTAACTCATCCTCTTAATGAATCCTATTAAGTAGACACTTTTTATTATCCTCATTATACAGAGGAGGAAATTAAGGCAGAAAAAGATTACAGGTGAATCTTGATCAACTCAAGGGGTTAGTGTGAGGAAGGAAAGGAAGGAAAGAAGGAAGGAAGGGAGGGAGCGAGGGAAGGAAGGAAGGAAGGAAGGAAGGAAGGAAGGAAGGAAGGAAGGGAGGGAAGATGGAAGGAAGGGGAGAATTATTGACAGCATCAACTTTATCAAGAGTCAGTCTGCATGGGTTTAAATCTTGATCACCAGTTTTTTGATCAGGCAAATTAACTACAATTGACCCTTGAAGAACATGGATTTGAACAGTGTGGGTCCTCTTATACATGGATTTTGTTTAATAAAATACTATAAATGTATTTTGTCTTCTTAGGATTTTCTTAACATTTTCTTTCCTCCAGCTTAATTTATTGTAAGAATATTGCACACGAGTTGCTTTCTACAATTATGGATTCCTGAGTCTTATGCTTAGAGATTCTGATTGAGCATGTCTGAGGTAGGACTCAAGAATCTGCATTTTAAACAAGTAATTGTTAAAAGTACTATAAGTAATTGTGGTACAGATTAACTAGTGATCATATGTTAACATGTCAATCCATTCTTGACTTAGTTATTGAACACAATGCTTATTGACTGCCTGTGAAATCTCTTAATGAGTAAGTACTCTCATTCATATGTACCTGGGAAGAATCACTGTGACTTAATTAAAATTCCATGCTTAAATATTTACTGAATTAATGAATAACTAAATAAAGAGTGTCATGCCTACTATGTATTAGGCAATGTCATAAGACTTGGGGTTATGAAGAGATGTGGCATAATTACTACTCTTAAGGAGCTTAAAACCTGCTAGAGACAGAATCTAGTAAGAAAAATCAACTGGTATAAATGATTATAAGAAGAAAAACCAACTAGTGATATAAGGCAGTTGGGGCACAAAGAAGATAATACTCAATTCTATTAAGAGTGAGTGGAAGTACTTGAAGCTTGGGTCTTTAAAAATGAGTAGGTGAAGGGGCGCCTTGGTGGCTCAGTCGATTGAGCGGCTGGCTTCGGCTCAGGTCATGATCTCAGAGTTTGTAGGTTCAAGCCCCGCATCGGGCTCTGTGTTGACAGGTCTGAGCCTGGAGCCTGCTTCGGACCCTGTGTCTCCCTCTCTCTCTGCCCCTGCCCCGTTTGTGCTCTGTCTCTCTCTCTCCTTCAAAAATAGATAAAAACATGAAAAAAAATTTTTTTAAATGAGTAGATGTTACGGGGCACCTGGGTGGCTCAGTGGGTTGAGTGTCTGATTTCGGCTCAGGTCATGATCCCACAGTTTGTGAGTTCAAGCCCCACATCTGGCTCGCTGCTGTCAGCCTGTCAGTGCAGAGCCCACTTTGGATCCTCTGTCCTCCGCTACCTGCCTCTCCCCTGTTTGCACTCTCTCTAAACTAAATAAACATTAAAAAGAAGAAGAAGAAGAAGAAGAAGAAGAAGAAGAAGAAGAAGAAGAAGAAGAAGAAGTAGGTGTTTGCCAAGTAGACAAGAAAATTTAAGCCAGTCTGGGTGAAGGTGGTGGCACAGTCAATAGCACGGAGGTATTAAAGGTCCTAGCACCATTATTAGTGGCCTGTGATTGGAATGGCTATAATATAGAGATGAGTGTGGAAAGATCATGGAGTGCCTTCATTGACATTTGAGAGATATGTGTTTAAACATTACTCATTTTAAAATATGGGCCCTGGAAATTAAGATTTAATTTTGTGTTTAGTACATGATGCACCTAAGTTAGAGAAACAGAATTTGTTAAAGTGATAAGGGATACTTATTCTGGCTACAATCATTAGGTGGGGGCCCCAGGCCAATAGTTGGAAGGATTCTTTAACTGGAGGCTTTGAGAAGATGACAAAAATGTTCATATAAAGGACTTACTTTGGGAAGAGAACAAATACATTTGTCAAATAGCTAATGAAGTCATGTTTCTATACAATGTATTACAAATGATAAAATATTGAGTACCTCCTCACTGGAGAAATTGATGAAAATTCTTAGCTTGGATGTTGAGGACATTTTTCTAGGTCTGAACCAATGTGAATTTCTCATCTTTTATTACTCAAACTTTTTTTTTATCTTTGCTGTCGCTATTTCCTTCCCAAGTCTGTTTATGCTAGGATCTTTCTTCCTTTCTTCTTTCCTTTCTTCTCAGTCTCATGAATTATTTCAAATGTACATCTAAAATGATGTTCCTTTTTTACTTTGCTGGTCCAGGAACTGGTGAGCACTACATAATGTGTTCTTCCATGTAGGTGCCCGTGTTCTTTGAGACGCTTTGGGCTATGTGGTGCTGGAAGTGAGTTTTATTCTGACTTTTAGTGGGCGGTGCAGCATGTTTATTGAGACTAGATCTGAAAACCAGACAGAAACACAGACAGTCTTGATACAGTTTGCATAATACAGAGTCCACCATTCCAATCTGACCCAACTACATTCCCTTTGAGCAGGATCAGTTCCCTTAATTCACACAAACTATAGCCTAGCTTACCTGTTCAAATAAAACCCGGAAGTACCAAGAACGAAGATACACCCATTGTCTACTAATTACTTATCTCTGACATCCCAGCTGCCTGTTTCTCATTCCTTCTGTGTAAAGTCTCACTGTTCTAGCCAGTTAGCACAGATTCTTTATCGTTCATTTGTGAAGTAAACTAAATGGAAGCTACCTATTTATTTGAAGGCAACTCGCTTTTCTCTGGCAAGGAACCTTAATCAGTTTTAGGGTCTTAACCAATGGACTAGGATAGTGAGTCCAAATATCAGACAAGAAAAAAAAAAAGGGACATAGGTACAGTAGATTGTCCCTCTGATATTTTATTTTGGTCTGCCATTCAAACGTGTGTGTGTGTGTGTGCGTGTGTGTGTGTGGTGTATAAAGTTTGCACAAAATTAAAATATAGCTTCAGGGATGTTCGTTACAATGGGCATCATGCCAATGAAGCAAAGTGTTACAGTGACACCATTCATACCACTGAAGTTCATGATTGTTAGCATTTCCATTTTTTAATATATTCTGAATGTTTGTTTATTCATTTTGAAAGGGGCAGTACAAGCAGGGGAGGGACGGAGAGAGAGGGAGAGAGAGAATCCCAAGCAGGTTCACACTGTCAGCACAGAGTCCGATGTGGGGCTTGAACTCACAAACCACAAGATCATGACCTGAGCCCAAATCAAGAGTTGGATGCTTAATGGAATGAGCCACCAGGTGCCCTATGCCAGCATTTCTGTTTTAAACCCCTTCTGAATGAATTCCAAAAGCTACAGTATTACTAGAGAGCCTGTTAATTTTCAAATGTATATTTAAAGTTAAATTAAAACTAGTACTTAAAGAAACCTTAAAGATTTCTCCCCTGACTCTCTCTTCCCATTAAAAATTACTTGCTGTAAACAATGTGCTCCTGATACCAGATATAGTAGCAATGTAGAGACAGGAGACAGACTGATTGAAAGAGAATTCTCTATAGAGATACACATTTTTCTAAACTTTTTAGTGTATCTCCACCCAAATTCCTTTACAGAATTGTTATAATGGAGCTATTTTATGGGAATAATAGGTATTTCAGGAGTGAGAGGAATTTCTACTCAGATTTACTTTTCCTGACTCTCCTCTGGCAATTCCCCTCAGTTTTCATAGTACAAAATTCTAGTCTAAAACTTGTGGAAAAAAAGTTTAATGTTAACATCTTTTATAATTAGAGTATGATATTTTTCTAGATGTACACAAATAAAATAGTTTTTAAATAATAGCTTGCAGCTATGTTAACAGGTAATTGTGGTGCATAGAATCATAATAGCATACTAAACAGCATCTCATAATATTAAAAAAAATTTTTATCAAGAAATATATCATGGGAGGTGCCTGGCTGGCTCAGTCAGTAGAGCATGTGACTCTTATCTCAGGGTCGTGAGTTCAAGCCCCATGTTGAACATAGATCCTACTTAAAAAAAAGAAAAAGAAAAATGCCATTGAAAGGGTACATCACATGTGAATAGAAAATTTAGAGAAGAATAAAACACAGTACCAAATGGGAGATGTCACAATATTAGTACCTTTACACCTCTCTGTTCTTCACTCCCCTCTCTACCCCCACTGTCACCCCAGTCACATCTTTTAACATTTTAGAAAACATTTTATAAGAAGGTTTAGGATGAAACAATTTTGTTTTCAAGTATATGAAGAATTACTATTTATACTCAATGGCTTTGTGAAAGATGATGCTCGGGGTTATAATATTTCTTTCTCCGCTGAAAATAAATCCTTTGGTTTTTAGCTTCAAACACTTCTACATTTGTCCAGTGTGTCCATGGCTATATCTATGAGACTCATCTAGACCTTTGGCTGGAAAGAGCTCTCCCATTTCTAATCTCTCTGCATGCCACAGTTGTTTCCCAGCAGCCCCGAAAAAAAGAAGAGTGTATGATTAATACCAGGACTCAATATAACTACTCTTGATTCTGTTGGCCCTCATCCAATGGAGAAAATGAATCCAAATGATTACTTGGGACCCTCTTGTACTGTAAAATAAGAATTCCAATATAGTCACACTTTTATTTATACCAAGGTCTCAAAGATTTCAGATTGGCAAGAATTCCAACATGAAGTTTTCTAAATTTGCCCTTTGAATTGCACATTCTAAAATTATTTTTTCTGACAAAATTCTTAGGCTTTAATATTTACTATGATATAGTACATGCCTCCCATTTTGTTCCAGCAAACACTAGAGCTTATACTAACCATATGAACTAATCACATAATTTTCCTTCTATTTTGTTTAGTGTTTGTACACAAATGTTAAATCAAAATTCTTTCCCTGTGCACATGTTGAGAGAGAGACAGAGACAGAAAGAGACAGACAAGACTCAAGAACCAATTTCTTTCTCTTTAAGTCTATCTATTTAGCTCATATTTCCACATTTCAATTTAGGAAGTAAATTGACTAGGTTTTACTTGGATAACAGATTAATCATTTCTCTCCTCAAAGGAAATTTTAGTCATGTTTAAAGACTCTATAACAGTTCTAACAGATCTTTAAATTAATAGTTTTGTTAATATTGAATAAAACTTAAAGAAATGCAAAACCACTTTGCTGTTTAGACTGTCTCAAAATTAGGGATTTAAGATAGTATCTGCCCACAATAATCACTGATCATTTTCTTCTCAGAGGAAGCATTTAGTTTAGTTTTTTTTTTTTTTTCATTTACCCATCCATATAGCCACTATCCCCAAAGTGTGTTTTAACAAAATATTTGTAGCCTAGGACAAGAACAATGTATTTTGGAATATATATTCAAGGGGAAACTATTTCGAATTCCATTAGCGCCAGCCCAAAAGTATGGGGCATTACTTTGGTTAAAGAAATACTAAATGTGGATAAAAAATATTTAGGAAATATAAGAAATGGAAAGAATTAGAATGTGCCTTCAAGGGTAACCAGACTAATTCTAGGAGAGATGGATGTTCTTCCTAAAAATCTTTGGTTTAAATAAAATGCAAGAGAAATAGTGTTGGACTACATTAGCTAAGATGAATTTTTTCCCCTGGATCAGCATTTTATAAAAGAAGGAATATGAAAGGAAGGATTTTTAAATTCATGGATCAGATTGCATAAAGGATTGTTTCCATTATATGAAAGTTAAGTAGCTTTTGAATGTCATGAATGAATATCTGCTTTGTGTAGAATCCTTCTTTTAAATGCGCTGTGATATTAAGCACATTTATGTAAATAATGGGTGATGGTTTTAATATTATATAAACATCACCTTTGTTACGTGATACCTCTAAAAGATTCTGCTGACCCTGTTACTTTTGGCTTGAGAAATCAGTGAAATCATATAGGTTTTTAAGGAAATCCACAGGAATGTATAAAATTCCCCTCACTCTGGATGAGAAAATCAATGCTCTTCTTATGTACCTACATTTCCATAGGCAGGTCTGTAGCCTACAGCTGGAATAAGTCCATGTACATTTGTATGCGATAGGGTAGAGTAGACGTAACCCAGTATGGGATCAAATCCTAGCTTTGCCCCTTAAAAACCATGGGATCTAAGGTAGATTATTTAATTTCTCTCCTTTTCAGTTTCCCTGTTTGCAAAGTAAGGGTAATACTACTATTCATGTTCATGAGGGTGCTGTGAAAATTAAATGAAATAATCCGTGTAAGGTGCCAAACAATCTCTGACACATAGCACATGCTCAATAAATGTTACGGCCTCCCAACCACCCTCTAAGGTCTGCAGTCCTGGTATTGTTTATCCCAACTTTACAAATCATAAAACAGACTTGAAGACAAAGCTGAAGTCACAGAGCTAATGAGTAGCAGAGTCACATTAGGAATACAGGTCTTTCTGATGAAAATGATAATAATAACAGAGGTAACACTATTTCTGATGATAAGGATAATAACAGTAGTAATATTATTATTATTTTTACTATTGTTAATGACTTTCATGCTGGTTGATTGGCATTTTACTTCTTATTTGCAACTCCTTCAAAGCTTTCATTATAGACAAGAAGTATCCTCTCACAGAGGGATAAGGTTGTCTTTCCTAGCTGCATGGTACAAGCCCAGCACGACCAGAAACAGTCCTGTTTGTTTCACTTGGAAACAAAACAAAACAAATGCTGAAATTACTTTAGCTATCAGTTCAAACTGGGATGCATCTGCCTCCAAACCTCCACAAATGGTAACGATTACTGCTGTTTTCTTTAAATTCTTTAAGTGTTTATTTATTTTTGAGAGAGAGACAGAATGTGAGTGGGTTAGGGGCAGAGACAGAGGGAGGCACAGAATCCCAAGCAGGCTCCAAGCTCTGAGCTGTCAGCCCAGAGCCCAACGCGGGGCCCGAACTCACGAGCTGTGAGATCATGACCTGAGCCTAAGTCAGACGCTCAGCTGACTGAGCCACCAGGCGCCCCGCGGTTACTGGTTTTAATGTTGATGATTCGCCACCACTCAAGACCTACATTTATATCCCATAAAAGAGTGTGTATTCACAGCTAGTTTACATGTGTCATAAACGTCCCTATGAAGCCTGGAGTGTTTGTTTTAGACTCTTAGCCAGTTTGCTCACCAGATATTAGCAGGCCAGAGCCCATGTCAGTGCCACAAAAGATATGTTTCACTAACACAGACAGCTTAATACTGGCTAGTGAATCTAGTATAATCAGGAGAAGAAAATCCTTTTTTCCCCTTATTGGCTTCAATATCTCTGAAAACCTAGGAAATCTGTGGCCATGTGTGTACAGGGTAGAATATATATTTCCTTATAAGTGAATCAATGTTGATCCTAGATAAGGTTCCAAAGGGGTTAACTGAAAAAACTGCTCAGACGTATGTGTGTACGTGCATTGCACACACACAAGCTGTGACCATGTGAAGCCAGTATGAATTCACAAACAACAAGATCTGACAGACTAATCTAATTTCCTTTTTGGATAGATTGGCAAAACTGAGGGATCAAAGGAATGCATATCAATACAGTGTATCTGAATCTTGGCAAGACATTTGACTAGATTTTTATGATACTCTTATGGAGAAAAAAAAGAAATATGTTTTAGATGATAACAAGTCAAATAATATATAATTACTCAAGGGATGCTAATTAATAAATAGATATGAACTGGCAAAAATATCTTCCAGTATATCATAAAGTTCTGATGTAAGCTCTTCCCAAGTTGAAGTTTTCCGTTCTTAAATAAGGACATTGAGGACATTTGAGGATACTGATCAAATATGGAAACCATTTATCACTGGGATTTGAGTGGGGTGACCAACTTTTCCCAATTTTCCTCAGACTTTCCTACTTTGAGCACTGAATGTCCCAAATCCTAGGAAACCCCTTAGTCCCAGGGAAACCAGTGTGATGGTTAGTCACCCTAGATTTGAGCAGTGACTATGAGTTAGAAATGACCAGGCAGCAAATGACCAGTTCTGTCTGATTCATGACAGAACCCTAGTATGTTTGAGGAGCTATAAGTGGTTCAGGGTTGGAAGCAAATACTGGTACACAAGAACAGATAACTAGGAATAAGCTTCTATAGGATTTTTTAAAATTGTGGGGAAATATGCATAAAATTGACAATCTTAAAAAAAATTTTTTTAATGCTTATTTATTTTTCAGAGAGAGAGAGAGAGAGCACGCAAGCAGGGAGGAGTAGAGGGAGAGGGTAAGGCATAGCATCTGAAGCAGGCTCCAGGCTCTGAGTGTCAGCACAGAGCCTGATGTGGGGCTCGAACCCCACGAACCACGAGATCATGACCTGAGCCAAAGTTGGACTCTTAACCAACTGAACCACCCAGGTACCTCCATAAAATTGACCATTTTAACCATGTGTAAGTGCATAGTGGCTTTAAGGTCAGAATTTCGTTCCTTCTTAAGGCTAACTTATGTGTGTGTGTATATATATATACTTTTTGTTTATCCATTCATCCCATTCATTCATTGAGGGACACTTGGGTTGCTTCCACCTTTTGACTTGTGAAAAATGCCACTATAAACATGGGTATACAAATATGTTTGAGTCTCTATTTCAATTATTTTGGGTACATGCCTAGAAGTGGGATTGCTGGATCATATGATAATTCCATTTTTAATTTTTGGAGGAACCTCCATACTGTTTTCCATAGCAGTGACACTATTTTACATTTCCATCAGGAGTGCACAAGAGCCCCAGTTTCTCCACATCCCTGCCAAAAACATACATTCTGTTTCTTTATTTTTTCATATGGTAGCCATCTTAATGGATTGTGGTTTTTCATTTCCTTAATAATTAATGATGTTGGTCATCTTTTCATGTGTTTATTTGCTATTTGTATATTTTCTTTGGAGAAATGTCTATTCGAGTCTTTGCCCATTTTAAAAATTGGGTTGTTTGTTGAGTTTTAATTCTTTATATGTTATAAATAGCCATCCTATGGGGTGTGTCCACAGACTTTTAATGCCACCAAATGCATTTAGGAATATCCTCTCACAAGATGAAATTATTTAAGAATTTTGAACAGACAGTATGAAGAGATTTAAATTTAGGCGGTTTAGTCTGGAGAAGAATGATGAAAGGGGAGGAAAGCCTGAAGCAGGGTGACAATACAGAAGCTCTTTTCGTTATCAGTCAAGCAATAGTGAAGACCTTTGGTAGTAGAGTTGAGGAGGAAGAGATATACAAGAGATTTTAACAGGGCAATATCGAAAGGGCTGGATGACTGATGAGTGGGAGAAATCCAAAATGATTTCCCGGTTTGTTACTTAGGAGATCAGGTGGATGGTAGCATCATTCACCAAGCTCAGGAGTCGAAGGAAAGGTAAAGTCAGTTTTAGATAAATTGAATATGAGGTACCTGTGAGGCAGCTACATGGATATGCCTCGTTGGAACTCAGCTCACAATCTGGGCTTGAGATAGACTTGTCACTGTGTAGGTGAACCTGGAAACCATATATTGTCCAAGGACAGTGTGTAAAGTAAGAAAAGCATATTGATTTCTGAGAAACACAAAAATTTATGGGCTGGGCAGAGCAAGAGAAGCCCACAGAGAAGAGCAAAAATAAATATCCATGAAGGTGAAATTTATACGGATACAACTTCAGCTCAGTGTAAGGATGGTCTAAAAGTTAGAGTTGCCCCCAAAATGGGGGGAAAATCCTTTTGGTGAAAGTGAGTTCCCAACTACTAAGACTACCACTTGCCGGGATGTCGCAGGAAGGATTCAGTCCCTGGTGAGGATTTGGTTTTCGCGTTAAGAATATACTTTTTTTTTTTTTTTTTTTTTTTTTAATGTTTATTTATTTTTGAGACAGAGAGAGACAGAGCATGAACGGGGGAGGGTCAGAGAGAGGGAGACACAGAATCCGAAACAGGCTCCAGGCTCCAAGCTGTCAGCACAGAGCCCGATGCGGGGCTCGAACTCACGGACTGTGAGATCGTGACCTGAGCCGAAGTCGGCCGCTCAACCAACTGAGCCACCCAGGCGCCCCAAGAATATACTTTTTAATGACTAGAAAAACATACTCTTTCATCAGAAAACAATGAATTAAAAAAGCCCTGAGAGATCTTTGCTTGTTTAAGACTTGAAGTTTCCAGGACTGATTGAAAAAGAAGAAATACATGAGGCTTTTTCAGTCTTCCAAATCAAGAGCTAGGCATATCCCACTCAGAAACTGCTACAAATATTTTTGGAATATAAGCCAAAATAATAACTGTGATTCTCTTATAAATAATGCTTGCTGAAAGACTCAGACATACTGGCCAAAACACTTTGGTTCCAGTAAGAGAACTTGCCAGCTCTTCGGAAGACATCTCCCCCTGTGTCAAAAGAAGGCTCTGTGTGTGTTACAGTTTTATTTACAGTTTTTAATTATGAATATTGGACATAATAAATAAAGGAAATATGAATAAGAAATAAACCAGAATTATGCTTGTTCTCTGTCCCAAATCACGCAGTTTACAAAATCCCTGGGAAAAGGAAAGCAACAGAGTAAAATCTCTCCAAAGAGCCACTTGATAAATATTCCATCTTCTGGCTGGAAGGAAAGAGCAGCAACCTTTGCTTCTGAGTCCTTTATTTCGTCCTGTAACTTATAACGAGGCCCACCTGCCTCAACATGCTGACTGACAGCACAGCTGCATTCTGTCAGGCAAGGTCTGCTCCCAGAACCCACCAGACCTGGATGAAGTTCAGATCACCAGTTAATGCAAACTCATTACTGGTCTCCGAGGAATGGTAACTGACTTTCCAAACAAATACGAACAGTCTGGGAATTATCTCTATAGTCTACACATAGGCAAAGCTATTTGGAAATGAAGGCAATAAGTCCTTTTTGTGTCAAAGCCTGAATTATTCATTTTTTTTGTCAGCCCTGGCATTCCCACCTCTAAGAAAGTGAGATTTCTATAAAAACTGCACCATTCTAATATCCTTTCAGTGTCAGTGATGATTTGAACCCTGCCTCAATCATTTATTAGCTATGTAACCTCAGCTATCTTGCCTTGGTTTCCTTATCTGTCAAATGAGTTATAACACATTAAGAGCTTATGGGGGCGCCTGAGTGGCTCAGTTGGTTAAGTGTCCAACTTCGGTTCATGTCATGAACTCATGGTTTGTAGGTGTGAGCCCCACATCGGGCTCTGTGTTGACAGCTCAGAGCCTGGAGCCTACTTCGCGTTCCGTGTCTCCCTCTCTCTCTGACACTCCCCCACTTGTGCTCTGTCTCTCTCTCGAAAATGAATAAACATTATGGGCGCCTGGGTGGCTCAGTCGATTAAGCATCCGACTTTGGCTCAGGTCATGATCTCATGGTCCATGAGTTCGAGCCCTGCATCGGACTCTGTGCAGACAGTTCAGAGCCTGGAGCCTGCTTCTGATTCTGTGTCTCCCTCTCTGCCCCTTCCCTGCTCATGCTCTGTCTCTCCTTCTCTCTCAAAAATAAACAAACATTTTTAAAAATTAAAAAAATGAATAAACATTGAAACAAAAATTTTAAAAAGAGTTTATAACAGCATGGATACATAGTTCTCAATACTCATGCAGGATATGCAGGGTTTCTGAACCCATCGATTTAGAGAACTCATCAAATCAACTGATGTTCCTCCTGAACGAGCAAGGGAAGAGGGCCAAGGATGGTTAGAAAATTAACCTTTGGTTCAAAGTCAATATAGATTGCTTCACTCGCTGAGCTATTGGTTTAAATCACCTTTTCACACCTATTCTTCAGGGTCTAGGGTCTCTAATCTCTTCCTGATGAGAAGTTATCTCTGGTATAATGACTTCCTCCAAATCTTCAGCATTCTGGCCTGTGTAGGGTCATTAGAGTTCCAGGTGAGAAGAGGTTTGGAGGCAGGAAAAAAAATTGCTAAGAGCTGATATCATCTAGCTCATCGATTCAGTTTTTGAACTAAAGTACCTTTCTATTTTAAGCTATCACCATTATCACCAAATCACAGAACTTTACAGCCGGAAGGGACCTATGATTATTATTATCAGATCCAATCATGTGTGTGTGTGTGTGTGTGTGTGTGTGTGTGTGTGTGTGTGTGTGAGAGAGAGAGAGAGAGAGAGAGAGAGAGGCAGAAATGCTAAGTTATTTGCTCAATATTTTTTAACAAATTAGTGGTAAAGAACTAAAATTCACCCCTCCTGGTTCAGTTCCTTCATTCATACTTTTATCCAACAACTATTTCTTAGATTATTCTGATGTGCAAGATATTGAGAGTAAGGAGGTAAACAGTCTCCCTCAAGCATCTTATAGTCTAGAGGAGATTTATACCAAGTAGATGGGTACTATGTTTTAATGGTAAAATATTAAGTGCTTGTTGGGTGGAAAGATACTAGAAGGGCATGTTAAAGTCTCCTGAAAACAACTCATCATCATTGAGTAGGACTTACTTTGGGTAACATTGTCTAAGGCTTTAGGGATATAAATATACAACGGCACAACTATTACCTTCCAAAGGCTGTAAAGCTTATCACAAATATAGTAAAAACCATCACATTGCATGTTATATGAGTGCTACAGACAGTACAGTACTAAGGGGTTTAAAAAGATGGAGAGCTTGCCAAGGGATGGGGCCATTGGGGGAGATGAAAATGACACTAGGCTTTGAAGGAAATAACACTGTGTGCTCAAAATTTATCCCAAGAAAGCAGAATTGCGATTCTTCCTTATGTCAAATCTGATTCCGTCCCTCAGTATGATGGGTGTTCCCATGACAGTCTTTTTCAGAACTTAGAAGGAAGAACTTAAATGTGATGGCCTTAGAGCCTCCCTTCCTCTGCCATATGTCTTATTTTCTCTATGCTTACTATTATCCTCTCTCATGGATTTTTTTTAAATATTCAAATGCATTTTAGAGATTATTCACCTATTCCATTCTCAGTATCCCACTCTAGCTGTTCCTCAACAAAGCCTTTTCCTAATCCATCCTCTTAAGACATATTTCACAATAGGTTTTATTTTTTATGTTAGATTTTGACATTTTCCAAATATAGCTCAATATGTGACTTTTAAGTAAAAAGTTTTCCAAACAACAAAATTGTCACAATATTACTATTAAATGTCTTTTAACCATACAAGTGTGAATTCGTGTGCGTGAATTTTAAAATAAGTATTAAAGTCTACCAAATGAATGATAAGAAAATAGATTAATATCAAACGCCTGGGCATTATTAACTAAACTTGGATAAACTGGGGGATTTTTCAAATCAAATACAAAATCATCAGCCCAATATGATTAGGAGAAAAATGATTAGAAAAAAAATATGTATGTTGCATTTCCTAGGAATCTTCAAATGTTTGTTTAAGAATAGCCAAAGCAGGGGTGCCCTGGTGATTCAGTTGGTTGAGTGACCAACTTTGGCTCAGGTCATGATCTCACAATTTGTGAGTTCGAGCCCCACATCGGGCTCTGTGCTGACAGCTCAGAGGCTGGAGCCTGCTTCGGATTCTGTGTCTCTCTCTCCTCTTCGTGCTTTGTCTCTCTCTCTCAAAAATAAATAAACATAAAAAAAATTGAGAATAGCCAAAGCAATTGAATTACAGATAAGGTACCTAGACAACTCTTTGAAATCATGTTTCTAAAAATGCATAAATTTCCCAAGTTCCCTACCTTATTTAAAGAATAAGTTATTTTCCCAGGAAAGAAGCTTCACTTTAAAAAACAAAAAAAACACTCGAGTATTTTCCTTGCAAAGAAATAAGTCAGATAATTCCAACACATGGAATTTTACTTGGGGAAAATGCAGAAATACAGGGAAACTTTAGTAACTCTTTGGTACTAACTACCACTATGAAATTCCTAGAAGTTTTCTTCTTGATGAAAGATGATGAGATAATAATCAATGTCTACTAAGAAACAAAATAAACAAAAAAACCTGGAAACCAGCAGCAAGTGGTTATATGAGATCCGTATGATATTCTAGAAAGAATCTGGACTGGGATCAAGATGCCTGGATTTGCCACTTACAAAGCAGAAGAGAGTGACAAATGTATATACTTGTGAAACCATCAGCCCAAACAAGACATGGCATGTTTCCCTCACCCTAGAAAGTTCTCTAGTGCTCAAATGCCATCAATCTCCTCCCCCATCCCTGCCCCAGACAGCTACTGATGTTATTTCTACCACTATAAATTAGTTTACCTTTTCTAGAACTTCATGTAAATGGAACCATATTATATATATTCTCTTGTCTGACTTTTCCTGTCCAGTTGTTTTCAAGACTCATCTATGTTGTCATGTGTGTTAGTTTTCCTTTCTGCTGCAGAGTATATCTCATTGTATAAATATACAATTTATTTATCCATTCCCTTATTGGTGGACATTTGGGTTGTTTCCAGCTTGGGATCATTTTAAATAAAACTGCTATGGGGGCACCTAGGTGGTTCAGTTGGTTAGGCGTCAAAAGTTAAGCTCAGGTTATAATCTCACATTTTGTTTGTTTGAGCCGCACATCAGGCTCTGCACCGATAGTATGGAGCCTGCTTGGGATTCTCTCTCTCTCTCCCTCTCTCTCTGCCTCTTCCCTCTCTTATGCTTTCTTTCTCAAAATAAATAAATAAACTTAAAAAAAAACTGCCATGGATAATCTATCATCATACTATTTGTTTTCCATTTGTCTCTTCAAAGTATTTGTTCCTCTGTTTCTTCTTTCCTGCCTTTATTTGGTTAACCAAATATATTTTTAGTTTTCATCTTATTTTCTCTATTGGCTTCTTTACTATAACTTCTGTTTTTAATTTTTAAGTGGTTGCTCTAGCACTAATGATATGCATATTGAATTGATCAAAGGCTATTTATAGTCCAATATTTTACCACTTACTTCTTATACCAGACTCTTCACACTTCCTATATGCTACTCCCTTGTTACAAATGCAATAATTTACAAGAATACAACCCCATTCACCTGCCCTACCTTTGTGTTGTCATATCTGTTACTCCTTCAGGGCTGTCAACCTCACTTTACAATGTTGTTATTTTCCATTTAAATGATAAATGACTTTTATATTTACCTATTTACTTATCATTTCCAGCACTCTCCATTCCTTGCTATAGATTGAAGTGCCATAAAGCATTACTTCCCTTTAGCCTGAAGAATATCCTTTACCATTTCTTATAATGCAAGTCTTTATTAGAAGAATTTTTGGAAACTGTTTCTGGAATTCTTCTAAAATTGAATTGATAGTTTTTTTTTCTTTCAGCAATTTAAGGAAATTATTCCACTGTCTTCTGATAAGTTAGCTATTAATTGTATCATTACTATATTGTAATTAATATGTCTCTTTCCCTTCTACCTTCCAGATTTTCTCTCTCTTGGGTTTTCACCAATTTAATGTTTTTTTTCTTTATTTATTACTGCTCATTTCTCAGATATAAATCAATAGTTTTAATCAAATTTAGGAAATTGTAGTCATTATGTCTTCAAATATATTTTATTCTCTATACTCAGTCTCTTCACTTTGGGGACTCTGCTACATGTATGTTAATCTATTTGATATTGTTCCATGGGCCCTGAGGCACTGTTAATTTTTCAATTTTTCTCTCTGTTCTTCAGATTAGAAAATCCCTGATTCATTGATTCTTCTGCCATCTACACTTTGCTGTTAAGTTCATCTGGTGAATTTTTTATTTTAGTTAGAATTTTCCACTGTAGAATTTCCATTTCTTCTTTAAGTTTTTGTACTCTGCTGAGATGCTCTGTTTCCCCATCAAGATCACACATTCCTTTACTTACTTGAACACATTTTTTCTTCGATTCTCTTAAACATATTTATAATGGTTACTTTAAAGCCTTTATTGCTAAAACTAATATGTGGGAACTCTTGAAATTGGTTAATATTTACTGCTTTTTTCTTGACTATGAGATTTGTTTGCATGGCTAATAATTTTTGTTTGCATATAAAACTGTGTAGATGATTCCGTGCAGAGACACTGGATTTTGTTCCCTTATTTTGAAGAGGGTTGATTTTTGTTCTAGAAGTAGTGTAACTGCTGATCAACTTGAACTTGGGTAACTGTGGTCTTACACTTTTCTAGCTTGGTTCTGTGGGAATTCCAATGTGTTTCCCCCATTCCTTTTACTAGGTTATGTTTATCTCTGGGGGTTGGGGAAGAGGTTGGAAGTTTGAATTTTGTTACAGTGGATCTAAAGTAGGTTTTATTCTATAGTGTGGTTCTTCCTCATGAAGTATTACCTTACTGATATTTCAGCTGAAGCCTGGGATGTTGATGAGATACTAACTCAGTCTCTCTATTCTGAGTGGGCTGGAGTTCTAATGTTTTCCTGCACTGCCTGGACTCCAGCTTTCTGTAGCAGGGTCAAGAAATTGTCCCCAGACAGAGGGCAACGGTGAGGCTCATCACGTGAGCTTTCCTCCTCTCAGGGATTACTTTTCTGCTGCCTGTGATCAAATGCCTGCAAACAGTTGCTTTGTACATTCTACTTAGCTTATAAATTATTTATGGCAGGAGGATAGTTCCATGCCAGTAGCAGAAGCCCTTCCCAGGTATAAAATGACTTTGCTTTCTTGTTTGAATGACTAGGTGGTGATGGCCCCATTAAATGCCATAGAAAATCTGGGATCAGGAGCAAGTTTAGGATGAATGGTGGTGACTTAGGTTTTGTTCCGTTGCATAGAAAGTGTGAGAGAAGCTGGTAGAGATAGAGTTCATTCATTAATACTTATACTTAAAGTTGATCACCATTTATGCATACACAAACTATTCTTTCCTATTATGTTACCTTTAAATATCTTCTTTAAACTTTAAGAAATAAAAATAACGTTGATTTGGACTCTTCCTTGAGTGACTTTAAACTAGAACCAACGTCACAGTAAAGAAAATGCTTGTTTCCAAAGTAACTTGTCAAAAACTTGAAGGTTTTTTTTTTAAGATGGAAAGAGCATCTATTTAATCTTATTGATAAAACTATTCCTCTCTTTTTCCTCCATGTTGCATGAGTATTACCATTCAGCTCTTGTAGACTAGATATAACTCGATGCCACACACATGTGTTCTGAAGTAAAACTCCTCCAATGTACCAACCACAAATATGAAACAAAGGTGCTGACACAACTGGAAGAACATGAGCAATAGTGATGAATATATTTGGGTGTTCCTGTGGGCTAAGGCAGGAATGAAAGTAAAAAACACTCTCATACAACTCTGAGCCATCACTATTCCACTAGACATTTCAGTTTTACCAGTTGTAGTATGAAGGGCGATTGGGGATTAGACTGTAAAATTCTCTTGGCAGTCATTCAAGGGCAGCCACTGTTGAGTAGAATTTATACCACATCCATTTTTGCACAACTGTGCAGGTCAGCTTCCCACTTGCATCCAGTCTATGGCCTTCCTCATACATGGTCAACAGCTAAGGGGACTGCAACCTCGAACCAAAGGTCCACAGGGATTTGTATCCTCTGTCTTCCCTTCTAAACATGATAAATGCTGGGTCTCATCACAGGGAACATTTGGATGCTGCAAATTTATCAATTTTACTCCCCTTCTCCCTTCTCCCCCTCCCCTCTATGGCCTGTTTCTCACTATCTCAGGTTCTGCTCTTGGTGCCATATGGACGTGTATGAATTTGAACTAATTTTGGTTGCATGAAGGCAAACAGAAAGTGTTACAGTTTGCTTTGAGTGTTATGGCAGAAGTCAAAATAATCCATAATGATTTAGTATCCATTAGCTAGACTGGTGATCATTCGAGGACAGGCTGTATTTTATTTACTTTGTTTAAATTCTTGGTGCCTAATTCAGTGCCTAACCCATGGAAAGTGTGCTTGACAAATCTTGGCTCTTGAATGAATGACAGGAAAAGACACCTGTTGCAGTTACTTTGGCATAGGACACTTTACAGAAAGGTAGTATATTGGCATTTCGTCATCTTCAGTCCAAACTGCCCTCAGGTGCTTTCCTGACATAGTGGAATAAATTGTTTTTCACCAAAAAACAAAACAAAACAAAAAAATAGATGCTGACCAACTTTGACATCTGAATCCTAGTCTCATTACTTACTGCTTAGCTGTGTGGCAATAGACAAGCTACTTTAACATCTCTGGGCCTCAGTTTTCTCATCTGTAAAATGCAGGTAATAATTGTACTGACTTCATAGCATTCTTGTCAAGATAAAAAATAAATAGCATTATACATATATTGGTCACAATAAGATCTTAATATATGGTTATTATTATAATTGTTGTTATGAAATAATTTTAAGGAGATAAATTAATAAGAATGCTATAAATAAATGCCAACTAGTAGGTTCATAAATGCTAATCAGAAGTAACAAATACACATACTTTGGTAATCAACCAAAATATGACTACAGACCAAGTAGAAAATAATAAATTAGTTCTTGTACAAGCAAAGATTATTAAATACTTGTAGCCTATTCTCATGCCTGAAGTAATGTACAGGTATATCTATTTACTCAATAACTATAGCTGTCTGAATTGTGTCCCTCCAAAAGTTATGTTGAAGCCCTAATTCCCAGAACCCGTGAATGTGATCTTCTTTGGAAATGGGGTCTTTGCAGATATAATTGAGTTACAACCAAGCATATTAGAGGGGGCCCTAAATCCAATGACTGGTGCCTGTATATGAGAAAGGAGAGGGCTATCAGATACAGAGACACAGATACACAGGGAAGAAGGTCATGTGAAGGCGCCGGCAGGGAACAGAGTGATGAAGCCATGAGCCAAGGAACACCGGCAACCACCAGAAGCCAGGAAGGGGCACTGAAGGATTCTTTCCTAGTCCTTCACAGAGAGCATGGTCCTGTTGACAACTTGATTGGGGTCTTTAAGGCTGCAGAACTGTGAGAGAATAAATTTCTGTTGTTTAAAGCCACAAAGTTGTTGGTACTTTGTTATGGCAGCCCTAGGAAATCAATACAATAACTTACGGCAGAGCGGGGGTGGGGAAGCACTTTTTTCTCCATTTTTAGATTTCATTGTGAAACAAAGCTTTAAAAATATCTTTAGTTGAATTTTGTTTAAAATATATGGTTTGTAGGCAGGAACTTCACACTTCATTTTCCTTTTTAAATTTTTTGGAGGGGAATGATATAAACTATGGAAAGACAACCGCAGGAAGAGGTATTTTAAACATGGGGATATGTTTAAGTAATGTTACTGATCTTTAAGGAGTGTTAGTTACATTCTAATAATGTGGAAGTTCTTTATAATGTTTTCCAGGAGACGGGGTTTTGAACTCTATGTGCAGGAAACCATTACTTTGGGGGAAAATATTGCTTTATGGGTCTCCGGCTGGGATTTTTAAGTGTTATGTATGAGAAAACATTGAAACTGGGGGAAGAGAAAGATGTTATAACAAAGTGATCTTTATTATGTTTCAAAATACCAAATTCTGAGGAGTGTTAATAAGCATCTTTCAAATTCATTCTTATTCAATTGCTTTTGTTCACATTTCTGGAGTTGATTTTACTTGTGTTAAAAAAAATCTCCTTTGGAAGTAAAATCAAAATTTAAACACAAAGCCTTTCAACCAAAACCACACAATACTTTTTGAGAAATCACAGTTCTAGTTAGATTAGAGAACACAACACAGCTATCTAAATTATCAACAAACAATTGAGGTCATTAAGTACTAGTGGGTATCCAGGATTTGGGCAGTGGGCAGCATGGGTGAGAAGAAAGAGCTTTGAAGTTACACAGAGTCCAGATAGTTGTAGGACAATGGTCATTTCAGTTATATTTATTTTACCTTTTAGTTTTCACACCTATATAATGGAATGATTCTTTTTTAAAAAATTTTTAAACGTTTATTTATTTTTGAGAAAGAGAGAGAGCGTGAATGGAGGAGGGGCAGAGACAGAGGGTGACAAAGAATCTGAAGCAGGCTCCAGGCTCTGAGCAGTCAGCACAGAGCCCGTTGCGGGGCTTGAACTCATGAACTGCAAGATCATGACCTGAGAGGAAGTAGTACGCTCATTCCCACTGAGCCACCCAGGTGCTCCTATAATGGAATAATTCTTATACACCATTGGTTCTTGAAGGATTAACTGAACTAATATACACAAAATGGATACAATAATTTCTAGCACTTACAGAAGCAGCTCAAATATATTTTCTCCTTCTTCTCCACTGAATCTTTAACATACCTTTGAGATGACCTCACTGTCTTTACATCTGGGAATTGAAGAGAGGCTGGATGAAATGCCAACACTATTTTCATAGACCCAAGTGATAGTGCAATGACTAGAAAATTCCAGCATCTGCCTTGGCAGCAAGGAACCTGTTAGATTTCCCCTGGAAAGAGCAGAAGCTTTCCATCATACCGGGCAATGCATGGAATTGCTCGTTCAGGTGTAATCACATTCTGTCTCAGAGCCTGATTTCTGCTTACTTCGCAGTTCCAGTATGGCACAAGGAAAAGAATATACTGAATTGGGAGCAATGAGAAATAGGTTGGGGTACATAACTCTAATCTATTTAGTCCCTAATTCCTTCAACTGTAAATTCAGCAGGTCAGAATAGATTGATCTCCAAGATTATTTGGGGGATATATTAGCTAAGGTATATTTTGGACTCAGATGGCCATTGGTTTGAATCTTGGCTCAACTACTTAATTGTTCAATTTTTGCCAAGTCATTTAACCTCTTGGAGCCTTAGCTGCCCCTACTGTAAAATAGCCAATAATACATAACTGAAAGGATTGTTGTAAGGATTCAATGAGAAAAGTATTATAAGCACCTGGCACAAAGCAGATACTCAATAAACAGTAGCTCCCTTTTACCAGAGGAGTATTTCTCAAATATAGCATGAATCAGCATCACCCGGAAGGATGTGAAAAAAAAAAAGAGGTAAAGCATCCAGAATTTCTGAGTCAGTCCATCTGGAGTAGGAGTAGGAGCCCCAAACTTTGCATTTCTAGTGACTGCCCAGGTGATGCTTCTGATCAGGTGTTGAAAAACAATGCTCTGCATCAGGAGTTGGCAAAGTACAACCCTGGGGTTCAATTTGGCCCGTTGCTTCCTTTGTAAATTAAGTTTTATTGGAACACATACATGCCCACTGGTTTACATATCGTCCATAGCTGCTTTTCTCCTGTAACAGCAGAGTTGAGCACTTACAACAGAGACTGTATAGCCCACAAAGCCTAAAATATTTATTATCTGGCCCTTTACAGAAAAGTTAGCAGACCTGCTGCAGGCTATCATGTAGTATTCTTCCTAAGGAGTTTTAGGGCTCTGACAATTTGTTTAAAATGTATTTCCTGTCAGGAGGCCTAGATATCTTCCCAAATATTAGAAAACATAATCTCTGTGAGCCTGAAGACTTATTTAACTGAATCCATGGAAATATAATTATATCCTTGCACAGTGTAGCTGCTAAGATGTCTCTTGGTTTTGAACCCAAACTTTGGATAGGTTATTTTACTTCTTATAGTTAAATAGTAATATTAACAGTACTCATCACATAGGGTTATTATGAGGACTAATTATACACTTGAAGTACTTAGAAAATTCCCTTACATACAGAAAGCCATCAGTGTTAGGCATTACTATTATTATTATTAAGGGGAAAAGCACATTCAGAGTACTCTGTTCTCAGAACCACATTTTCCCTTTCCAGGTTCTTCAAGCTTTTTAACTGGTACGTGAAATCATAAAGTGTATTCATTGTATGTTTATAATAGCAATATAGCCACTTACTCTAGTTTAAAATATTTTATCACAAATATTGTTATCTCTAATAATTATCAAAAGCAAAGAGACAAAATTGCATTTTTATGGGGATGATTCACTAGAACTAATGACGAAATTAATAGGGCAGATTTAGACAAATCTGTTCTTTCCAGCACTCCTATGTGGAGCCTTAAAGTCTTTTCTGAAGTGGGAAGGAGATGAAAGGTCCTTTAAATTAAAAAAAAGTCCGGCATATCGTCCGAAGGAATCTCTGTGGTCAAGTTTAATTTTCTGTCCTGAGTTGTTTGTTCTGAGTCTGAGGCTGTCCAAAAAAGTCTTGGAAAATAAGTTCTCTTCGGGTTCTATCACAGGGCTGTTTAGTTTGTAGAACTTTGCCTTCTAATAATCTTTGAACTTGAAGCGCCGAGCACACAAATGATGAACTACAGACGCTTACTCGCGACATGAACTCAGTATCAGTCAGCTCCACCCTCTTTTCCATCATCTTGACTGTCATCTGGCTCTTACTTAGTCACGAGTGTCCTTTACCTCCTAACAGTGCAACAGTCTTAGAGTAGGGCAGATCTCTGTTAGGTTCGTACGTTTGTTTGTTTTTTTAGAACTCGAGAGCCAAAGCATGAGAGACTATTAAAAACTGAGAACAAACTGAGGGTTGATGGGGGGTGGGAGGGAGGGGAGGGTGGGTGATGGGTATTGAGGAGGGCACCTTTTGGGATGAGCACTGGGTGTTGTATGGAAACCAATTTGACAATAAATTTCATATATTGAAAAAAAAAAAAAAAGAACTCGTAAGCCTGGGTCTCTATTTCCTCTTTGCCAAAATGGGATAATTGACTAATGTGGGTATTGCGAATATTAAATCTGAGAGCATACAAATACTTTGCATAACTCCTGATGCATGTGAGGACTCCGCAAATGTTACAATTTTGTCTTCCACCCCCATTACCCTTGCCATTTTTTTTGCAGTCAAATGCTCTTCCCCTGAGCTATACCCCCTACCCCCGCCATTTTTTGAACTCTGTAATGAAACCTTGTAAAGTAATCTGTCTTTACTTTGTCCTTTAAAAATGGTTGCCTAGGGGCGCCTGGGTGGCGCAGTCGGTTAAGCGTCCGACTTCAGCCAGGTCACGATCTCGCGGTCCGTTAGTTCGAGCCCCGCGTCAGGCTCTGGGCTGATGGCTCGGAGCCTGGAGCCTGTTTCCGATTCTGTGTCTCCCTCTCTCTCTGCCCCTCCCCCGTTCATGCTCTGTCTCTCTCTGTCCCAAAAATAAATAAACGTTGAAAAAAAAATTTTTTAAAAATGGTTGCCTAAGAATCTCGGTCCTTTAAGCTGAACTGTAGCCCTCACTCAGGCAGGAAGAGCCATGTGTGAAAGAATTAAAAGCAGCTGGGCTAGGTACAGGCTTTCCTTTTAAAAGGTGGTTCAGACAGCACTGGACAGTACAATGGGGCCAGAGGAATCACTTAGGCCAGGATAAACTAGCTGCTGCTAGGGAGTAATGGATTGCTGTGGAAGAAGCCTTGTAGTGTTAATAAGACAATGAACACTAGGGTTAAAAAATAGTAGCTAAGTTCAAATTGAAACAGATGGAGTTGAAAGCAATGAAAATGGCCTGAGGCAGTTATGGGTGCAAAAAAGGTGAACACACATATATTTTAGGGAATTGGACTGCTAAATTAGTAAGGATACAAACAAGAGTTTGAAAAGAAATGTCCTCTAACCATGGTATTGCATAGGTCAGACTATACAGCATAAAGATGGTATTATTTTGATTAAAAATATGAGTAGGTGGAGAGCTTTTCCCTACATCTGTAGGGTACTTCTCTACTCTGGAAGTAAGTCAGACCATCTTACCAATATTTCCCCAATTCCATATTTCCTGGTACAACCTGGGAATTGCTGGTGAAATCTCCATAGGCCTGCCCATCATTGCAATTAATCCAAAGTTGTGGAACAAAACTATGCAGCTTTCTCTTGAATCAAAACCCAACTCTGAATCTTTAACTTTGAAGATAAAGCTGCACAGTTCAACCTCCACTTCCCTCTACTTCTCTGCTTTCAACCCGATAAACTTTTTTCCTATTCTCTAAGCAGTGACTCTCTATTTCTTAGTTCCTGGTTACAGAAGTTGGCTTCATCTGTCCATCTCAAACACATCCAGAGAGCAGTAGGAATCACTTGAGTTTCAGGATTCCTATTTATTATGGTAGATGATTGAAAGGCGACCTGCAGAAGTCTTTTTTTTTTTTAATTAAAGTATAATTGACAAACAATATTAGTTTCAGGTGTACATAATAGTGATTTGATATTTTTACACATTATGAAATGATCCCCATAAGTCTAGTTACCATCTGTCACCATATTGGTATAACAATATTAAGAACTTAATTATCACTGACTAGTCTTGAACTAGTATGTGTACTTTTGTAAATAACATCTTTGGAAGTTTCTTGTAACATTAAACAACCAGAACCTCATAAAGGTGGAGAACTGAATTAAAGATACAGGGTTCAAATATATTTTATTTGCTACAGAATATGGCACTTACACAAATTCATCTGGTGTGCAGTTTAAATTTCCACCCTAATTCTAATTAATGAAGAATTCAAACTTCAAAGCAAGGAAAATTTGACTGGATTGCTTTGACCAAGGTTGATCTGACCAAAACTTTTTAAAATCCAATTATTCCTAATTTATTCCAGAATCTCTGTTCCCAAAAAGGGCTTATATTCAATTGGCTGTGAACAATAATCATAACTTAGTATAAATAAGCTAGTTATTTATTGATTAGCTGTTATAGAAACATTTTAGAAACATAAACAATGACAACAACAAACAGTTTAGAATTTATCTAACATCCTCAGGAATCGAACTACGGTGTCAGGGGACCGCTGTTACGGGTTATGTGACACCACTGGATGAAAGAAGAGGGCGCTGAGAATCTACTGAACAGAACAGAGAGAAAGAAGTACCCCTTCCTCCACCACCAGTGCCTGCCTTGCACAGCTATTAATTTGTAAAACTCATTCAGTCTTTCAAGATTAAATTATGGACGTTTAATTTCTCCAAAGAACTGGCTCTGTGGCAGAGAATTTATCGAGAGGGTCAGACAATTACACAATGGTCTTAGGACAATGTGTAAAAAGCATGCTGATGACTACAATGATGTCTTTGTTTCATGCCTGAGCATCTTAATTTTATTTGGCCTTCTTGATGCTGGCGTTAGAACACACAAACAGCTGTTTTGCATCAATGCTCATTTGGTACATTCCACATAGTCCATCAATTTGAAGTGCAATCAATCAATTCCCCAATTTTTCAACAACCACAAGGCCAGATAAGATATGCTTTCTTAAGACAAAACGGTTTCAACTCTGAAACCAGCAGCATTTTACACTAGTCATGTACTTTCTTCCTCTTCCCCACGAATATATTATTTTCCTTTGCCTTTAGCACCCATGACTAATAATACCCTGCCTACTTTCAGGCTGTGTGCTGTCCTCATCTCAACTTTATTAGTTTATCCAAATCCATTTCTGTGAGTGACCATCACAGATGGCATCTTTTATAATTAGCACATTGGTCATACAGATTTAGTATTGTTTAGTGGATGGGAGGATAAAATTTGTGTCCAATGGCCCAAGTCCTCTCTCTTCTCTGCCCTTCACTCTGGGATCCTCACTCATCAAAAATTTGTTTTGATTATCAAACAAGCTGAAAAACATCTTCCATCATTTATATATGTGAGTGGATACATGGGAACAGGGGGGAAGAAATGTGACCATATAAATCCACAATATCAATATTCTCAAATGCATTTTATATCTCATCAACATGCAAAATGCATCAATGTGCAAAATGCATCTCCTAATGCAGAAAGGTAAAACATTGTGAGAAACTCTTAACAGTTTTTTTATAAACAAACCACCACCACCACCACCAACAACAACAAAACCCACTGCAGTTAGTGTATTGCTTACATAGTAAAAATACCTAATAAATATTTATCAGATACCATTTAAATTACAGTGAGCCAAATTCCCTTTAATACAAACTAAACTTAAGAAAAAGAAACTATTTTAGGTATTCATTTTCCTAATAGCAGTTAATATGGCATGGTTTGGGTAATTTCATCCTGCAACAGAAATTAATGGAATTGCAAATAAATGTATGATCTATGAATTTGGCAAGGAGGGAAGAATAAAGGTGACACTGACAAAAGTTAGCATATATTAAAGTACAAAGAGAAACAACTGAGATGAAGCAATCTTCCAACACTGAAGAAATCATATGCAAGCTATATGTCAAATAAACTTAAGGGTGCCTCCTTGTGTCAGACTTGTAAGGTGGAAAATTCAGTACTGGAGAACTTAGAAAATGACCCAACTATGGCTAATGACCGCTGTTTAATGGGAAAATAATATTCATTAGCTATTACTCGTGATACTTGTGGACATGATATCTTTCTTCCATTACTCAGTTACTAGAAAATTGAGATAAATCTAAGCCAATTCCTCTGTAATAATGTGCATGGTGTTTCCCCAAATTTGTAACACCTGAAGATTCACTTTCACTGTGTTTTCTTGGAGTAACACTGCTGCTGACCGAGGTAATCTTAGAATCTTCTTCTGAATGAAAAACTCTAGTTCTACTAATTGGGCTCTGGTTTGGGCCCCTAAATGGCTCTATCTCCTGATCAAGTTCATGTGAACGGTCTCCATCAGTACCATACCAGATTGCTGTCTCGATGCCAGTCCTAATCTGATCATGGTGCCTAATGAGTGCTAGTCCCTCACCTGCATACCTGTACTTAAAAATGTTTATTGTTTTCAATTGCTCAGTCCAAACATGATTTTATTGTTCCTCTGATCGCTAGCATGTACAAAAAAGCTACTGAACTTAGTTACAGTCTGAACGTGGGGCAGCACGCCAATTCTGAGATAAGTTTCTGCAATCAAAATTACCTGTAATATCAACTGGAATGAAGAGAAAGCATGGAAGAACATAAAAAGAACAGAAGAACCTAGGGGGAAAGTACATCTCCCCACTTATTTGTCTTAAGATGTGTTTCAAGGATCTTCTTGGACTGAGGATCAAGACCATTTCCTGGTTGCAAAGGCTCTATATTATTAAAGCAAAGGGCATGGATTTTCCACCCCAGGTTTTATTGGCAAATGCCCAGCTCTGATATTGTACATGTAGTATGTGTATGGGCAATTTGAAACAGACCTTGGAGTCTCCAATGCTATCAATGATTATACTTCTTTTCTCTGAACATAAGCATCAACTTCTAAACATGTTTTTTTTCTTTTTTTCTGACATCTACCATCCTACCCCCTGGACTATGTCAGATGATTGTCCCATCTGTGGGAGTAAAAGTCCTGATTTGGCCTGGATTTGGACTTCATTTTTTCTCCACTTCAATCTATCAGAGAACACCCTAACCCATCAAATCACGAGAGCCCACCTATTTCTTCACAGAATGACCGAGCCTCCTCTGACCCCATTGGCCTACCTGGGCTCCCAGTCTAGGTCTTCCCTCAGGGTCTTGGTTTCTTCCCTCTGGGTCTTGCTGCCTGACAAACTCTGCAAGACCTTGGGCTTCAAGTGCCAAAAATCCTGCTCCAGACTGAGTGGGCGTGATTATCCTTCTAAGTGACAGATGCCCTCTTGGCTTCTGTGTCTGAGGAAAAAATATACCACCTTCCAGTCAGACATACTAGCATCAGTGAAATAAAAAAAGTTTGCACTAGGTAAGTTCTAAAATCTCTTTCAGATCTAAATTACGGATTTCACATTTCATAGATGAGAAAACTGAGACTTAGTGAGGTTGACTCTTCAATAAAAAGAGAAAAATACGAAGTTGCCTACTGATAAAGGTGGAGGGACCATCAGAGATGTGCTGGTAGATGCTTAACAACCAGATCTCAAGGGTGGGAAAGAAAAAAGTCCTGATTTATAGCATTTCTGTGGTGTAATTCTAGTGCTGATTTCTATGGTGTAAATACTCCCATGATGGTTGATTTCAAACTACCAACATGAGTCAACAAGCTACAAAATTACTTATAATTTAACAGTTAGCTCTTGAGATCTGGTACCAGTCAGTTCCAGTACATCCCCCGAAATGTTCTTATTTGATAGTGATAATGGAAGGACCACTTAGTTGCTTCTATTTGCCCTGCATTTCTCTAATCTTTACAGGTAAGATCACTTAACCCCCAAGCTGAGGGCATAGCACCATTCCAGATTCTGACACTAATGCTGCCCCTAGACTCAGGGAACATAAGGCCCCCTAAGGCAGTAATTTGTTAAGCACTGACTTCTTCAGGTTCCTCACACCCCTGTTCCCTGCCTTGTTCTTTGGTTCTACTGTGAGGATATCCAGTCTCCTCAGGGACTGGCTGGGCTGCCAAAGAACCCACTCACCTCAAGACTTGGGTTTCCATAGACAGTAACTAAAATCCATCCCCAGACACATTCATGAGTTTATTTTACTCTACTTCAATATTTTATCTAGTTGTGTAGGTGAGAACTGAAACACAGAGCAGCAGCCACAGATAAATTGTGGAAAAGAGGCATCAAGGCGGTGTGAGAAATGCTCATAATGCATGAGCTTCCAGATCTATAGCCTGTTATTTCTAAAGACACCAGGCTCCTTTATTTTCTTTCACTTTTGACTTGTAAAAGACCAAAAATTCACAAAAGCCTTTGCTGCTGAGTCAAAGAAACATCAGAATTATGTAACCCCCCCCACCCCGATCAAAAGACATTCCACTATGATATCATCAAAGATATACTGAATTCAAAACGTAGCCTCAGAAACTCTTCATGAATAGGTATCATTTTGAAACCAGAAATTAAAAAAAATATGGTCTCTGGTACAAAAATGAATGAACAGTATACACAGTCATGATCACAAATTGTAATTCACTGATCAACCTGTTAACAATTCAGAGAAAATCAGTCCAACGGCAGAGAAATAAACAAGAATGCATCTAACAAACTTTTATGCAAACCTTTAAAATTATAGTTATGAAGACCAGGTAACCACATGAAGAATGTTTAAGATTTTTTAGGGTAAGAAGATAAAAAGTTGTCTATCATTAATAGTTTAACAATGTTTTAAAACGTACATAGTAAAAAAGCCCTATGAGACACTCCTAAATTGTTACATTAGGGTGGGAATTATTTTTTTCCTTTTTTCTCACCTCCCAAAGTTTTTATAATGTGATAATGTTATTCTTATACTAAAAGAATATCTAAGCTAAAAACAAACAAATAATAAATTCAAAAGCAACCTGGATCCCTAACCAAGATCTTGACCACTCTTAACACGAGAACCTGCTTGCCCCAAATAAGACCCTTGCTGTGCACGTGCAAAACTCAAGGCAGCCGTCATCACAACTCTCAGACCAGAAATACCATCTCAAATACCAAAAGACTTGGGGCAGAGTGAGGACAACTGAGGCTCATGCTGTTTTCTCAGCTCCCCCAGGAAAAGGCCAGGCATCCTTCCTTGCCACATTGTTACTGCTATAGAATGTCTCACCTCAGCTACAATCTACTACTGATCATCCCTTCCTTTTACCAGGTTTCTAGATCCTTTACTCCATTGCTGACTCACTTCCTTATGTCTTCAACCTCTGTGAACCCTTGGATGGAGAGAAAAACTTGGCTTCCGTGTTTCTCTCAATTGCATCCAAAACTACTGATCCTCCCCACTCTGCTAAAATCTTATCCTTCTTGAGGCTCTTGTTATTCCATTGTCCCACTTCTATCCTTCTGTGGTAATGTTGTTTACTGTCTCTTGGTTACTTCCTGTCGTTCACTGAAGACTTTGGCATGTTGCTTACCATCCCCCTCTTTACCCCCACAAACAAAATGCAAGTCTGGATTAATCCTATATCTGCATTCTCTACTCTTACACTGGAGTGGCTAAAAACTGCTGAAAAGCAAATAACTCTGCTACAAATTTGTGATTTCCCAGGGGTGCTTCCTCAATCCTATCTCATTCATCTTTGTCACAGATGGAAAGAAAGGTCTTTGGTCAACAAAGTAGCAAGTTGCATGGAGTCTGTGCCACTATCAATTGTCTCGTAGTTCCAAATCCACCCTTCAAATATATACTCTGTGATAATGGATGGAATTGCTTTAAGCATTTCTCTGTTAAGTGATCATGATGTTAAGCTTTCTCAGTAGAGCACACTGGAGGGACACTGCAGGAGGAAGGGGCTCTCTTGAGGTTTCTGGCTGTAGAGCGGTGGATGAGCAGTGTGGGTGTGAGGACATCTGGTGGTATTTGGACCTAGGCACTCACCCAGCAGGCACTGGCCCTCAGGGACATTGCAGCCCCAGCACAGCCCAACGATCATCTTCCTACTGCCCCCTCTATACAGATATCCTGTACAGGCTATACAGGAGGCTCCTGTTGGTATTGGCTCTCTGATTGTTTGCACTCAACCCCCTCCTTAGGTGTGGCTCCCATTGTCCTCCCCATGCTGTGCTCCTCCCAACTTCACACTCCCCCCCACAGGGACATCAGGCCTCTACCTGGGCTGCAGGAGGCCTGGTGTCCCACTGCTACTGCACACCCATGCACTGGCCACCAGCTGTGGCTCACCAGCCATCAATGCATGCCAGAGGGTTCATTCCTTCTTCTGTGACTGCAGATCAGCTCTGGCCAGCAAATCAGCAAACTTCTCTGCCATTCACTAGGTTCAAATACACATTTCTCCAACGAGATTTGAACCATGGCCTTGGGGAGAGGGCTGCCTTCCAAGTTTGTCCATCTCCTTCTGTCCTAGGATTCCATAAAGAGTAATCTTATACCCTAAAGTTACTCTCTTATTATAGTTTAATAATTCCTTGTATTAAACTTCTCCAGTTTAAATCTCGTGTGGTCTCAGTCTTATGATTGGATCCAGACTGCTAGAATCTAATAATCTATCTCATTATTTACTCAGAAAAGATGAAAACAGTCAGTGGAAGATTTGTCTACACTTGCTGCTTCCACTTGAAGTCCTATCCAGTCTTCTTTTTTTTTTTTTTTTAATTTTTTAAATGTTTGTTTATTTTTGAGACGGGGGGGGAGGGAAAAGAAAGAGGGAGACACAGAAGCTGAAGCAGGCTCCAGGCTCTGAGCTGTCAGCACAGAACCTGACGTGGGGCTTGAACCCACGAACCGTGAGATCATGACCTGAGCTGAAGTTGGATGCTTAACTGACTGAGCCACCCAGGTTCTGGCTTCTACCCCATTTACTGAAAATATTCATTTCAAGATGACCAATGATCTTATTGTTAATGTCAATGGATGGCATTTTGAACCTCATCTTTTTTGACTTCTCTGCTCCATCTAATACTGACTGGTTGCTTTTATTTTGTGACACAACATTCTCCTGCTTCTCCTTCTAACTTCTTTGATAATTTATTCTCATCTCCTTCAGAGGCACTTCTCTCTGCCTGTTTCTTCAAATTATGATGTTTTTCCAGGATTCTGCCCCCTGGTCTTCTCCATGTAATTCCATGTGACTCCTTCCATTCCCATGGCTTCAACTCTTGTTTACATAGGACGCATCCCAGATCTGTACACTTTGTTCAGATCTCCGTCCTGAGCACTATCTTTCCTGTATATATTTTCACCACGACTCATAGACAACTCAAACTCAGTGTGTCCAAACAGAAATGAACATCTTCTCTGCCAGATCTATTAATCTACTGATCCCATTCATCTGTGAATAACTCCACCAGTCACCTTGTTCAAGGTAGGCACCTGGCTGTTATTTCACATTGTCTTTCCCTTTCTCATTTTCAAAAGCCATCAGTCACAAAGTCCCATTGATCTCCCTCCTGAATAGCTCTTGAATCTTCCAATTTCTTTCAGTGCCATGACCCATACCTTACTAAAAGGGTATAATCTAAGTGAATAGGAAACATATTCAAGGAAGAAGTGGACAACATGAGAGGGTGCGTTGCAGAGGGTGGTTACAGCTTGTACAAGAGCATGGAGACATGAAGCAGTATGATCTGAGTTCATGTTGTTCTTTGCCATACCTGCAATATGGAAAAAAACATGTTTCTGTGAACGTATTTTGCACATGTGGTTAACATATACAACTAGCTGACTTTAAGTGGATTACCTTTGGTTGTATAGGTGGGCCTTCTTCAATCAGTTGAGGGCCTGAAGAGCAAAAATTGAGGTTTCCTGGAGAAAAAGAAATTCTTCCTCAAGACTACAACATTAACTCATGCCTGAGTTTCCAACCTGCTGGCCTACCCTACAAATCTTAGGCTTGCGAGACGCAATAACTGCATGAGCCAATTCCTTAAAAAAACATATGTACATGCATATATATATATATCTTTATTTACTTATATTTATATATTATATATATCATACATACATACACACATGCACATCTACCTCCTATTTCTTCTGTTTCTCTTGTGAACCCTGATACATCTGTAAAATTCCTTCACTTGGCCTACTTAAATACTTGATGGCCAAGACCACAGATGGGTTTATCTCAGAGTTTCAGACTCTGCAATTTCCCTACATTCAGCTAAATCACAAGATATGAAAACCAAAAATCATGTTTTTCATATTCCATGTATGAAGTCATGTGGCATTGTGATAAGAACTGTACTTTTTAGCAGTTAGAAATATACTTTGTTGGAATTTTTGGCTATGAGAGAAGAGAAAAAACAAAATATGTCAGGAGAAAACCAGTTTGATTATCAGTAAATTAACCGGCCTGACAGGTTTAGCAAAGATTAGTAATTAATTACTCCTTTGGATAGAAAAAGAAAAAACTAACTAGCTCAACACATACATGCAAAGAAGTCAAGAACTAAATTCCATTTTTGGCTACTGTCTTAATAACTTTTCTGGTTTTTTGTTATTTAAACAAAGAAGCTGTGGGAGCAAGGAGGCAGTGAGAAGTATCTTGTTGGCACATTTCATTTAATTTCTGGTGTTGAGAACTAGTACAACGAAAAGGTCAAGTTAGCATCTGCAGCAGGCAGGAGAACCCATTTGTAGTGTCCAAAGTATCTAGTGATCTGGAGGGGACATTCATTTTATTTTCCCCGTGACAAATGTTGTTTATTATAAAGGTGAACCCTGATTATCATTATGGACAGTAGTGGGGATCAGCCACCAGCAGGGTACTTGATAAGATGTCTTTCTTTGGTTTCTGAAGGCGACATTCTTGAATCAAATTTCTGTCCAGAGATTATCTGAATTAGTTCAGTGATTATTAACATTTTTGCAAATGCAGTGAAGTCTCTTTTTATAACAACTCCCTATCCTGAGATGTTATGTCATATCTATACTGAGGAAGCATCCCCAAGTGTGTGCTCTTTACTCAGGAAAAAATTTAGCAGAACCAATGATCCCTGCAAATGATGCTTTGACTCATGCTAACTTCACAGTGCCTAAAAAGAGCTCAGAAGATTCTCTTCTTTGTTCATTTGTCAAACAAATATTTTAGAGACTTTTTTTTTTGTCTTCACTTTCAGGATAGAGATAAGGAAAAGAAGCACAGGGATTGTTTTAAAAGATCTATTGTTTTGAGTAGAGACATGTCAGTTCTAAATTAAACAAGTGGATTAAAAAAACTTCAAGAGTCTAATGTTGTATGACTTGGATTTTTAGCTTCATAACAGCTCCTTGCACTTAGAATGGGCATTAAAATAATTATGGAATGCATAACCTGAAATGTAGCCCAATTATCAACTGAACTGCATTGGGAAATCACAAAGTAAGCTCAAGAACACCATAATAATATAACAATGGAGAACTGAAAATTTGGGGGTGGGATTTAAAGACATTAATAACACTGTCTCAAAAAGCGCCATACAAATTCAGGGTGGTTTTTTTTTTTTTTTAAGTTTTCAAGTAAGATTTGACTTGACCTTTTTCTTCAAGATCGAAATTTGCCAACTAACCCAGTTTGTAGGTCCCCTGTTAGTCTTTATGACAAATTTTAGTGGTGTATGATTATAAAAGTCAGAATCTACACAAAAGCCAGGAATTTGTCTTGTTTCTATTGTGGAAAGTTCCATTTCTGAGTCTCATCTTAACATTACCACCACAACACCACAATGTTAATGTTACAGACATTCTGGAAAGGAACAAGGGGCTAGGAAAATAAGTTGTCAATCACTGCCTTAGCACTCAAACATTTTTTTAAGCTGAAAGAATAAGTAAGAATTAATGACATTTGGATGGTGGTGGGAATCCTAAAGTGTTTTTGGTAGGGGCATTAGATCATTACCCTAACCTAAAATTCAGTTATCATGAAGGTTATGGTGCTACATATAAATAATAGGCTTATGTCAAGTCTCCAGTCATGGGATCTGATTCTCCTCCAGACAAAGCCATAAATAATGTTGCGTCAGTTTTTACAATTGTGGAAAATAAGTACTACGTGAGAAAAAACAAAAATAATGAAAAAGACTTAGTTATATTTTAAATATAAAAAATATTTTCATTTAATAGAATAACATATATTAATTAAGTCCCTAAGAAGAGCATCTTGACATATTGAAGATAGCATATGGATACATGATAAGACTTGAATGTCTGCTAAAAAATACTAAAGAAGCATGTGATTGTTCTTATGTAATGGAGAAAACTTTCTCAGATTCCCTCATTATTCAGCAGTTGTTGGTGGCACTTAGCACAAAAAGTGGTATTTCAGTTCAGTTCCAATTGAAGTAACTGTCCAGTATCGGAGTCCCAGTCATACATTGGTTTTGCATTAGTTACGCAGTAATGGGGGATTGTTTGGCCATACTGTTGACTCTGGACCTTCAAATCATTTATACAGAGGCACTCTATTCATTCCTGAATTTACAATGCCACAGATGAATTTGCAACAGAGAGACCCTCCCTCTCTTTTTATGTAAGAAATGAGGAAACTGCAGGGGCAGGATTTGCAACTTAGTAGCGGCTGAAGCCTTGCCAAAAGCCTGTCTCAGGGGTAGCGGCTGTGAGGACTAATCATCACTCCCACTTGGGAAGTGGTGGGGGAGGTAGCTAAGAGTCTCAGCTTGGCCGACATCCCAGGAGGAGGAAGCATACTGGAAGCCTAAGGAGTGTCACTGGTGAAAATGAGAAAAACTGGCATGTAGCTGTGGCTGTCAGCTCCCCCAAAGTTGGGATCTTCTCAAGTGTCACCAAAGGAGAACCAAAGGCAAGGTCTGTGAACAACCACAGATATAATAAGAGGCTGGGAAACAAGACTCAGTCAAAAGGTTTAGAGAACTGGGATAATTTATTCTAAAGAAGGGAAGCTGAAAAAGATGTATCGTGGGCTACTTACGACTCAGTAGGAAGAAATAATTCTACAGTTGACTGAGTCATTATGCAACAAGCCAAGCATTTTCACATACTTGATGCCATTTTATCTTAGTAGTAACCCAGTGAAAAATCATCTTATGGATGAGGAAACTGAGGCTCTCAAAAGTTAAGCAGTCTACTCAAATCACACAGCTGATATGGACAGAGCTGAGATTCTCTTCCAAGTCAGCCTGACTGCCACAGTGTTTCCCTACAGGGCAGTGACTTCTCTACAAAGTTTCCTATTCACAGATGGATTTGCTTACCAGCCAGAGATGAGGCTCTAACAGGGTAGGAGAGTGGTCTGTATAAACATCTTAGGGCTCTAGTTGCCTTGTGTCTGATAATGGCAACACGAATTGCACCTCTCTCCCACACTGCCTACCCAATATGGTTGCACACTTGTTGCCAGACTATAGAGGATTTTCTTTTTATTTTTTTTATTTTTTTAATGTTTATTTATTTTTGAGAGAGAGAGAGAGAGAGAGAGAGAGAGAGAGAGAGAGAGGGCATGAGCAGGGGGAGGGGCAGAGAGAGAAGGAGACACAGAATCCAAAGAAGGCTTCAGGCTCTGAGCTGTCAGCACAGAGCCTGACACGGGGCTCGAGCCCACAAACTGAGATCATGACCTGAACCGAAGTCCAATGCTTAACTGACTGAGCCACCCAGACATCCTTAGGACTTTCAGTTCAAATCTCTGAATGACTCCAAAGCATAATGGTAGTTTTATACACACCCATACACACATATATACACTCATGCCTCCCTCAAAGCATTTGGATTGAGGTCATGTACTTCAATAAAATAGCCAGTGCTTTCTAGTAAAGAAGCCTAGGACTCTGACTTGGCCAATGTTGCCTAGAGAGTTAAAGACAATAAAGTAAGTCACTACTACAAAAGTGCTTCAGGCAGAGACTAATACCAATAACAGTCCCACTCACCACATCCTGGGGCCATGGGTAGGTGGCACCATTATAGCTGGTGTTACATTATATCTGACATTCCTAAAACAAGAGTAAGGCAAAGAGGAAACTGGGGTCACCTGGTCCAGTTGCTACATCATTCATGAGGAACCTGCCACCAAATAATCTCGGCTTAGACAAAAATAGAAGAGTTGGTATTTCCCAACTACTCCAAGATACTCCCACCAAGCTCCCATATAGTATTATGTGCTTCCCAAGTCCCAGAAGATGTCAAGACTCACTCCCATTTATTCTCATTTATTCAATTTCTTCAGGCCAAGTACACAGGTTCTACACTTAGTCATTCTACCTTTCTGCTTCACCTCCCAACCCTATTCCTACATACCCTATTTTCCAGCCCCACCTTACTCCTTGCTGTTCTCTGAACACTCCATGCGTGATCACACCTGCAGACTGTTGCTCATACACTTTCCTGGGCATGGAATTTCCCTACTGCTTCAAATGGCAAATTCCTATTCATCCTTCAATAGCCCAGTTCAAAATAGTCATCTCTGTGAAAAACTTCCAAACCTTGTACTCAGTAGCAATTAATATGTAAACATAGTATGGCATTTATGATGATGTTATAATTTCCTTACTTCCAAACAAATCTTTATTACATACACTGATATGAGTAACTGTACTACTTTTTCATCTCTGTGTTCTCTCCTTTTCTCTCTTGTTTGACATCAGGGTCACTTTCCTTCAGAAGGCACTTGTGAATCTGGAGCTCTAAGAGGGGCCATGTGGAGTCTGGAGGATGGGAAGCAGGAGGTTGATGTCTGGGGATTTGCTGTGGGTTTAAGGCAGAGAGAAGTAATGAAGACCTTGGGTTTCTATTTAGATTATATTCCCCAGGTTACCAGACTTGGAAAAGAAGCAGCAGTTGAGTGCAGAAACCTTTCCCAGAAATGAATCCTATATTTGTTTGAACTGTCCTGAGAACTGAACTGGCACTTATAGGAGAGTGAAAAAAACTTCAACCTCTGTCGTGGAGTCACATTTAATTAATATTTGCTACATTGGCTTGAACTGAAGAAAACTCTGACATATGTCAAATTAAGTTCTTCATCCAGATCTGGTCTTAAATATAACTTTCTTACACAAACCCCAGAAGCTCCTTTACCTCTGGCCCCAACAGATTCTTGGGGTGAAGTCCTTGAAGGGTCCCTATTATATGAAAAAGATTAGGTTATTACTAACCATTATCCCCACGGCCCTGATTATTTTCTTTAACTGACTAGTTAGCCAGCAGTGGGGGAATGATGCTTGGGGAATAGATTTGAAAATGCCTGAAAGTTCTGGGAAAGAAGACATCATAGAAAGGTGTTCTGAGAAACTCTAACGGGAAAATTCTGCAATGCATAGAAGTGTAAGAAAGGTATTAGGAGTCTGGAGGTGACTAGGAAGAAGGCCAGACTAGAAAAGATAAAAACTGAACACTGAGAAATACCTAGATCAGCTTGGCTTGACCTGTCAGATTTTCTCTAGCTGTGGCCTTGGTTACCATATGCCTATGCCCTCTAAACTGGTCACCAGTCAGAGAAGTGGGCATATGATTTTTAAAAGCCTGAATGTGCCTACTCCCATTATGTCCTCCTTCCTAAAACAATTGGGAATCACGGCACCACAGGGAGTTAGGACTGCCTGCAACCTGAGCTGACAGCTAATCCAGTCCTTTTGGGAAGACAAGAAATCCAATGTCAGAGAACTTAAGAAATTACTCAAGGTCACATCGAAGCCCTAAATCTCATTCTAGGCTATCTATACACAGTGCTGTCTCAATATTTTTACAAAACAAAGCTAAGAGGTTTATATAAAAAATTATTTTTCTATAAAGCACCACATTTATAAGGGCAATATTCTTCCTCTCAACTATATTTACAGGTTATAGCCACGCTTTTGCCCCAGACAAACCACCTCATCCTTAAATGCTCTAAGGAAGGTGTTTTGCTGGTTATCTCTACCAGTTCCATGATGGGCTAGTGAATACATTTTAGTGCATTCACATGCAGCATAATCTGGTGACCTGAGCTAAACTCTATAGTAGCTGCAACCTCTGAGTCTCAATTTCCTCTTTTGTAAAATGAGAGTAGTAATATTTACCTTGTGGAGGTTTGTGGCGGTTAAATGTAAGGCTCACAGAAAACTTTTAGTATAGTGCCAGACATTAATTCTCATTAATGCTAATATTATTATTCACATGTTCTTTCTTTTGCTTACACTACTTAAAGTTTCCACACTATATTTGTTTTATATTAGACACTTAGTTTACACCCCTTCTTGGTATGTCTTGCCTGGCTTGTTTGGATGTGTTATTCGTTTATAAGGGTCTAGGATGTGCCTGGCACTGCTCCTAATAATGAGGCTGCAATAAGAAGGCAGACGCAGATCTTTGCTTTAGAATCTTCTTTCATGTGACTGCTCACTGATGGAGGCTCTCTGATAACTCTACTCTGACAACATTCTGCTTTCAACATGACAGGTGTGACATCTACCTCATGTTCACATTTCAGTAAAAAAAAAAAAAGGTATTTTGAATGCTATTATTTTGGAGTATTCATTATGTCTGATTTAACAAAATCAAAATAATACTAGCTTAAGCAAAACAGAATTTTGTTTGGTTTTTTTCTCTCTCATGTGGAAGTCTAAGCTATTAGGTGGTTTGGCGGTGGGATGGGGTCATAATTCTGCTACTTGAGTTGTCTAGGGATCAAGGTTGCCTTTATTTTATTGCTTCCACATCCCCTAGGCTGTAGTCTTCATCTATTGGTCAAAGCTGGGTTTTACAACCACATCCACTACCAGAGAAAGTGAGGGACAAGCAGTGTCTTTTTAAGGGCATGACTTAGGAATTGCATATATACCCTTCCTTTCCATCCTATGAACCAGAACTCAATCATATGGTCATATAGCTGAAAAGGAGATTAGTCCCTAACTGGGAAACCACATGACCAGCTAAAACTCAAAGGGAAAGTGGATATTGAAGGTCAACTCTTGGTATCTTCTGCAAACAGAGAGGTGGCACTCTGGTGAAGGATACTAGCCAACCAGTGAGAACCTCAGAGATACAGGAGCCTCACTAGACCATGGATGAGAAGGACTCCACTGTTATACATGAACATGTTCCTGCATCATTCATACATGTGCTATTTGTATAAGTGATATAATAGGGCATTGTCAGCTTTTATTAAAAGAAGAGTTACTTATGTTTGGAGGATATTTCAGCAAAACACATTGACCATTGTCAAACATTTATTTAGAACAATAACAAAAAAGTTATTTTGGCCACATGAAATCTAAAATGCACATTACTTCATTGCAAAACAAATGATTGCAACTTGTATTCTTATCAAAGGGCATTACTTATTAACTCCTAGATCCACTGGACCATGAGTAATTTCCACCAATCAGATTTCAGTCATGAATAGAGTCCTTAGTTTACTTCATCTCTCAGAACAAAACCACAGTAATCAGCGTTGTAGTATTTTATATGAGCAACATACATATTCACTGATACAAAGAAATTAGCTAATTATCAATTAATGAAAAACGTATGACCCTTACAAAATTATCTCCCAGCAGAGACAAAAGCCTAGAACAGTAGACCCTATATAAAAACAAAAATTCAGGTGACTTTGGACAAACATGATATAGCCACATATAGAATTGGCTCTTAGGGCTTTGCTAGCTCCAGAGTTGCTTCTGTTTGGACACTACTATTTAGCTATCAATTTGAAGAGAAACTATAGATGCACAGAAACATTAAGTTTCCTATCATGGCAAACTAAGCCCCATAACATAATCAATAGTTAACATTTGTTGAACTCTTATTATTCTAAGCACTTTATATAGGCCATTTTATTGGCCATACCCTTGCCTGCAACACAATATTGCCTCTTAAACAACAAACGATCTCTGCTTGCCTTTTTTTATCTCATTCCTTGCCACTTCTAGCTCTGCAAAAGATCCAGCTATCCCGAGCCGCTTGCATTCCCTGACACATGTTCTCTTTCCCCCATTTCTCCTCGCTGAAATGCCCTTCTTCCAGCCTTTTCACCTGGTTAACTCCCACATACCTTTCAGATCTCTGCCCAGATAGTATCTCCAACTGGCAACAAGTCTTCCCTGCTATCACCTACGGCCAAAATAGAGAGACCACGATAAGTCTGTCTTTTATGCATTCCCATTCCCCTATCCCTTTATTTATTTGCATATTCCCTGGGACAGAAAGCTCCTTGAATGCAAGAATGCTGTCACGATGGCCTATGTCCCATGTGCTAAGCATCATGGCTTATACGTAGGAATGTACACAGGATGGAGCAGGAGACCTGACACTTAAAGGTGAGGTCTCCCCCACTCCAGGGGATAGTTTCTATTTTCCTAAAAAGATTGTCACTAAAAGAATGTAAGTTTCACAAGAGCTGAGAAGTTTGTCAGATTTATTCACTGATGTACCTCTAGAGCCTAGAACAGGGCCTGGTACCTTAGAAAAACCTCAATATATATTTGTTGAATGACACAACAAAACAAAACATCTACACTTGTTAATGATGTCATTTACTTTGAAAAATATGACACTGAAAAGCTTTCTTATATTATTGTTTCTCTAAAGTTTCCCAATGCCCATCCTTTTATTAGATATATATTTCAATGTCAATTATTGATTTTATTTTTTACTGTGATTTATAAAGATGCATGCAAGCAGAGTTTGTAAAATACATATTATTTTATATTTTCGAAAAACTTCTTGAAACATATTCTAGGTTATCTATAATTCTGATTCAAAATAGTACATGCAGGGGTGCCTGGGTCACTTAAGTGTCCATCCTTGGCTCAGGTCATGATCTCATGGTTTGTGAGTTTGAGCCCCTGATCCAGGCTCTGTGCTGTCAGTGCTGAGCCTGCTTTGGATCCTCCGGCCCTGTCTTTCTCTGTCCCTCCCCACTCACGCACATATGCACATGTGCTCTCTGTTTCTCTCTCAAAAAATAAACACTAAACAAATAATAATAAAAATAAAATTAAAAATATATAATACATGCAGATAGGAAAAAGTGGGGCAATAAAAACCATCAATGATCATCTCACCAGAGTGATAACCACTTTTAACATTTTGGTGTCCTTCAAGACTTCACATTATTTTCATTTTCTCTCTCAGTTTGTACACATATGTGATATATATGTGATATGTGTGATCTGTATATCAAACATACATGTACAGATTGAGAGAGAAAATATATATTTACATATATGTACATATACATACACACATATTTGAACATATACACATATATATGGTTTTACGAATGTATAATACATGCTGCCTTATAATACTCTTATTCACTTAACAATTATTATAAACACATTTTTGTATCAGTAAACACTTTTCCACATTGCGATTTAACCTACTTTATGGATTTATCCTCTACTAGACAATAAGCAACTTGATAAATCTGGTTCAATGGCTTATTCTGAGTGAGGATGAACATAGTAGCCCTCCATAAACACCCGTTGAATGGATGAGTGTTGTATCTAGATCTCTAAGCACACCCTTGGTGGTTCCCACTGGATACATTTTTTTCAGGTCTAAAGTCTCAGTGAGGGATTATTCACCTCTAAGTGGTAGCTAGCTACCTGAGCTACCTCAACCACAAAAAGAGGAGAATGGTGATAAGAAACAAGAGTCAGGAGCCACAGCTGGACCTCCTGAGGCACGAGAATTGGGAAGCCCCAGGTCTGTAATTCCACTGCTACCCTCGCCCATTCCTCTGCGTGCCCTGCTCTATTCTGGCCACTCCCTGTAAATCAGCTCTCTGCTCTGTGGACAAGCAGAGCTAACAGAATCAGACTTTCAGCTCACGTATTTCTGTTCAAGTAATGAACAGAGCACAGGTAGCGTCTCTGGGTCCCATCTTCACCCTCAAAAGATAGAGAATCTGGGTCAGCGGTCCACATTGTCTACTGTTAACTGGGAGACAGAACGTGTAATAACGACTCATGTCAGCGGGAAGGGAAATGTCAAGAAGGAGGCTCATGAGCCAGTGATGTTAGAGGTGATTCAATGTTAATTGCATTGAGGTTAATTACCTGAGGTTAATTATCTGAGGTTAATTACCTCAGATGTATGTCTTAGAGAGCAGTAGAAATGAAACTGAAGAATAGATGTTACCAGAATAGAGGCATACAACAATTTTCCACAAACATTTCCAGCAATAACTTACCTGATGGCTCTATGTTTCTAAGGGCCCACCCTCTGCATCACCGTGAAACAGGTCAAATTTGTCATCTGTTCTGTTCCAGCTTCAATTTCAGAGTCCCCCTCCCTCTGCTAAGTTAGCCCCCTCTCTCCCTACTGAGCAGAAGCCCAAACTGTGTCCCCCTTCCCCTGGAAGCTTTTCTCAAACTTTCACAAAATAAGGTTCCATTCCCTCAAAACTATTTTCTCTCTCTGCAAATCTAATGAACAAGGTCTTTACTAAGTTAGCAACTGCAGTGACTTATTTATATATACCTCTTCTCGTTCCAAAAAGGATTAAGGGCAGGATTATTATTTAAAATAAAGCAAGATATCTTAAGTAAAACTAGGAAAGAAAAACAATGGTAGGAACATAATATGAAGCCAGGAATAAGGTTAATTTTAAAAAGTTTCTTTCTACAACATAAAGGCCTATGAGTTTTCTATGAATATAATTTGGCTCAATGTTTAACTAACAAGCACAAAAAAAGAAATCTAATTAGTTGCCCAATTCATAGTGCTCAAAAGGTAAAAAGAGACCAACTGCAAAGAAGTAATTCTTGGAATTAAGACTAAAATAGAATTGCTCTTACGTCCCTACAAAGATGACACAGCCTAATATTATTTAAAAATGTCCTCACAAAGATAAGTTTATTCAGGCCTCAGTAGGGCTGATAATATCACACTCAGAGCTGAAGTAAGGGGTCAGCCTGCTAGGCATTTCCCAGGGTTGCTAGTTCACAAGAATCATTAAAATGTTATCTTCGATAAATCGGAAACCTAAGGCCAGTTGACTAAAATTTTCACACATGACTTTATATGTATCTGGTAAAACATAAATTGAACTTACCACATAGGATTCTGCTGAAGAAAATTGTGTCCTTGGATCAAAATGGGCACATCGCTAACTCAATTTAGTCTTTTGTGGTACCTATGAGTAAGTTTTTTTGTGCAACTACAGCTAAGATCAGCCATGTCTCAGGCACCTGAAGCTGAAATTCTGAATATGCATAATTCATGGGCTTGATGCATTTACTGGGAAGGAATGATTTATTCACATTTTAAATAAGTTAACATGTCTCCCAAGAAGTTGTCTAATTCCGAATATTGCAAGTAATAATTGCATGTAATAAACTCCTTATTTTATTTTATTTTATTTTATTTTATTTTATTTTATTATTTTTGAGACAGAGAGAGAGAGAGAGAGAGAGAGAGAGTGAGTGAGCATGAGCAGGGGAGGGGCAGAGGGAGAGAGAGAGAGAGAAATAGAGAATCTTAAGCTCCACTATGTGTGGAGCCTGACATGGGACTCAATTTCACTACCACAAGATCATGATCTGAGCTGAAATCAAGAGTCAGATGCTTAACCAACTAAGCCACCCAGACACCCCCATAAATTCATAATTTTACTTAATTTTTTTTTTTTTTTGAGAGAGTGTGAGTCGGGGAGGGGCAGAGGGAGACAGAAAGAGAGAATCTTAAGCTCCACCCAGTGTGGAGCCCGACTTGGGGCTCAATCTCACAACCATGAGATCATGACTTGAGTTGAAATCAAGAGTCAGATGCTTAACCGACTGAGCCACTCAGGCACCCCCAATTAGCTCCTTATTTCAAACATGAAGGCATTTGTACTCTATTTCCATTATTAGAAACCATTTTTTCACCATCGCCACTAAGTAACTATTGAAAAAAATATTTTATTTGTTTATTTTATTATTATTTTTAATGCTTATTTATTTTTGAGAGACAGAGTGTGAGAAGGGGAGGGGCAGAGAGAGAGGATGAGACACAGAATTCGAACTGGGATCCAGGCTCTGAGCTGTCAGCACAAGGCCCAATGTGGGGCTCAAACTCACGAACCATGGGAGCATGACCTGAGCCGAAGTCGGACACTTAACTGACTGATGCTCCCCTGGAACCCCTTGAAAAAATACTTTAAATAAAGATATTGGTTTGATGAGGTATCCCATTACTGTCTTGTCTAGGGCTTCCATCTGTCTCAGTCCAGACCTGATTACACCAATGCTCAATTCAATAAAAGCAGCCCCACATGAGTACTGATGACCTAATGTGCTGCTTCTTCCAGAAGAAGCTAGTGGAGCAAAAAGAAAAGAGATTCCAACTCTGTGGGTAAGTGCCTCTGTACACACTTATTTACTAGTGCTGAAATCTAGGTAGAATATAACTTGAGTGTGATCAAATATTATCAACTAAATGGGAAGTTACTTTAGAAAGTTATTAACAGCTGGTTAGAGCTAATAAAAAAACCAAAACCAGAAATAAAACAGACAAAATAGATAAAACAGCAATGCAAAGAAAGCCTATAATACCAACAGTTTTTATTACTCCACATTTGGTTAAGTAATTGGGGTCAACATTTAATGCCTCAGTCTATGAGGAAGAATCAGTCAACATTCATCAGCCCTTTATCCTTTGCAAACTTCACAAACACCTCATAAAGAAGGATGGTTATCATCTTAGAGTTATGACTTCTTTGAAGAAACACTAGATGTTATACTTAAAAGTTCAAGGTGGTACAGTGAAAACTAACTGTCCACAGAAAGATTGGGAGTCCGGGAGACTAGCTTCATGGCCTCGCTAATAAAATTCTGCTGATAGGAAAATATGAACTATTTCTGAAAGAATATCTTTCCAAAATTTTTAAGAAAATTTAGCCAACTTGTTCTAGTTTGTACACAAAGGAGTACAAATAAATATATTTTAGAAAAGTAGCTGGGATCAAAATATCTGAGTAAATTTCTGAAAGAATTTTAGGTCCCCTCAAATCTTTAAAAAGTGCTACTGCTCTCCTGAGAAGTGCTACCTACAATAACATGCCCTATGTTTTCATACACCAAAGGCTAAGAAGAAAAATAAAAACATATGTGGCTGGGATTTCTTTTTTTAAGAAAAGAAAACCATATTTAAGGTTTCCTGTCCAGATGCATCAGTCAGACACATCTTGCTTGTCTGCCTCTATAACATCCTAACATCCGGTCACAGTGCACAATTTTATGTGAACTGACAGATTCCTACCAGAGGAGAAGGGAACTCAAGCTTCTGAACTGTAAGTTAATTGATGCCACAGAAGTAGTTAGGATGGTATTTTCCCCCAGTTAACTCTTTTAATTTAACTTTATATCCATCACAGTTCTTGTTTGGATAAAAAAAAATAAATGTGTACCTTGGGTCCAAACTTGAAAGCTTATTTTTGGTCCTGTCAGAGTCATTTAAGCAATAAAGAAAATGTCTCTGTTCTTGTCTTTCCTTTCAAAATTGTCTTGATAGACTAATATCTAATACTCCCTCTATAGGGTGTTTTGTTTCTGGGCTATGAAGATTAATGGTAGGAAATAGCTCAGTTCAGTGTTTTAAATTTTAGGCTTTGGAGTCAGATAGACCTGAGCTGACCTCTATATATTGCTGTATGACCTTGGGCCAGCCACTGAATACCACTAAGCTCTGGATCCCCAATTGTAAAATGGGATAATAAGAGCATCTATCTCATAAGTAGTTGTAAAATTAAATGAGATAAAGCATATCTTCATACTTAAGCACTTCATACTTAAGTGGTGCTAAGAACATAGTAAATATTGACTATATGTTAGCTTAAAAATAAGAAGCTACCAAAAAATGGCATACCAGGTAACTTGGGACAATCTCCTAGTGATAATAACTAGTAGAATAGACAAAACATACTTTAAAAAATTGCTTGAATACACCAAAGAGCTAACAAGGTAGTAAGGAATTATGGGGGTAATATCTAGAAGAAGTAGATTTAGATAGCATGGTATTAGAGCCCTTTTCTCCCTTGGGATTTCTTCCAATTCTGGAAAACATAGCTGAAAATCTGAGAAGCCAAGTAGCCCTCTTATCAGCATCATGGAGTTAGGGGACAAAAACTGGAGTTCAAGGACTTCCAAAGGGAGAGGCTTTGCATTAGATAGTAGAAGTAAGGGTCAACTTGAAACAGGTCCTGGTACCGATGAAAGTCTAGTTTCAAATCATCTCAATCACAAGTTTTTATTAAGGTGAATGGGCATTTATGGGGTCCCTAGTTGCCTACAACCATGTAAATACTCTCTGGGGGACAGAAGATCACCCTGGGCTTCACATTCTCTCTAGAATTTTTCATATACAATGTCTGGTGCTCAATCAAAAATAACTAGATCTCTTTCTTCTTAGATAACTCAGTTCATAATCCATTAGTAAAATAGGTGTTTTGAGGGTGATAGGGCACTAGTTCAACCACTTGGGTAATGGGGACTGAGCATGGTGATGAAGGCATCCAAGAAATGGAGGATGATAAAGATGATGGGAGACTGGTTACAGACATAAGAGGTTTATCCAATAAGGAAACATATTGAAGAACAGAACCAGGTTTCCCCTTTCAGAGAAGGGAGTTACAAATAAGGAAGGAAAACTAGAATAAATCCTTTGGTGCTAGATTAGAAGTGGGGTTTTGGTGTGAATTTGTGTGATTCAATATGTATAGATTGAACTAGGAATGAATATAAATATAAATGTGAATGTACCCACATCCACACACATTCCCTAGTTCTGTCCAATGGGAAGGCCTAAGAACAAGACACCCCAATAATATTGAGTACCCCTAGCATGAAGGTCTTGTTTTCTAAATTCCATTCTCTACTAAAAGAAATTAGAACTTCTTGGAAAAATGGTTAATTCCTGGTTTATTCAGAGAATGGATAAGCCAAGCCTGGAACACCTCGTTAGGTCATAAAATAAAGAAGTGTTCAAATAATGAAGGGACATGTCAAAAGAGACAGAAATTAGTTTCCTATTGCTACATAAGAAATTACCACAGACTTAGAAGCTTAAAACAATAGATGTTTATTATCTCATAGTTTCTGTGGGATAAATGTCTGGGGACCGTTTTATCTGAGTTCTCTCCTCAGAGCCTCATAAAGCTGCAATCAAGGTATCATCTGGCCTGTGTTTTCACCTGGATTTTTGACTGGGGAAAGATGCACTCACAAGCTCCTATAGTTTGTTAGAATTCATTTCTTTACACCTCAGTTTCTTGAATGTGACATTATTCCTAGAGGCTTCCTGTCATTCCTTGATATTGGATCACTTACTTTTTCAAGTGAGAAAAAGCACAAGATGTGTCCGCTAGGAGGTTAATATAAATTACCACCAAAACCTGACAGTGTATTACAAGAAAAAATTACAGGCCAATCCCCCTCATAACTTAGGAATAAAAATCCTAAGCAAAATGCTAGTAAACAGAATCCAACAGTATATAAAAAGGATAATACGTCATGGTCAAGTTAGATTTACAGAACTGCAAAACTTCACTGACAACATAGAGCCTCCTTGGGATCCTCTCCCTTTCTCTGCTCTTCCCCCACTTGTGCACATGCACATGCTCTCTCTCTGTCTCAAAATAAATAAATAAACTTAAAAAAATAAAAATAGGGGCACCTGGATGCCTCCGTTGGTTAAGCATTCAACTCTTGATTTCAGGTCAGGTCATGATCTCATGGTTCCTGAGATTAAGCCCCCCATCAGGCTCTGCACTGACAGCATGGAGACTGCTTGCAATTCTCTCCTTTCTCTCTCTCTCTCTCTCTCTCTCTCTCTCTCTCTCTGCTCCTCCCCTGCTCACACTCTCTGTCTCAAAATAAATAAGTAAACTTAAAAAAATACAAATAAATAAAAACCCTCAGATAAATTATTATAAATAATGAAGCTTAGCAATGTCATTGGATACAAAGTAAAAATATTTAAATTAATTGACTTTTATATTTCAGCAACAAATGGAAAATGGAAATTTTAAAATTTCTATGCACAATAGCAAACATAAAAAATCAAATACCCAGGAAGAAATCTAAGAAAAGTTGTGCATGACCTCTATACACACACATACACACGTGCACGTGCAGACCACACACACACACACACACACACACACACACACACACTACTGAAAAATTTTTTAAAAAGATCTAAATAAGTAGAGGAATTTACCATGTTCATGAATTAGAAGATTACCTACTTTAAAGATATTACATTTTCCCATATGGAACTAATGGAATCAATACTATCTCTTACAAAATCTTAGGGCTGTGTGTGTGTGTGTGTGTGTGTATGGTAGAAATAAGCAAGCTAATTCTAACATGTATATAGAGATGCAAATGACTAAGATTGGTTAAGACACTCTGGGAACATCACAAAGTGTGAAAAAAACTTATTCTTCCTGATATCAAGAGTTATTATAAAGCTATAGCAATTGAGACAATGTAGTAATAGTAATAGCTCAAGGATAGAGAAACTCCCAGTGGACAGGATAGAAAAAGGACAAACGGACCCACACATATATGGGCACTTGATTATGATGAAGCAGCACGAATAGAGCAGTGGTTAAACAATGATCTTATCAATAACATTTGTTGGGCCCATTGATATTAATATGAAAAATAGTGAAACTTAAGACCTTACACAATACGGTCAAAATATTCAATAGAATAATGGCAAGAGACTTGAACAGGCACTTTACAAAAGAGGATATCCATATGGTTGATAAACAAATGAAAAAATACTCAATTTCATTATTCACCAGGAAAATGCAAATTAAAGCTATAATGAAATATCTCTACCCAGAAGAATCAGTAAAGTGTAAAAGATTGATAGTACAAAGTTTGGGCATAACGTGGAACAATGGGAACACTTACCACCACTAGTGGAAGTAAAAATTGGTACGACCCCTTAAAAAATTTACAACATTCTTTACTGAAGTTGAATGAATGCATACCTTATATACACCTGCAACTCTAGGTGTATACTAAACAGAAAGGCATGCACATGTGTACCATGAAACACGTTTGTGAGTGTTCATTAGCAACACTCTTCATAATAGCCAAAACTAAGAAACAACCCAAGTGTCCATCATTAGTAGAAAGAATAAATAAATTTGCTATATTCACACAGTAGAGTATGACATAGGAAGGGAAATGAACAAAATGCAAATACAGAAAACAGCATGGATGAATCTTATATCTTCAACTGAATGAAAAATCTTGTCACAAAATAGTATAGACTATGTTTCCACTTACATAAAGTTTAAAAACTATCATGCAAGTATCTGGGATAGTGGTTACCTTAGAGGAAGAAAGAAGGGCTAGTGGTTGGGAATGAGCACAAGATGGGTTTACGGGAAGCTGGAGATACTGTTTCTTGAATGAAATGTTAATTACATGATTGTTTCGTGATCATCCTGAGGTCTACATTTACATTTTGCTCACTTCACTAGATGTAAACTAGAACATACCGTATTAGCTTCTAAACGTTTTCTTCATTGGTTTCAGGGGAGGGACCAAGTAAGACTCAGGAAGAATCTGGCTAATTAGTGCTAATACCATTACCAATTAGTGCTTCTACCATTACTATGTTAACTTTTATATTTTTTGATGTGATGATATAGTTCTTTTCTTCCTAATTAGCACTGCCTAATTCTTCATACGCAAAATGTAATAGTGACCAAGAGAAATTAGAAAATTGACCCACGCAAATACAAATTTCCTGGAGAAAGGTAAGGGAAATGTAGCAGTAAAACTTGGGCTTTTATCATATTGATTGTTCCTGTTTGACTCTGGGGAATAGCACATCTTGTTGGAGCTGAGATAGTATGTACTTATCTTCTTCAGAGTGGAGTGGTAAGTGCTAACTCCTGAAAGGATGTAATATTTTAAAGGAAAGATGATAGATACTTAAAACCCAAATCTCTGTAGTATGATTTGCACACATTCACAATCCAATAAAAAATTTCTTCAAATTCTCTCTTTCAATTGTCGTTTTCCTTTATTTAAAGTGAACTCATGGGATGATGCCAACATCCTCAGGCTATCATGTACCACATTTCTTTTTTAGGCACTTCATTTCCCCAAACTTGCTTTTTTGTTGTAGTCAGGCAGATCTCCCAGGTGACGCTATGGTTTAGTTCCACAAATTTCAGTTACGTAAGATGAATAAGTTCTAGAGATCTACTCTACAACATTGTGCCTATGGTTAACATTATTAAATCATGCACTTAAACGTTTAAGAGGGTAGACCTCATATTAAATGTTCTTGCCACAAAAATATTTTTTTAATATTAAAAAACCATATATTGACCACTTACTGTATTCCAGGAATCCTGCTTTAGCCTCTCTGAAAAGGCCTGTGTCCCATTCATAGGCACAGATATTAGACTTTGTTCCATAGGAATTTCCTGATGACAACATTGCCAAAGCTTATTTTGGGATTTTGCTTCACTTTATGGTGAATTCTAGAGTGAATGTTTTCACTTAAGAATTCAAACAAATTGAAACAATGTTGTATTCTACATGTATGCATTTTGACTTTCATCTCTTACAAAGGGGGCTGGAGGAGAAAGGTCAATAGGAAACATGAGAAACTAAAGTGGAAAGAGCATGACTTTAGTTGGGAAAGTGTAATCGAAACCAAAATAATGAATACATCAAGTTACACAATGAAGCATCTGTCATTACACCACAGTGTATGTATAATAAGCCACCAAAGAAATAGCTGCCTAATTTAATGGGATTAGAGCTAATTGGACTAGATGCCTCTTCACATAAATAATCTCCTGTGGGGAATGGAAGTACTTCTGGAATTTTCTCCATTCTGTAAGTAATGGGTGTGAAAAGGAAATAGGAAAACAGATATGTTTGATCCCTTTGGAAAATATTTTAGCTTAATTAAAAGTGTATAGCTTTGTAAGTACCGAATAATGTATGCCAGTGATTAGGCCATTTTCATAATTTGATAAAGGCTTAGAATTTCTATAAATGATTGTGAAGTAAGCTTGTAAATATCCAGACATAATACAGCAAGTACACGTGACCACATTAAAGTTTGTGAATGTAAAGGCACACGAGGATTCCCAACAACACAGAGTAAATAGTAAAACCCCACCACAGATTGCTACAAGCCTGATGGCAGAAATGGCTTTTCCATTTCATTTCCTGATCTCACAATCCTGAGTTATATAACATGTTTAAAATGAATGAATTTGTCTCCTTGATGAGTTTCCCAGTCCTCAGTTTTAAAGAGGAAATGGAAAAGACTGTGGTTCCCGCACACACAAAAATGGTTATATGTGTTAGCTCACATGCCTCATTTTTATTCAATCCAAAATAAACTTTGACCCTCTGATACTGTAGGTGGCTCCTTGGGGAAGGGCTTCGGGAGCAAACCAGCACATAGTTGTGGCATGTAAACGAATGCTCCTGGCCAGGCCCTTTCAAAACCACAGTATCCCTTCCCCTCCTGCACAGTGCAGGTCAAAAATAACTATCAGAAGAATCAAAATCTTTCCACTTTGTTTGGATCTCTTAATTAGGAAAAACCACGCAAAATAACTTATCCAGACTCCATCATAAACAATTAGCAACTGCCTTTTAAAAGGCCTATGGCCTTTTGACATTTCAGTTACACAATTCAAAATAATTTCAGAGGACAGTTAACTTGGATCCTCTTCCATTTAGCTTTATCTTCCTTTAGGGTATACACATGTGACTTTTTTTTTTTTAAGTGTATTTATTTATTCCGAGAGAGACAGAGACAGCGCAACTGAGGCAGGGAGAGTGGAGGAGAGAGAGAACCCCAAGCAGGCTCTGCCCTGCCAGCACAGAGCTTGACCTGGTGCTCAAACTCACAAAACCGTGAGATGATGACCTGAGCCAAAACCAAGAAATGGAGGCTTAACCGACTGAGCCACCCAGGAGCCGCACACATGTGACTTGTTAAGCTACAGATTCCATGGAAGTCCACGAGCTGTGTTCACTGTCATTGCTGATGCTGTTGTTCAGCATCTCTGTTTACGGTAGTGAGTCACTCACTCACAGTGCATGTCCTGGGAGAGAGATCCCGAAGCAGATGGAGGGTGAACTCCCTGCCTCAATCCTGACACTATCAAATCACAGGTCCCAGTTGAGGCAGATGGCAGCCACTACCTCAGAATCCACATATGTAGAAAGGTACTCAATTTCCAAATACCCAAACATGTAATTGCGCTGACATATCACTAGAGATGATTGCGTCTTTAAAAGAAAATTAGGCTCATTGAGCAAAACTGTGGCTAATTTTAATTTTCTTACCTCCACTCTCCTTTCCTAAATGCCTCATGAGCAGTACCTTTCTGGGGAAATGTCTTTCCAAAGCAAAAAGGACCAAGGACAGGTCCTGGTTGAGAAACTCCGGGGTTGACTTTTAGTGTCCTCCGGAAGGCTCAGTCAGAGTCGCTTAAGATTTTATTTCCTTTAGTATAATTACACTTATAATGATGATAGCAATACTTATAGCTACTATTTGTTGAATATTTACTATGTATGAAATAGGTACTAATATCATTCTTATTTCATAGGTGAACAAATGGAAGTTTACTAAATTCACCAACTTGCCCAAAGTGGATTCTTAACCACCAACTTATATCATCTCACATTTCCTTTTTTGCTTTTTTCTTTTAATTTTATTTCTTGCCTTGTTCTAAAAAGAGAGTTTGATGTAGAGATGTTATTTTCAGTGTCCAGTTGCAAGTTATTTATTAAAGTAGCATTTCCCCCTGTCTATCATAAACTTTTATGAGAATATTGTTTTAGATTATTGCTATCAGCTTATTGGGTTTAAATAAATTGTAGCAAGAAAAACAGGAGAGAAAATGGTCAGAACCTTAGCTCTAGTCCTAGCTTTGTCACTTCTTTCCTTGCTGCCTGCCCTTGAGAGAGCCCTGTGACATACCTGAACCTCAATTCTGTTATCAATAAAATGGGTAAGGCAATAGCATCTATCTTGATCACATTACAGAGGTTAGTTATTAGAATATTTATAAACTCTAAAGTGCCACACAGGTGTCAAATGGACTTACCACTACCCATATGATCCTAGATGCTCCGCAATCCCAGGAGGTCTTGCTCCTGCCTCGCGAGGCTTAGCTGTTCATTTTGGAGGACTGAACATGGGTCATATTCTCAGTTACATATGTTCAGGATTCAGTTTATCAAACAGCATGGGGACTGTGACTTTGCATGGTTGAACTGGCATATCTCGACTCAATGTCTGAAAGGCAATGAGCCCTGAGAATAAGGTTGATACTTTATTCAACTTAAATCCTTAGACCTAGCACACAGTAGGTGCTCAGTAACCATTAGTTAAATTAAACATACCAGACAAATGAAATCTGATCATAGATCCAGAGGTGGAAATTAACTTTCTTCCCAAATTCACAAGTGGAAAACCTGCCCATTCACTGCCATAGAATAGTTAAATTTGGCAGATTAACAGAGTTTTGAAGATTTGGGATTTTACTCCTGACCACTCTGTTGCTTTTCTCTCTAATTTGGGACAACTCCATGCCAGAACAAGTCTGATGTTTTAACTTAAGTGAATATCAAAAATAGAGAAAGCAACTGTGACAACACAGTTCCTAATGAATGTAACAGTGAGGCAGAAAAGAGAGCAGAGTAGCTTTAAGCTGTGGAAGAAAAAGAAAAAGTTACTGCCAGGAATGCTGGGAAACTGTCAAACCCACAGCTTCTATAAAAGCCAGAATTCTCCTTGTGAAAATAATGACAAGTGACATCCGAGCTGCCCTTTTACAGCTTACTATACAAAAGGCATCTGTGCCTCTAAGCACAAGGGCTGAAAATACAGGGCAGGCAGTACAGGAAGATGCAGGTTAGGAAGCCTGGAAGGCCAACACGGAGGCAGAGTCCAGAGGCTAAGAGGACTCTGCCATATGGTTTATTATCATGATTCAGGGTGGGATTGTCTTGGTCCACAGTTTCCTGAAGGGGTTCATCTCTACCTCACAGAAGGCACTCTGGGGTTTGAAAACTTCATTCCATTCCCTAAGTACCCTCTGAATGGACCAGGATGTGCTTCAGGTGAGGTGATCCTGGAACAGTCCCCCTAGTACCAGATCAGTCTTTATCCATCCCATGTTCTTCCACGCTGAGCTTGGGTTAGTCATGGAGTAGAGTGAAGTTGGGGTGAGCGAAGGAGAGGTGGAAGGACTGCTGATGTCTGATAAAGCATTTATTCCATGTTTGACATTTGGTTAGACTCCAGAAAATCCTACCCAGGATACAGAGTTTAACAGACTCCAAATGTCATTATGCTCTCTCTGCCAAGGACATGCCCTGTATTCAAAATCTCTGGGACACAGGACAATGGAAACAAAAAGCAGAGAGGCAGAGAGAAAACAAACACCTATTCTCTCCCTGGAATGTAATGATTCTACAGCATGTTTCAAGCCGAGGGATAATTCTCTATTTAGAACAGCACACATGCCTCTACATGTATGAATGAAACAATATTCATATTTAGACCCACAGATATCACTCAGCCCAAAATCATTTCAATAAATTCATTTAGTTAATGCACAAATATCATCAAGAGGATGCTTTCTACTTTATAACTAAGAGAGAGTCTAAACTACCTTCTTTACCAACCTCTTCCACTCTACAGATAGATCCTATTATCCTCCCTCATTTTAAAGATGAAGGAACTGAGGCTTAGTGAGCTTAAGGAAAATGACTAGGGGATTTGAATTAGGAACCGTGGGCTTTATGAGCACACTCTTCTGACAAGTCCACAGCATAGCCTTTGACGCCTGAGAAACTTGACTTACACATTTTACAAATATGGAAATTGAGACTTAGGAGTTGCCCAAGTTGACAACCAGAATTCAAGGGATCTGGACTCAAACATATGTCTTTCTGACTCCCGAACCTATGCTCTTGCCATTGCATTGCGTTGCTTGCCAAGCTTCAGGGAAGAAAGAAATCAGGGTAGAAATAAGGGCAGTTTTAACTTTGAAAGCTGCCTTAGAACAGCCAATATAATTGGAGTAGACATATGCAAATTAAGCTCTACTGTTATGTAAATATCCTCCTCTGCTGTCCCTAACAATTTCATACACAGCTGGCTATTTATTGCCCTTGAAGAAATCCAGGTTAAAAGCAGTGCTGTAAATTGGATGTTTGTTTTTCAACTCATCAAATTTCAAATATTCACCAACAAGGAGGTGTGTGAGAGAGTTCTGGGAATAAACGCTCTTTCCTAAGAAAGATCTTAGTGGTCTTTTCTTCCAGACAGTCAGAAAAATAATATATCTGGCAGTTTCTCTCCCATCTCTCTTTCTAATAACCTCAGAGTCATAGTCAACTGGCTGGTATGTGAAGTGTGAATGGCTTCTATCACAGGGAGACGTGACCTTGGCAAACAAATTGGAAAGGCAGATAAAAAAAGATTACTTTCTCATTTCCACCGTTGGGCTCACTCAGAATAGTAGATTTTCATCCTGAAGCCTGAGTCCTTGGAAGTGGTAGAAAACATTAAGTCTGGGTCAATAACTCCCTATAAATATCAATACAGGCTTTCTTTCAGTCAAGAAAAGCTTTGCACTATCACCATTGGGTAGTATGTCTCCTTTGCACATCATTAAACAGAGAGGGGTCAAATATGGGGAAAGGAGTAGGGAGCCCTGCAGAGAGAATGAGCTATGTTTCATGCAGACACATGTCTCTATCCCAGTGGAATGTTATTAATACAGAACTAGGTTCCATCACTAAGGAAATAGTTTCTTTCTTCTCATCTCTGGTTGCCCTCATTAGGGTCGTCATGGGTTGAATTGTGTCCCTCCAAAAAATATATGTTGAAGTCCTAACATATCTTTGAAGTACTTCAGAATGTGACCCTATTTGGAAATAGGGTCACTGCAGATGCAATTAGTTAAGATGAGGTCATTCTTTTGAGTCGGGTAGGCCCCTAATCCAATATGATTGATGTCCTTATAAGAAGATGGTCACAGGAATACAGGGAGAATGTCATGTGATGATAAAGCAAGATACTGGAATTATGCAGCTGCAAGCCAAAAAATGCAAAAGGTGCTGCCAAACTACCAGAAGCTAGGAGGAGGCAAGGAAGGATTCTCCCACAGGTTTCAGAAGGAACATGGACTTACCTACAACTTATGTAAGAATTCTACCCTCCAGAACTGATAGACTATACATTTCTGATGTCTTAAGCCACCCAGTTTATGGTACTTTGTTATGGTAGCCCTAGGAAACTGATACAAAGGTCTTTGGATTCAGTCAGAGGCAATGGATTCAGCCTGTCAGTATCATGGTTTCTCGAAGCTATAGCTCTCATTTTAATGACATATGCCCAATACAGATTACAGCCATGATGGAAGCCCTGAAGTGTCAGCACCATAAAAAGAGGAGGGTAATACAGAGCTGGTCATCCCTGGGCTTCAACCAGAAATCCCCTCCCTCCTTTCCCAAACCTCACCTCCCTCGAAGGACCCCAAGAAAACACATTTCCACATAAATTAATCCCACTGTTCATTTTACTAAATCCCTACATATACAGTTGAAATTTTAAAACTATCAGTTCTAGGCTACCTACCAGATGTCTTTACTCCTGTTTGTGATGTTTAACTTTTGAGCTATTGGTAACAAGCTCCACAAAGGGCTAGGCAGCCCCACCCTGACTTTTAATATTGTTTTGCATGGGTATGTTTGTGATCATAACAGACTAAAAATTTCAAGGAGGAAGAAGGAGGAGGATTTTATACTACAGAATAACTTAGAATAGTTAAGTGCCACCACCAAGGCATTTCAGCACCTCACCTGTTACTAGTCACTCTGAGGTTCTGAAGCAACCTGAAAAAACCTCCAGCTGACAAATTGCAAGAGCCCAACACAAGATGTAAAAGTACATGGGGCTAGAGCAGGCCTCAGGCAGCATATATATTGCTGTCCCTCTTTTCCTTATGTCAATGTCAATTCAAGTTGTAGGACCTACATTAAGAGCAGAATGCTGCCCCACCTTCTCTTAATCTCGTTAAGTTCTGAGACCTGACTGCACATATAGTTTAGTTTAGTTTAGTTTAGTTTAGTTTAGTTTAGTTTAGTTTAGTTTTGACCATTTCAGCTGTCTTTGATTTGAGTTCACACTTTAGCAAATTCAAATGCTAAACCAGCTGGTTCCTCTAATCTGCAATTTTTCTAACTGCCAACCATGTTCTTGGAGTTTGCTGACTCTTCTTAACTCTAAAAGAAAAAAAAAAAAAATCAGTTCAGCTACCTCCTTTCTTTCTCTAATTTTACTTTCACATAGGACACTTCACTTCTGACACTTCTGGTCACCAAATGTGTGCAGGTTTTTCCCCACACCGAGCCATTCTTCATGACATCAGATGGATTCCTATAATTCAACTCAATTCTAACCCTCTCTACGTGGAGACAGTGCCAGATCCCACAGATTAAGAGCCCAGTCCCACAAGACTGTACCCACCCCATCTCAGATGACAGTCCCTAGGTTACACACAACTTCCATCTGACCTGGCTACAAATTGGGGGTTCCCACGACCCCCTCCTCAGAATTGATTAATTTGCTAGAGGGGCTAATAGGACTCATGGAAACACTTACTTATGCCTTCTACCAGTTTATTCAAGGATGTGATAAAGGACAGAAATGACAGTTGGGTGAAGAGATGAATAGGGCTAGATCTGGGAGGATTTCAAGTGCAGGATCTTCCCTCCCCATGGACTAGGGTGTGTTATTCTCCCCGATGGATGTGTTCACCCACCTGGAAACTCTCCAAACCCTCTATGGAGGCTTTATCACATAGGCCATCATTAACTCCATTTTAAGCCCTTCCCCCTTTTCAAGAGAAGGAGGATAGATCTGAAAGTTCCAAGCTTCAAATCATGGCCTGGTCTTTTGGTGACAAGCCCTGATTTCAGGAGCCTACCCAGAGTCACCTCATTAGAACTAAAGACACTCTTATCACCCAGGAAATGACAAGGATGTCAGACAAGGTCTGTGTCATGAACTGGGGTCAAAGACCAAATATTAGAACAAAAGATGCTCCTAGTGTTCTTATCACTTAGGAAATTACAAGGGTTTTAGGAGCTCTGCACCAGGAACTTGTAGTAGAAACCAACTACTTTCTAGTAGAAACCAACATATATTTTCTATTATTTCACATTAGCTAAAGCCATTTTTTTTGCAATGTCTCTCTGAGATCACTGGCCCACAGAAGTGAAATATTTAACACTGACCTACACATTTTATGGCATTAAAAAGCCATCCTTCATACTCTGTTGACCTCAGTTCAGTTAGAGAAATACCCCAAGCTTAGACTTGTATAGAGAGATGAGACATTAAGTTACTTTTTATTTGGAGATATTTTTATGAATAGGCCATAGTCTGTTCAGTTTTTCCAAACCATTACACTTTGCCTTGTGTAGACTCCTCATTTGTCCTTAAAATGGAGCATTTCTTTGTGATAACTTTGTTTTAGAGTCTTCTCCCTTTATTTCTTGGTTAAAATACACATAAAATATTTAACCATTTTTAAATGTATAGTTCAGTATATTATTTTTGTAATAGGCTTTATATTAATGTTTCTGTTGTTTATTAGCCAACCCAACTGACTATGTGCCAGATAGTGTTCTAGATGATACAGATATAACAGTAAATAAGGCAGAGAAGTCCCTGGTGTTTGTGGAATTTATAGGCCAAGGCAAACTGTTGCAAATTGTTAAATCTAAACACAACGTTAAACCATCATCCGTGGTTTTCAATCTTGGCTATACTTTAGAATCTCCTGGAAAGCTTTAAAACATCTTAATGCCAGGACTTCTGGTACCAGACATGATAGAGTAGCTTGAATTAAAGTGATCTTTCTACTGAAAATAACTTTAAAAGCTAAACAAAGTACACAACTGTGTGAAGTCATTGGAAAGAAACCAACTCTGGTAGGACTTGAGGGACTAATTCCTGAGAGAAGGGAAATACGGCTTCATATTCACATTGGCATTTTTCCTTGAAAGGCGAAATCCCAGAGAGGTAAGAACTGTAAAAAACCTTAAAGTGTTGTGCAATTCCCCCTTAAAGTATTGGATCATTGCTAAGCTGTGCATGTACAGGGCAAGGCTCCAAGACACTCAGCAAAAAGCAACAAATGAAGGCTATATTGCTGAGCAGACTTCAGTGTCCACAAAGTGCTAGGGAGATCCAGGTTGGAATCCCCCACCAAGGTGCTGAGTCCTAGATAAATACCTTGCAGTTTCATAAGCCAGAGAAGTGCTACCCTTTAGGAGGAGGGGACATACTCAGGGATGAGGGCAAAATTAAAATAGACCAGCCCCAACAAAGTCCAAAACCAGCCCTTAACAGGATCACTATGATCTTCTGACTCTGTATATATTGGCCAGAAGACGTATTAACTCTCTTCAGAGGAAATGACATCATTAAGAGACTGTAACTTTTAATGCAGTTTGCCTGCACTTAGTTTTAAAAACCAAATTAATAAAAATCAAAAGAAAATAAACCTACAGGTAATTCAGTTATTTTAAAGTACCCATCTAATACCTCTAATATCTATGATTAGTATGTTCAATACATAAAAAGATAGTGAAGAATTAAATGGAAATTCTAGGACTGAGATACTGTAACTGAAATTAAAATTTCAATACATAGATTCAACAGAGATTAGACACGGGTGAATAGAGAATTAATGAACTGAAAGATAGGGCAGTGTAAAATACCAAGATTAAAATTCAGAAGAACATCCTGATGCCCAATTATATCAGAATTTTAAGGAATGGGACCCAGGCATCAGTAATGCTCGTATGGTTCCCTTACGAATCCTGTGCACAGCCTGTCAAGAATCTCTGTCCAAGAGAGTTTTAAACGGGGGGGGGGGGGTGGTGATATGCTTTGGGCTTATGTTTTTAAATGACTATTGGAAAATAGTAAGGAAAATAAATCGAAGGAGATAATGTAGAAGCAGGGAGATCAAGTAGGGTGATCCAGCACTTGATTGGGGTGGTCTAGACAAGAGATGATGCTGACCCTACAATGGCAAATCTCGTGGTACAAAATAAGATCCAAGACAAGCAAGGGTGAGATAATCTAGGACTTGCTGATAGATCAGTGGGAGGTGAGGATGAAAGAAGAGGAGTTCTTGTATAGCTAAGTGATTCTCATCCAGGAGCAGTTTTTTAGGGGACATATGGCAAGATCTGGAGACATGTTGATGAACCTCCTAAAAGGCACTGACACCTCTTCATACAAGGCATTTTCTGGTCCAAATGTCAACAAAGCTGCTGTTGAGAAAATTTTGTTTAACCTCTTAAAAAGGTAAGCCTTGCCCCACAAACTAGCTTTCCCCTTTTTGTACAGGTGTTTTCAACTAAACTATAAAATTCTAGAGAACACAGACCATGTCTTTAACTTCTGTGTCTTCACTTATACTGCCTCATACATTAAAAAATATTAATAAGCTTTATTTTTTACAGCAGATTTAGATTTACAGAAAAATTGAGTGGAAAGTACAAAGAGTTCCCATATACCTCTTCCCCTCACACACAATTTCTCTGATTACTGACATCTTGCATTAGTGGTGCATTTGTTATAACTGATAAACTAATATTAATATATTATTGTTGGGGCGCCTGGGTGGCGCAGTCGGTTAAGCGTCCGACTTCAGCCAGGTCACGATCTCGTGGTCCGTGAGTTCGAGCCCCGCGTCAGGCTCTGGGCTGATGGCTTAGAGCCTGGAGCCTGTTTCCGATTCTGTGTCTCCCTCTCTCTCTGCCCCTCCCCCGTTCATGCTCTGTCTCTCTCTGTCCCAAAAATAAATAAACGTTGAAAAAAAAATTAAAAAAAAAATATATATATATATTATTGTTAACTGAAGTCCATAGTTCATATTACATTTTTATACAAATATCTCTCAACAAATAATCACTTACCAACTAATGTGATCATTTGTCAAGAGACATGACAATGTGGGGCGCCTGGGTGGCGCAGTCGGTTAAGCGTCCGACTTCAGCCAGGTCACGATCTCGCGGTCTGTGAGTTCGAGCCCCGCATCAGGCTCTGGGCTGATGGCTCAGAGCCTGGAGCCTGTTTCCGATTCTGTGTCTCCCTCTCTCTCTGCCCCTCCCCCATTCATGCTCTGTCTCTCTCTGTCCCAAAAATAAATAAATGTTGAAAAAAAAAAAAAAAAGAGACATGACAATGAAAAGAAAGGAAGAAGGGAACTACCAATAATTGAGCACCAATTATATATCAAGTATTATGAAAGTCAATTTATATATATATATATAATTCATATATATTTATATGTAATATTATTATTATATGTAATCATGTCAAGAACTGTGAGTTGGGTATTGTATTCTCAATCTTAAGGATGAGGCAATTTAGGCTCAGGAATTTTACATTATTTGCATAAAGGCATACATCTAGTAAGTGGAGAAGGTGGAATGAAACATCAAGGCCCATATTGATGTAGTTATACCAAATACTCCTTTTCTCCCTTTTTTTTCCCTCTCACATTTCCTATTTTAAAATGTCTTCACCTGCTTCTGGTGCACAGTCCCAAAAAGTGAGTGGTCCCACGAGTCCTTTCCCAGCCTTGTCTCTCAACTCCACAGTGGAGATCCATGTGGTTCCAGTCTGTGCCAAGTGGCTGCCCCACCCCTGATACTTTAAAGCCAGGCTAACAGGCTAACACACCCACACAAAACCATAAAATCAGCTGCAAACACTAGCAGATGTTCAACAGTCTCTCAGCTCCCACTCTCACCTCCCTTCTGATCCTGGCCTAAACTGTGCTCATTCTCATCAATCCAGTGCTGAACTCTGAAGTCTTTCTTGTCTCGGTTCCCCAGCACACCTTCTGGCTTAGTTTGAATCTTTCACTGGGGTACCTCTCCTTGTCTCAGATATGTCAGGGAAAGACACCTTTATTTGCTCTCAAACCTGGGTCTGGACTGGAGTCTTAGTGGAGGGTGAACTCTGATTCTCAGAATGTTATGGACGTTAAGATTGGATGGTATTGACTGATCAGACGAAATGTGGGATGGGGCTGGAAGGCCTGCTCTAGACCAGAAATAGTTCGTAAACATTCTTTCTACCCTCTGCCTCAGGAGCCTCAGGAGGTGCCGGAATTTAGAAACAACCCATACCGGAGCACCAGTGCTCCAATGCGAATGAACTGCTGGGGTAGTTCCGTATTCCCACCCACCTCCTTCACTTTGCTTTTGTATGAATTAGTCTTTTCCCTCTAAATTATAAATTCCTGTGGGAGCAAGAATCATTTTCAATTCTAACCATATTTCCTTTCCTCAAAATTCCAAGATCTACACAAATCTTTTGAACTTCTATAAAGCCCATTGTTCTGCTTCTTTTGAATGATACTGAAAACCCCAATTCTTTGCCTCTCTCTATGATATAATTTCACTGTAAGTGGATTCACCACTGTCATCAAAGCATTACTGAATTCACGGCAGGAACTTCATTATAGGGTCCCAGAAATGGATCTTGTTTTTGTTCCCTTTCCTGAGCTTCTTTTTTGTCCTTTAAGTAACGTTGGGAGAAATGAAATTTATCTAACAGAAAATTTCTTCTCTTCAACTATAGATATTGTTTTCATGACATCTCCACAGGGCCAGGAGTCCTTTGGATTTTCCTTCTTTCCTTCTCTCCTTCCCTTTCTCTCTCCATGCTTACCCTTCCTGCCACTTTCCTTCCCTTCCCTCCTTTTTTGTAGTGCTGTTGATGTCCCCTTACATGCAAATGGTTTCAAGAGAATGGTGGGTGAAAAAGATCACAATGCTTATGAAAAACTCTCTTCTTGATTCTTAAGCTTCCATTTATTCTAGACATTTTACTTCTTCCTCTCCTAGGTCAGTCTAGTCATTTTGTGCTATTTCTGGCAGTTCATATGCTTGGGGGAAAATGTACACAGAAGAGAAGGAAAACAGAATTTTCTGCTTAGTAAAATAGGATAAGAAAGTAAAATTTGGTTAGTCAGTCTCCTTAATAAAACACCAGACCTTTGATGGAACATGTTTTCTTAAAAAAAAAAAAAAAAAAAGCAACAAGACTGTTAAGTATATCAGACACAAAAGTAGATAAAACACAATATACAATTTTAAAAATAATGTGCTACCACAAAGGTTATTTCTCTCCTTAAATGATGCTTAAGCCAAAAATTTTACATTCATCCTTGACTTTTCACTCACACACATATCCAATCAATTAGCAAATATAGTTACTTCTACTTTCAAAAGCAGAAAAATGGATACCTTCTCCTTACCTCAACTGTGCCATCAATTGAGATGTGCCACTATCATTTCTTGCCTGCGAGATAAGATATCCCTGCTTCCACCCTTGGCATTCTTTACAATCTATTTTTTTTTAATTTTTTAAATGTTTATTTATTTTTGAGAGAGACAGACAGAGATAGAGACAGAGCATGAGCTGGTAAAAGGCAGAGAGAGAAGGAGACACAGAATCCAAAGCAGGCTCCAGGCTCTGAGATGTCAGCACAGAACCCGAGGTGGGGTTTGAACCCACAAACTGTGCAATCATGACCTGAGCCAAAGTCAGATGCTTAACTGACTGAGACACCCAAGCACCCCTACAATCTACTCTCAAACACAATGACCAGAATGATCCTTGCATATGACTAAGTCAGAACTTGCTGCTAGCTATTCTGCTTAAAACCTACAATGGCTCCCCATATCACCTGGCATAGAGTTTGGCAAACCAGAGCCTGGAGGTTAAATCTACTCACCATCAATTTCTTTAAAGTTTTATTGGAATATAACCATGTCTGTTCACTACATATTGTCTATGACTGCTTTCATGTTAAAACAGCAGAGTTGAGTATTTGCAATGGAGACCCTATGGTCAATAAAGCCTAAAATATTTACTATTTGACCCTTTATAGAAAGTTTGCCGATTCCTGACCTAGCACAAAATACTCTACACAGCACTACTGACAGCTCTACCTCTCTGACTATATTGTTTATTCTATTTCAGCTGCAATGTACTCACCACTTCTCCCCAAAGATACCAGGCATATTGCCATATTAAGACCACTGCACTGTTGATTCCTTTCCTTAATACGCAACTCCCCCAGATATTAATGTGGCTTATTCTCTTAACTCTTTTAAATCTTGGCTGAATCATCACCTTCTCAATGAAGTGTACCCTTACCACTCCACTTAATTTTCAACCTTCTTTACCCACTCTGATCTGTCTTAACCCCCACACGTTCTTATTTTTTCCATAGAACTTATCACCTTTTAATATGATAATAATCTAATAATGTATTACATACACTGTTTACTTTTTTGTCTCTCCTTATGGAATATATTCTCCATGAGGGGCTCTTGTACCCCACGTACTTGTAGCAGTGCTTGGCACATAGTAGGCATTTAATAAATACTGGTTGAATGAAATGATACTGAAGAAATAGAACATTACCATTCCTCCGAATCCCTCTATGTGTCCTTCTGTAATCACACTCCTACTTGCCCTCCTTTTATGTAAATACACTTTGAATAATTTTTTATTTATTTCTTTGCTTTTCTTTATAAGTGGACCAAACCTATATATATATATCCCTATAAAACATATGTTTAGTCTAGCCAGCTTTGTAACTTTATAAATTGAGTAATTGTTGTGTGTATCCTTTTGAAACTTCTTTTCTTCCCCTCAACATTGTTTATAACACATTCATATTAATGTATATAGTTATATTAATTTTCATTGCAGGATAGTATTGCAGTGTACAATACACTAGAATTCATCTATATTTTCTACAACGTATGTATTTAGGTTGTTTCAGTTGCTTATTATGAACCATGCTGTCAGGAACATTCCATATACATCTTCTACATAGTGTAAGATTTTCTCTAGGATTTGTACCAAGGAGTGGAGTTCCTGGGTTGTAAAAATTGTACATATTCAGCTTTATTGTATAATAACAAGTTGTCTTTTTATAGGGTTACACAAATTGATATGTCCACTAGCAGGATAAAAGAGTTCTATTCTATAGCTCCGTATCCTTAGTAACATTTGGTTCTGTAAGATTTCTTATAGTGGTGATGGATAGTGGTAACTCATTGTGGTTTTAATCTGCATTTTTCTGGTCACCAAGAAATTGAGAATCTTTTCATATGTTTATGAGCCATTTGTGATTCCTTTTCTGTGAAATGCCTCTTCATTTGTTTTGTTTTGTTTTCCTACTGGATTGTTTCGCTTTTTCTTACTGGGTCATAGAAGCTTTTTTTTTTTTTTCAAAAAGCATAATTTTCTCAAAGTCTTAATTTTTTTTTTAAATCTTTATTCCCTTTTTGAGAGACAGAGACAGAGCGAGCATGAGTGGGGGAGGGGCAGAAAAAGAGTAGGACACAGAATCCAAAGCAGGCTTCAGGCTCTGAGCATTCAGCATAGAGCCTGACGTGGGGCTTGAACCCACGAACCATGAGATCATGACCTGGGCCAAAGTTGGACACTCAACCGACTGAGCCACCCTGGCACCCCTCAGAGTCTTAAATTTAAGGACAACTGCACTATATATACAACTTAACAATGCCAGAGGGCAAAACTGTCTTAAAGACTAATATAATCAATAATGTGGAATGATGATCCTGACTGAGAACAATTTATATCATACCTGTTGGCTCAAAGTTAAAGGAAGAAATAAATATTCACTAGAATATATTAAAAGTGTGGTCCTGGGTTAAGTTAGCCAAATAAACAATATCTTTGAAGAAGATTTTAATTAAAAATAGGTAAAATGAAAATAAGGGTGTGTGCATAAATGAGGTTGTATTTCCATAGAAACACTGACCTCATAAACATAATTAGTGAGTATGTACTAGATATACTAATCTTTAACTCATTTTTTTACTGTTAGAAGGACTTTTTTCTTTTACAGTTCCATACAGAAACAATGATGAAAACTGGCATTAGTGATCTGTAAAGTAAATATCAACATTTTTTCCAAGGGTTATGTTAATGTACACCCCAGCCAAATTACATTATCACAATTCCAAATGCAAATCTAATCATTCCTCTATCTTAGAGTGAATGATGCCTATTCATTGCTAAAATGGAATATTGTTCCAAGGAACTGAGAAATAAATCCCATGATACTCTGTGGCTGGACATACTGTTCTCATTTGGGAAACATTTCAGCTATTCATGCATGTCCTCCATTTTGTTTAGTTGAAAAGGGATTTCCTGTGTATGTATCTATGTTAGAAAACGGGATAGACCTTACTCATTACACAATCTAAACCAGGGAATTTTAGTTTCTTTATCTATTATACTTGGTTGACATTATTTTATAATAGGTTAAAGAAACTTGTCACAGAAAATTCAGTGTCTCAATATTTATTGAGAAACGCCTTTCCTATTGTCCTAAATCCAGCCTCTTTATCTAAAGTGATATCAAACAGTAATTATAATAAGAAATAAAGTAAATTTGAAAGTGACTTGTGAACTTGTGGCTATAGAACATATTATTTATTTAAATAAAATTATTTTAACTATTTAGGAATAGAAAGATAAGTTTCCAGTTTGAAAGGTCCACTGACAATCAAGCACAATAAACAAAACTAGACCTACATCAAAACATATAATTGTGAAATTTCAAGACAGTAGAGTTAAGAAGAACGTGTTTAAAATATACAATGACCACAAACACAAAACAGCTCACCTAGGAATTACTGAATAACACTTGACTATAACAGCATCACTGGAAGCTGGAAGATAATGGCATAATGTTTTAAAATCTCAGGAAAACATTTCTGACCTGTAATCTTATACAAGGTCAAACCATCAATCAATTGTAAGAGCAGAACAAATATATTTTCAGATATGCAAGTTCTCAAAAACAAAAGCCATTCTTCTCTTTTCAGAAAACACTACTGGAGAACATATTTCAACAAAAAGAAGGAGTAAAACAAGTAGAGAAGAGATATGGAATCCAGAAAACAGAGAATCCATCATAAGTGTGAGGGGCAAAGTATCCCAGGATGGTGACAGGAGAGAAGATCCCAAGAGTTTGGTTACATAATCATTCGTACTTCTGTCTCTCCAGATTGAGGACCTTCGCCAGGACAGTCAGTGAGTACTATTCATCTGTGCAGACTCAGCACCTAGCAAAGGGCCTTGCCATATAATAAGTGCTCAAGAAATATGTAGTGAATGAACCTGTCAGGTTAAGGCTAAGGCATTAAAGGTATGTTCTTTCTGAACAAACTTGGCTACACCTAATTCTCCATCCTTAGTCAATTAGATGGTTGATGGTTTAATTAGAAAGCACTAAAGAGCATTATTAACCAAACATCAATGTTTTCAAATCCTCTCTGAAGTAGTGATTTTTATAATTTTAGTGAATAATCAGCTTCTTTTATTTTTACCTGAAGTCAACAGTTTCATAGACTCCTCAATCTGCTCTACCTTCTCAATTTTGAATCACCCAGGCTGAAAGCTAGAGTTCACCCTTGATTCCACCCTCGTTTTTCCCTGCACATCCACTCAAACTTAAAACCCCTTCTCTCCATTCCCATAGTCTTAGCTCAGATAATAGTATTTCACCTGGATGAAGACAGAGTCTCTCTTCAATCTCCCTTTCCCTACGTTATCACCACACCAATCAGGGGGAAACTTAATAGGAGAATGAAGGAGAGCAATTAGTTCTGACTCGAGATGATTTATGTGAGAGAATCCAGCATCATCACTGGCACAAAACAGATTTCCAAAATATATTTGAGGATTTTTGCATTTTGGTTGTTTTGGTGGGGGGTAAGGGTCAGGGAATTGGTCTGGACAAGGTGAAATTTAACCTGGCCTTGAAAGAGAAAATCCCTGTGCCTAAGAAATTTTTTATATTTTTCTGTGATAAAACAGGTGCCATTTGCCAAAGGTTGAATTTTGCTTCTTTGCAAAATGAAATATGTAACCCCTCACAACACTGAACTTCCATGACCAACGCATTATATCACTTATGATAAACATGCCATGTTTTTCTGCGGAACAAACCTTTTCTCATGCATAACAGTTATAAATCACGAAGTAAGGATGTATTTCAAAAGAAAAGTGACTGCCTATAATTCAAAGGAAGCGGCTTCCCATTAAAAGTGAGGGAGAAGTTAGGGGGAAAGTTTCCATGTGGGAGGTTGCTATTTGTCCACACTTCCTTCCTGCTAAAACATAAGTTCTTCATTTATTCACTTCTTCTTCCTGAGTGAATTTGTCTGTTCTTTAAATAGTCCTCACAGTATTCTGAGTAACCCTGAGAGCCACCAGTGGACACTGAAACCAAGACTTCTTTCTGATCCTAACAAAGGAATTAAATTATTGGTTCTTACTCCCTTGTTCTCATTCACCTCCCTACTTTTCCCCAGCCCCCCCCCCCCCGCCCCGCCACACACACACAAAGGACCATATAAAATGCTTCTGTATTGGTAAGGCTAACAGAAGCAAGTCAGATTCTATTTTGTTTCAATCTATAAAAAGGAGTGAGGAAGTTTAAAAAGTAAAGTTGAAGCTATGATTAGATAAAAGGGTTAGATAAGACAAAAATCTGTGGTGCTGTGCTGTGGAGGGTGTTGGTATTTCCAGGGCTTGGGTAGGCTCTGAGCTGGTGAACTCTTAGGCAGTTTTGGACCCGGGCTGTCTCTACTGATGCATACCTGTGCTTTCTGAGTTCTTAGAACATGAAGTTATCATCAGCCATAGAAGTATACTAATAGTAACAGTTGTAGTAATAATTAACACTTATTGGGTGCTTACTCTGTGCCAGGAACTGTAGCTATGTCTTTATATACCTCATGTAATTCTTACAATAATCCTACGAAGATCTGTATTTCGCTAATGAACAAACCGAGGCTCAGAAAGAAGTTACTTGCCCAGGGTCATTGAACAATCAATAGCAGAGCCAGAATCTGAATCCTTAGGATATCCGTTCTCTGATCTACAGGTTACTTGAGTGAACTGAATGGAGCTGCTGAATGTTCAACTTGGCAGGTCATTGCTGCCACTCTCCCTGATGACATGACTCTAACTGGAAAAAATTTCATTTTGGATTTCAAAACAACATGGCTGCTGTCATTCTACTGTTTTACGCAAAAGCAAATAGGGTTGAGAGGAATGACAATCAGGCTGGTGGGCTGGGACTGAGTAGAAGGAGAATTAGGTTCCACAAGTAAGGTTAAATTGGAGTTCAGAGGTACTTTGCTAAATATTGTGCTACAGGTAGTGTGACATTGGGCAGATTCTAAGATGGTTTTGAGAGTGAAAGTTGGCTAATGAGGTAGGATATTAGAAGGCAAAGCCTATAGTCCAGGCACCAAATACCGTAGTCCAGGCACCAAGGTTGAGTAAAGAAACAGAAGCATTTGTATCTTTAAATAACAGAAGTAGTTTTCACTTTAGAACAGCAGTTCTCCATTTTGACATCAGATTGGAATCACATTTATAGTTCACTCTCTCGGAGAACTATTTAAAAAGGCAGATGCCCGGGACCAGTGGTATGCTTAAGCCAGCTTTATATTCACTTGCAGGCTGAACACTAGCAAATCTTTCCAACTCAATTTTCAATGGCATCACGTTTGTTGCTTGTACTTATGTAAGTACTTACACCATGGAAATCGGCAAATGCTACAAATCAAGGTGTCTTTTCCTGGGAGAGCCTGTTGCTAACATTCACCAGTACACTACTGCCTGGGTCTAACCTCAAAGATTCTGATTTAATTGTTCTGGGGTACAGTCTGGGCATCAGGAGTTTTAAAACTCCTCCAGGTGATTCGAACATACAACTAAGCATAGCTGCTCTAGTCTAAAGACCAGCACTCACAGTGCAGACCTCAGTACTGGCATTGTTTGGAGCATGTTAGAAATGTAGAATCTCACCACACCCCATGACCCCTGGGCTATTAAATCGGAATTTGCACTTTAACAACATAGACACAATAAAGTTTGTGAAGTACTAGTATAAAACATTTGTAACAGGCAGGGCACCTGGGTGGCTCAGTCAGTTAAGCATCTGACTTCAGCTCAGGTCATAATCTCACAGTGTGAGTTCGAGCCCGTGTTGGGCTCTGTGCTGACAGCTTAGAGCCTGGAGCCTGCTTTGGATTCTGTGTCTCTCTGCCTCTCCCCCACTTGTGCTTTGTGCTTTTTTTAAACATTTGTAACGGGCAGGAGCAGTTGCTTCTAGTCCACTGACCTAATCATATAAAAAGGAAAAGACAGAAACAGAGTAGCAATGAAGAGAGAAGGGCACATTGGTGAGCACAAAAGAAGCACAGCCAGCCCACAGAACAGATGTAGCTGGGAACCATTTGCCAGGCTAGGCTGAGATCTCAGGTTTTATTTCTCTGTTCTTATTATCTACAAATATCCTACTCATGTGACTTTTACCATATTCTGTGTCAATCGTCATCTTTGATGTTTCTTTAAAGAACTGTGGAAAGATGCGAAAGAAAAATATGTGGCTTAATTAATTAATACTATCTTTCACAGCAGCACCTTTTTAAAGCATTCCCATTAAGCTCATAAAACCTGACAAGATGGAAGTCCCACTAGACAAAGCATCAAGGATAAAGTTAGGTGTACCGGTGATGAATAATGATTTCACATTGTCTTTACATAGTATTACATTATATTTCTTTTTTGGTTTCAGACAGTTGGCCTCTGCTAATGTTGAGCTGAGGAGAGCCTAACATGTGAGAAGACCTCTCTGTAACTTTCTGGATCTAGTTCATAAGCAGTTTAATGGAAAGGCGTAGAAACGTTCCAACCTACATCCAACAAAATATTGAACACCCAATGTTGAAAAGAATTATGGAATCATTCAAATCTGAGAAGGACCTTAGAAATCCAACCCGAATCACTGCTGAATCCCCAAAAGATCTGTTTCCCTCAAGAAGCATGCAAATAATTTCCCAAATTCTTTTGTCATCTTCCACCGAAGATGGAAAAGGAACATTTTCATCATTTATTCACACGATAGACTTTACTGAGTACTTGCTCTATGCAAAGAACTGAACTGAATACCTGGGATACAAAGATGAATGAAATATCTCTCTTTTATTGATTCACAGATGACCCAAGAGACACATTGCTGTAGCCATCCACTCCTTGAACTTAGTGTGCCTACCAAAACTTTCAAAACAGAAATCTGAAAGTATTTCTCACTGAGAAAAGACTGAGGTTGGGCCATAATTTCTAGTGGCTACTTACTTAAAGAATTGTATCATTTCAGCAGAAAAGAAAAAATAAATAAAAATATTTATTTTGAGAGAGAGCAAGTGTGCGTTCACATGCAAGCACATGGGGAGGGGCAAAGAAGGCAAGAAAGACTATCAAGCAGCCTCCATGCTCAGCACAGAGCCCCATGTGAGGCTCAATCTCATGACCATGAGATCATGACCTGAGATGAAATCCAGAGTTCAATGGTTAATCAACTGGGTCACCCAGGTGCCCTCCAAATTATTTATAAAATAGTGAAATGAATGAATGAAGATTATTTCAACAGAAACAGTTTTAGCCAGTTGGCCAACTGTGGCAGCACTGACCTCTTAATCTGCAGGCTGGCATTTTCTGGTTGAAAAATATAATTCAGCTTGCCTTACTTTTTTGTCCTGAGACAAATTCTTAGCATGAGACAGCTTGTAGGACCAGAAGTAAGTGGTGGATAGGAATCCATTCTATGCACAGGCTCTTCTGCCAGACAGGATTAGAAGTTTAAGGGAAAACCAACCTGAAAACAAACAGGTTCTCATTTCCAAAGTAAAAAAATAAATAACATTCCAGTTTGTCACTACAGTCTTTTCAGAGGAGCAGAATTCAGAATTTCAGCAGCTTCCTACATAAAAACATTGGACGTACAACATTGATTTGTGCCATCAGCAATTTGACCAGAGAACGTGCCCTTAAAGAGTAACCATCCTCTAAGACTTTTCTATTTGTTTTCTCTCTATAAAGTCTTCTTTTCTCCTTCTAGTGACCCCAGCTGTGTCTTGGGCCACTTAAGGAGAAGTCTGAGATCCCTTTTTTAGAAACTGGAAAGTCAGCATTCTTGCATAGAGAGAAAGGAGTGAGCCAACTACCCCCTCCTCTTAATTGCACAGTTCATTCAACAACAGCAACAACAACACCACAACATACCTTTTCCATATGTAACCTCAGATGAGGATGCGGATTCCTAAATTGTTTACAGCAAAATGTGAAATGGCCTGCAAGCCAGTCCAAATGTATGTCACCTGGATTATGTCAAGTCATATCCTTTCCCCCGTGGAGCAGAGGCCCCCATTTGGCCTGAAGTTTGCTTGGCAGACAGAGTGGACTTGTTGCTCCAGCTGTGTCTGATAAGCAGATGACAAGATAAAATATTATATTCATTTGAGTCCTTTACTAGCTAGCACAGTGTAGAAAATCAAAGGCCACAATGGACTGAGCCCTGTATCTGTGCAGTGTTGATTCAAAGCAATAAGGGGAAATATTCTTCATTTTTTAGCAAATCTGTGAAGCAGCCTTCAAGTTCATCTTGCTTATAACTCATCAGTTATAAACATGCTGAATAATAAACTGTCACAAAGTTCTTGAAGCTGTCTTCTCAAAACTGGGAATACTGGTGTGTTTTGTTTTGCTTTGCTTTGCTTTGCTTTAGAGGTATATGCAGAAATAGTCAGAAATGAGATTAATTCATTGAGATTAATTCAATGATTAATTCCTTGACAGTGAATTATTATTAACAAATAGTTACTATTTCTCACTAAGCTTTACATTTAGTAAGTCGTGTTTGCATCCATTATTCATAATTTTCACAAACCTGTCAAGAGTGTGGCAGTATGAAATAAGTCACGGATCTGTTTGAACCCTGCTACAGAACTTACCAGATGAGTTACCTGAGGCAAGATATCTAACTTTGCCAAAGGCTCAGTTTCCTCATTGGGAAATGTGGGTTAATAAAATTTAAGTCATTGGAATCTGTGAAGATTAAATTAGATGACCTCCTAAATTGTCTTATGAGTATTACATGAGATAATTATGTAAAGCTCTTAGCATAGTGCCTGTCATATAGCATCTGCTCATTAAATGGTAATTCTTACTATTATTAGACTGGGCAGGGTAGATGACCACATTCAGAGATGGTAAATGATTGCTCGAGGGCACATAATCTGTTATTCCAAACACAGGGGACCAAAACCCAGGCCTTCTGCCTCTGCCTCTTGTATATTTCATCCGTACACATGGAGTTTTTCTTCATGCAAATGGAACTGTACTAGATGCAGCAAGGGATGAAAACAAATGTTAAAAAAGAAAAAAATATATACAGTCCAGACTTCTACTTCAAGACAAGATGAAGTCACGGGAACTAGACCTTCCCTCCTACCTAAAACATCCAGAAAACAGACAGAATGTATAAAATAACAGTTTTCAAGACACTAGGCATCAGGCAATGAAGTATAGTGGTCTCTGAAAGATGGAAAAAAAGAAAATGAACCCTATAATTATCCCAGATTTATACTTTGAGAGAATTTCCTGGGTGTGGTGCAGGAAGGGGAAAGTAGGAGGCACCCAAAGGACATCCTGAATTAAGGAGATGTAGCTAAAAGCCTGGGGAGAGCAAGGCAGTGATTTGATAGGGCAGAATATTAGAGAGGAGACAGCTACATAGAGAAAGTTCTGGAAATATGCATGGGGGGGTCTCCTTGAGTATTCAATTGAATAATGATCAGTGCTTGTGTGTAAAGATATCAATAACAAGAAGATAACAGGAAAATCCCCAAATATTTGAAAACTAAATAACATACTTTGAAATAACCTAGGGCTCAAAGAATAACTCAAAAAAGAAATGAAAAAAATAGTTTGAACTGAATAAAACTAGAAATACAAATCATCAATACAGAACTAGAATACATATCAAAATTTATAGGATGCTGTTAAGGGAGAAATTTATAGCATTAAATGCTTATATTAGAAAAAAACAATATATATATATACTAAGGGAGAAAATATATAAATATACTAAAGGGGAAATTTATAGTATTAAATGTCTATATTAGAAAAGAAGAAAAGTCTCAAATCAATGACCTCAGCTTCTACATAAGTAAACTAAGAAGGACAAATGAAGCCCAGGGTAATTTCAGAAGAAAGAAAATAATACAAATAAATGCAGAAGTCATTAGAATAGAAAACAGCAAACAATGGCGAAAAATCAATTAAACCAAGCACTGGTTCTTTGAGATCAATAAAATGTGTAAGCTGCTAGCAAGGCTGATGAGGAAAAGAAGACAGAAAATACCAACTACCAACAGCAAGAGTAGAGAAATTACATCATTACAGATTTCTCAGTGTTAAAACTATAAGAGAGTGTTATGACAACTTCATGCCAATAAAGCTGCCAATTTAGATGAAATGGATACATTTCTTCAAAGACACAACCTACCAAAGCTTACTCAAGTTGATTCTGTAGTTAAAAACCATTCCGCAAAATAAACACCAAGCCCAGAGAGCTTCATTGGTAAATGTTTATGTAAGAAATAATACCAATTGTGTACCAACTCTTCCAGAAAATTGAAAAGGAAGGAATATATACCAGCACATTATAAGATGTCAGTCATACTCTGATTAAAAAAAAAGAGAGATGGGGCGCCTGGGTGGCTCGGTTGATTAAGCGTCCGACTTCGGCTCAGGTCATGATCTCACGGTCCGTGAGTTCGAGCCCCCCGTTGGGCTCTGTGCTGACAGCTCGGAGCCTGGAGCCTATCTCAGATTCTGTGTCTCCCTCTCTCTCTGACCCTCCCCGCTTCATGCTCTGTCTCTCTCTCTGTCTCAAAAATAAATAAACGTTAAAAAAATAAAAAATAAAAAAAAGAGAGAGATAAAGACATTATTAGAAAACTACACAAACAACAACAAAACTCAGCAAATTGAATCCAATAATATGTACAGGGAACAATACATATGTCCCAGGAATACAACATTGGTTTAATATTTTAAAAATCAATGTAAATAACCAGATTAACAAAATAAAAAGTAAAAACTATGTGATAATCTCAGTAGTTGCAAAAAAAAAAAAGCATTTTACAAAATCCAACATCAGTTATTGGCCCCAAACTCTCAGAAATCTAGGAATATAGGAACTTTTTCACTGGATAAAGGACATCTACAAATAAACCAAAAGTTTTAAGTAAAAATCTGCTATATAAAAACAGACAAAAGCAAAGCTATTTTGACTAGGGAAAGTTCAAATCCCCATCCCCATCCCACCTTTCCTGTGAAGCCTAGGGCAATGCCACTTGTCTCTCAGGGTCCAGAGTCATGATTTGAAAATCACTACTATGTGGTATGGGGACCCATGGAACCAGGTCATCAACAAACAGTTATTGACACCCTACTGCTCTATGTGACAGTTGTCTCATGAACATGGCTAGAAGTCAGCCTTAGGGTAGTGATGGTATATAATGTCTTAGTTCAAGGTAGAGTCCGGCCATATATGCCTTGCTTATAGTAGGTATTCTGTCGGCTGGATTATAAGAAATGGCTATATAAAGTATAAGATCATAGAGTAACGACTCGTGCATCTCAACCTGAAGAACATCTGTCAACACCAGGGGTACATAAAGCCATTAAATAAACATACAGCAGTTTTGAGTTTTAATTTGACTTAAAGATGGGTGCAAAAGTTATTCTGCCATACAAATACATATGTGGCAAAATACAGTGCTGTATTTTAAAGAACAAAATGTGAGATTTAAAGGAAAATTCAGGCTTGTAGCAGCTAGTCTCAAGATAAGGGAGTAGGTACTCATTTTCGTCTGTTATCAGCGGTTCCAAAGTGAAGAGGTTTGAGAAGCACTAAGTGAATCTAAATGCGTCATCATGTTGCAGGTAAAGAAACTCAGACCCAGACTGTTTACCAGGTTTATTTGAGGTCAGAGTTAGATGGTGGGTAACTCTTTACGAGGTATCCTAAAGGCCTACACCTCTGGAAGTAGGAAAAAATATGGAAAAAATATGATCTGTTCAAGGAGTAAAAAATTAGATTTAAGAACTTTCCACAGATCAGCTGACCAAATGAAAGGGGTGAGGGGCACCAATGTGGCCAGAGTTAATGTACTTATATTTTCAAATTAATTAGGAGGACCATATATCCACATGTAAAATCCTATCATCAAGACCATATATAATAAATTCCAGGTAAAAAATTAAATACACTGAACACAGCAGGCATAGAGTACAGAGAGAGACAGCACTTTTCACTGTTAGGGCGGAAACCTGAAGTTTGGTAGTCTCCCAAGGAAAAGAAGAGGAGAAACTTACATTTTCCTTCCTTAAAACAAACAGCATATTTGAAACACCTCAAATCCTACAAAGCACATTTTCCTTATGAACTTAAACTGGAGGTAGTCTACCCAGGCAGAATGGGTTGCCATGGTGAGGGCTGGATTACATGGCCTACAAGGTCCCTTCCAGTTTCCAAAGGTGTATGGTTCTACAATGACACAGAACTGCCCATCCCTGTCTGCTGTGTGATGAAAATTTATAACATGCATTTGCTTAGTGTTTGCCTTGTGAAATGGGTAGAATTTGCTATTCACTTGTTTAATTTCAAATGAGCCCTTCATTAGTAGCTTAAAGTAATAAACTCTGAGAGGCACTATACCTGTCTCACACAACTGCATGTGAATGTAAACAAGAGCAAAATACACAATAGCTCACGGAAGAATGAGCAGAGGGACAGCCTGTGTGAAAGGCAGGACACAGCGTATTTGCGATACTCGGACAGAAACTAGAAGAAAATGGCTTTTGGAATTCCACATCAAGAAAGTAAATTACCTTTAATGGAAGAGAACACTTGGCTATATAGCTGAGTCTTTTACTACCATCAAATGAACCCTTTGTTAACCCACACATTTTTTAAATGGGCAAAAACACTTTCAATTATTAGCATTGCCTTGAGGGCCTCCACTGAGCATCTTGTTCAGTCTTCTGTCATGCAGATGTTCACTTGGTTAGCACTCAAGAAAGAAGCAGACAGATTCATTAAGAGACAGGCAGACACACAAATTCCTCTTTGGAAAATTCACCACAAATTTTTCTTAAGTGCTTGCCTTTTATGATTGCTGTCATGGACATTTCAGTTCAGACTGCCATGCCTCTCTCATTTTGAAAGCTACTGAGAGACTCTATCACATGCCAGGCTTCTGCAGTAAAGCACTGGGCAGGGCAGGGTTGAAGAGCAGCAGGGAGGTAGGCATCCTGGCGCCCGATGCCCTGTTCCTACACTATATTCCAATCTTCCTGGCATTACCCCCTTCACCATGAGTTGTCATTAATTCCTTCCAGCTTCTATTCCAAGCAGATCCTACTTCCCTGATTATATTCTGGGATTCATTTGCTGGGCCTGGGCCTAGCTTGGTTACACATGTGTAGCTACTATTGAAACCTAATACTGCACAACAGAATACTGGATGTTGAATTGGCTTTCTCTTCTATGGGCTGACTAGGCAAAGAAGATAACTGCCTCTCCACTAAAATCTTGTGTATTCTATTACAGCCTGAAGGGCTTCTTCTCTGATTTGCTCCTAAAACCTGAAGGGAAAAAAATAAGGACTGCTGAACCCACTGACGTTCCCAAAACCCAGCAAATCTTGCTCCGCCCCCCCTCCAGAGTCAGAAGATCTCTGCTTTACAGTTTTTTGGGGTGTTTTTTGAGAGAAAGAGACGGAGAGAGAGAACACACACTCATGTAAGTGGGGGAGGGGCAGAGGGAGAGAGAGGAAGAGAGAGAATCTCAAGCAGGCTCCACACCCAGCAAGGACCATGGGATCATAACCTGAGCCAAAATCAAGAGTTGGACACTTAACTGACTGAGTCATCCAGGCACCCCTGCTCTACAGCCTCTTAAAACTCTCTCTGGATGTAGTCATATTCTGTGTGGCCTCAGCAAGGAGTTCCACACTAAATTGTGGGCTGCTTAGGAAGATGGGAGGAACTACTGATAGTTAGGGGAGAGAAATGGGACACTTGCAGTCCAGATCATATAAGGAGGTTGACCTATCTGATTCAGTCTGGTAATGATATTGCAGAGCTCTCTGCACTGGGGTGGGGCTCATCTTCATGTGAGGCTTGGCACGAAGCAGTGTGTCCAGCTTGAAGCCAGAAGCTTAAGCCAACTCCTAGGGGAGGGGGGCTGGAAGGAGTGAGGTAGGTAAGATGTGGAATGTAAAGCAGGAAGCTGAGTAGAAACCCAGGAACATGTGGATGATGGAGTACAGCTCAGCAGGCTCCCAGGAACCTGTGGATTCATACACTAATTCTAGAACCCTTCTTCAGGTCCAAAAATTGTTCCTTGTGACCTGCCACGCTTGGTTCACATCATGCAGGTCTTTTATCACCAACATGGGATGGGATTGGGGCAGGCAGGGTTTGATCACTATTTCTGCATCGTTGATAAAATTGCAAAATACATCAAGATCATTAAGAAATTCTTCTTGAGTCTAAAGAAGGATGGAGAAAGTAGCCAAAGTGGTCATCCAGCATTTCACTGGCTTGACTAAAATGTTTCAGTTTACAAGAAGCCATTTTTCCAGGGGGCAGTCTAGGTCTATTATGCTTAAACTTTCCTAAGTAATCTTGGTTTGCTCCCTTTCTTTGGTGTTTTCCTTGGAAAAACTTGACCATTTGGAGAGCTTCCTGAAAAAACTATGCTCATAACCTGCAGACATGTAATCACGCTATTTATCTTGCCACATTTCTGGTACCAGTTGTCAAGTTATTATGCTTTGAAAAGTACCAGTTCCTCTCTACCTTTTCCAACCTTAAGCAGGAGCCCTTGATGGAAACTGACTTCATTAGCAGCTCTCAAAAGACCCTCAAAATAGCAGTAAAAGAGCAAAACACTGGCTTTCTCCAGAAGTCTGTAAACTGAGGGATAAAATGACTTTCATCTAATCTTTTTCTGTTTTGAGTGTACTTATGAGGTGGTAGAAAAAGAAGCTGAAGACAAAAATTTTTTTTTCACAGATTATATCTCATGTTTACTTTTGCCAATTATTATTTTTTTTATATACTATCTTGCTAAAGAAAGGACTTCCCCCCCAAACAGAATTGTAAGAGGAGACATGAATGGGCTATTTATGAAAAATAGGTTTTGGAGAGGTTGTCTGAGGAACTGGATTGAATATAGAGGTTAAATAACTTGAAAGTTTTGCATATGGCAGGAGAGTGATTTGGAGGTTCGGGGAACTTAAAAAGCCCTTTGGAGAAAGCCTGAAGGCACCTTCATATCCTAAAAGACCAGCACCATATTCCAAGATTTTCTTTGGTTTAATTTGGTTTAAAAATATCTTCTGGGGAACCTAGGTGGTTCAGTCTGTTAAGCGTTCGACTTCAGCTCAGGTCATGATCTCCCAGGTCGTGAGTTCGAGCCCGGCATTGGGCTCTCTGCTGATAGCTCAGAGCCTGGAGCCTGCTTTGGATTCTGTGTCTCCCTCGCTCTCTGCCCCTCCCCTACTCACGCCCTCTCTCTCCTTCAAAAATAAATAAATATTAAAAATAATTGTTAAAAATCTTCTGAATGGATCTGAATTGCAGTTTATAAGTCTAAACGGAAAGGTGAGACTGTGGAATATTATGTTGATTTCTGAGGGATTTAAGTATAAATGAATGAAACAGAAAACACAAAACCAAGAGAGACAATCAATGAAGCTGGCAGTTGGGTCTTTGAAAAGATCAACAAAATTGACAAGCTTTAGCTGATGTGACCTAGTAAAAGAAAGAGAAGAAAGAAATTAACAGAATTAGGGATGAAAGAGGGTACATCACTACTAACTCTACAGAAATTAAAAATAATCACTTTGTGCCAACAAATTAGACAATTTAGATGAAATGGACAAATTCCCAGAAAGCCACACATTACGAAACTGACTCAAGAAAAACAGAAAATATGAATAGACCTATAATAAGAAAATAAATTAATTAGCAATTAATAATCCCCTCACAAATAAAGTCCCTAGTCCCTCTGGCTACATTGGTGAATTGTATCAAATATTTAAAGAAAATATAATATCGATCACTTATAATGTCTCAGAAAATGGAAAGAATACTTCCCAATTAATTCTAGGAGGCCAGTATTACTTTAATACCAAAGCCGGAAAGAGACAGGTGAAGAAATTAAAACTACAGACAAATGTTCCACATGAACAATTTATCAAATGGAATCAGCAACATATAAAAAGGATTATACACCATGACCACACAGGATTAAAGCCAGAAATACAACATTGGTTTAATATATCAATGTAATGCATCTGATTGATAGAATAAAGGAAAAAACAAAACAAAACCTGAAAGTCTTAGCAGAATGTAAAAAAGAAAAAGCATTTGAAAAAATCCAATACACTATCATGATAAAAATTCTCAACAAACTAAGACTATAAGGACATATCCACAACTTGATAAAGGGCATCTACAAAAAAATTCACAGCTAACATCATACTTAATGTTGAAAGACAAAACACTTTCCCCCTAAGATCAGAAACAAGACAAGGTTCTCCTTTCACTACTTCTTCTCAACATTGTGTTGGAAGTTCTAGTGACTGAAATAAGGGGAAAAAATAAGTTTCTATGTTGAAGAAGAAGATATAGTATATAGTAGTGTCATTATTTGCAGAAAACATGTCCGTATGTGTAGAAAATACCAAGGAATCAACCAAAAACCTATTAGAATTCATAAACTAGTTAGCAAGCTCATATAATTCAAGATCAGTATATAAAAATTAGTTCTATATCTATACTATCAATAATCTAAAAATAAAACTAAGGGAACAATTATATATTCACAATAGCATAAAAAAGAATAAAGTACTTAGAATTAAATTTAACAAAATGAATGATGAACTTGTGCACTGAAAACTACAAAACATTGTTAAGAGAAATTAAAGAAAATGACCTCACATGTATGGTCATTTGATTTTCGGCAAAGGTGCCATGATAATTCAGTGGGGGAAAGGTAGTCTTTTCAACAAATAGTATACGAAAAACTGGATGGTGACATACAAAACTATGAACTTAGATCATTACTTCAAACCTGATGCAAAAATTAGCTCAAAATAGATCACAGAATAAATTTAAGAGCTAATACTAAAAAATTTCTGGGAAAAACAGTAGAAGAAAATCTTTGTGGCCTTGGATTAGACAGGGTTCTTAGATATGAAACCAAAAGTATAATCCATTATCTACTAAAAAGTGATAAAATTATGAAAAGTTTAAATTTTTATTTCAAAATTTAAAACTTTTTATTTTCTTACTGGCATCTTTTTAAGTGCAAAAGGTAAGTCACAAACTGGGAGAAAATATTTGCAAGTTACACATCTGATAAAGAATGTATATTCTGGGGCACCTGGGTGGCTCAGTTGGTTGAGTGTCCAACTTCAGCTCAGGTCATGATCTCGTGGTTTGTAAGTTCGAGCCCTGCGTCAGGCTCTGTGCTGACAGCTTGGAGCCTGGAGCCTGCTTTGGATTCTGTGTCTACCTCTCTCTCTCTGCCCCTCCCCTGCTCATACTCTGTCTCTCTCTCTCAAAAATGAATAAACTTAAAATTTTTTTAAAAGGGATGTATATTCAGCATATATAAAGAATTCTTACAACTCAATAATATGAACAATAAAATGGGCAAAGAAATGGGCAAAATAATTAAAAAGATACTTTACCAACAAAGATGTAGACTGCTAAGAAATACATGAAAAGATGCTGTACACATTATTCATTAGAGAAATGCAATTTAAAACCACAATGAGATACTTCTACACACCTACCAGAATGAACATAATCAAAAAGAAAAAACAATTCCAAGCATTGGTGAGGATATAGAGAAACTAGAACCCTCTTACATAGTTGGTGGGAATGTAAAATGGTACAGAAACCTGGAAAACAGTTTGGCAGTTTGTGAAAATGTTAAATGTAAACCTATCATACAACCCCAAAATTCCACTTCTAAGAATCTACCCCTAAGAAATGATACTGTATGTCAACACATGTATGTGAATGTATTTAGAAGCATTATTCATAACAGCCCAAAACTAGTAACAATCCAAACTGACTGAAAACAACCCAACAACTGGTAAATGGATGCACAAAATGTGATATATCCATAGAATAAAATCCTTTTCAGCAACAAAAAGGAATGAGGAACTGATAAATGCTACAACATGAATGAATCTCAAAAATATTATGCTAAATGAAAGAACCAGATGCAAATGATGATATTTTATGACTGCATTTGCAGAGTATGTTCAGCAAAGGCAAATAAATATACAGAGATAGGAAGCAGATCAGTGGTTGCCTAGGCAGAGATCAACCTCAAAGAGATAGGAGGGAATTTGGGGGGGAGTGATGAAAATGTTCTGAAACTCGATTCGGATTGCAGTGATGGTTTGGCAACTCCATAAATTTACCAAAAAAATCATTCAGTGATATACTTTAACAGTAGGTGAATTTTATGGTATGTAAATAAGGTCTCAATAACACTGTTTAAAAAAAAGAGTAAAGGGTAAATTGTTCATAGCGATTTAAATAAAACTGAAATTTTCTGAGCTTCATCCTATTTATTGAGCACTAAACAAGTGTCAGGTATTGTTAAAAGTTTTATGAAGATTGTTTTTATTTAATTATAATAATTACTCTCTAAGGTCAAAATTATTTTCCCATTATACATAAGAGGATACGGCCACAGAGAAAATAAACAAAAATCAGGCCCATTCGGCTAGTAATCTGAAGAGCAGGGATTTGTTTTTTTATTTTTTTTATTTTTTTTAATTTTTTTTTTTTCAGTGTATGAAATTTATTGTCAAATTGGTTTCCATACAACACCCAGTTAAAGAGTAGGGATTTGAACCTGTATTTCTCTGGTAGCAAGGCCCAGGCTATTAATCACTACACCTTAGTATCTGTCTGCAGACTTCTTAGCAAATTAATTTTGGCTTTGTCTGATATGTGAAATAGACTACCTAGTTTCCTACAATTTCTTCCTTAAATATCTTGACGGACATGTGAGTTTATTTTCCTCCTTCGTACCTGGGTCATTCGCTTTCTCATCAACTACTGCGCTTCAGTGTTTTTTTAATCTTCATCTGTGTTTCAGCTGTGTCTTAATCTTCACTTGCATCAGGTAACTGCTGCGGTGCTTGACATCTTGGATCAACAAAGCAGAGGACTCCAGGCTATGAAGGGAAATTCTTAGTGCTTGGAAAAGCAAGTTTTCCATAGCTTAAATTTTGCGTTAACAGTAGGCCTTTTGAGTCCATTGAATCTGGCAACTCTTTGGAGAAGTATAAATTGATCACATAGTGCACATTATAAAAACCCATTTGTCTCTAAACGGTTTCACATGAGACACAGTTTATCCCACAGGTTAATTTTCTAAATTAAATCCTTGTCTAAAGTCACAACACTCAGAAGAATCAGGCTTCATAAATGGATAGTGGACTTTTTCATTAATAACAAAAAACAGCATAAAGCTGAAAGGTCCACTGGGTAGATCTGAAATGTGGGAACAATTCATAATTGAGGGCCTAATGTTCCATTTTTAAAAAATCTCTTTGAGGTATCATCAGACAAACTTAAAAATTCTCCACCACTGGCCATTTCCAAGTACGGATGCCAGTTTGACCACACATTTTAAACATGTGTCTGGAGAATTTTATGTAGCTCCTTTTACAAACTTAAAGAGAAATATATTCTCTGTTACCAAAGAAAATTGGTCTATTGGGAGGATTTAGAAATGGAAAAAATGTAGAAAATAATCCACAAGTAAATACTAGAGCAGTTTCTATTTGTCCCTATGCCTACGCTGGTTATAAGTTAGGCTCTGTTGAAGGCTACACACATATGTTATGCATAAATGTATTTTGGAAGAAAGGTAAGGAGAAAGAAGCTATGACCAGAGGATGGTATAAAAAATATAACCCATTTTACTGCACAGTTGTTGCTAAAGCATACCGTCAGCTAGGACCACCATGTGGTGAACCATGCCCCATAAAAGAGCATATCTATGGCCACTTAATGGGACAATAAACCAGTAAATCAACACACTGTTGCTGTAGCACAATTGCAACCAGAGACCCGGCTTCTATATTCAGACAGAAGACGTACCTGTTCAATCGTGCTTCAATTATCTTTCATTTATTAAATTTAAATTTAATTTTTTAAATTTAGCTTTATCAGAGAATTCCTTAATTATCAGGTGATTTTCCATTTATCCGTTTTGCCATTTATCTGTTTTTACGTAAAGCTCATTATAGCCAACTTTTGAACCCAGGTATTTGTCTACAGGTTCAAACCAATTTCCCTGTTTCAGAGAATGGGAAGCTAAAAAGGAACAAGCTCAACTGTTGTTAGAAAATAAAAGTAACCACTGAGACTGTGGCCAGAGGAATAGGCGTTGGTCCATGACTAAGACCACAGGTTGTCAGCCACAAAGGGCATTCAGCCTGCAGGCACAGGACCATGCCCCCAGGACCACAGCTCCTGCACTAGCAGGGACAAGACTGAGACAGTGACAGGCTTGTCTCCCTAGCATTGTCTGGTCAGTCCATCTGAAGGCAAGGATGGTGGACACGGATCACAGGAGAAGAGTTACGTTAGTGCCCACAATGCAAGATAGTTCTCCCTTACCTTGGACATGGCTCAGGGAAAGAGGAATACAGGATAGGTCATAATGTGGACTCCAAGACAAGTGTGCTCACTCCTCACCAGCACCCCAGAGTCTGAAGATACAGAAGGGCTAGTGTTGGATCTCTCCTTCTAGTCTCAAAAGTAATACTGTATACACTGCAGTGTGCCTTCTTCCCCATGATCTCTTAGGTGGGTATGAATGTTAATACCCACATTTACAGATGATGCCCCTAGTTTGAGAGAGAGCAATGGGCCTGCTATAAAGTGTTTCGTGCATTGATGACAGAGCCAAGCTAGACCCCTGTCTTCCCATCCCCATCCTGACATTCCCTCTAGTGAAAAACACTGACTCTCTGAAATCAACACTGCAAGACAGGTTTACTGTTTCTTCTTTTCAGTGTAGTCATGAGGGGAAGACTAGACTTGTTAAGATAATAAGAAGGACCCTGTTGTACCAGCAGCATATAAAACCCAACTCTGGACAGATGGTTTTAGCATTTCCCCCTCATGTTCCTTCCCTGTTCTTTTTCTTGGTTGGTATCCTGTGGCATGTGTCCTAGGCGACCAACTGCCAATTGCCATTCTGGCTAAGGGGCCCCACGGTTTCCATTCCGAGGTAGGGGTTACAATTCCACATTGAAATTTGGTTTGGATTGAACTTTGGGCCACGATTCTCATATTCAAATGGGGAAGAAAGATCTTCTCCACAAAGGATTTTTTAAGTTTCAAGTACAAAGAGAAAAAAGTGACAAGTCCAAATTATTAGAAGTTATTTCTGGTGATGATCATCAGCATCTCCCCCCCCCCCCCCGCCCCACCAAATATTGTTGTTCTACACAGCACAGATTGACTACTGGAATGTCATCAGGAACTGCTATTCTGGAAACTGTTGAAAATGTCATACAGACAAAAGAGAAGTTCACATTTCAGAACATCTGATGTTGTAGTTTTCCAAAATACCTTCTAGAGAGCAATCTTGTCCACCATCAGTCTCCTTAGTGGGATTTTTGTGTACAAAAGCCTCTTGGGAACATGGTGATAACAAACTAAAAGAAAATTAAATATTATTGCTTGTGTGAGGTTTACAGTTTGAAAAATGCTTTCCTACCTCTGACACATTTAAACTTCTTAGGCGGCTTCTACGTTCTGTTACACGTGAGAGGAGGGACTGAAAACCTTGCTCAGCTTCTCACCTAGCTATTGAGGGATGCAATGGACTCAGAAGCATGAGCTACAGCCAGGACATGTCAATGCTCCTCACAAACAATTCTTTAGAAAATAGGCGCGCCTGAGTGGCTCACTCAGTTAAACGTCAGACTTTGGCTTGGGTCTTGATCTCATGGTTTGTGAGTTCGAGCCCCATGTCAGGTTCTGTGCTGACAGCTCGGAGTCTGGAGCCTACTTGGGATTCTGTGTCTCCCTGTCTCTCTGCCCCTCCCCAACTTGTGCTAGCTCTCTCTCTCTCTCTCTCTCTCTCTCTCTCTCAGAATAATAAACATTAAAAAAAGTTTACTAAAAAAAGAAAATAAAAAGACTTTAGGGGCGCCTGGGTGGTTCGGCCAGTCAAGCATCTGACTCTTGATTTCAGCTCAGGTCATGATCTCATGACTTGTGACTTTGAGCCCCATGTGGGGCTCCATGCTGACGGCACAGAGCCTGTCTGAGATTCTCTCTTTCCCTTTCTCTCTGCCCCTCCCTTGCTTGTGCTCTCTGTCTCTCTCAAAATAAACAAGTGTTTTCTTTTAAAAAAGAAAAAAGAAACTAAAAAGCCTCTAAATAGTTATGTGAACTCCCAGTGCCATGTGGAAACAAAGCTTTTGAATTTGCTCAATGCTGCATTTGGTACCACCTTTAAGGTGAAATGCAGACATTTCCCTTTGTGCCACCACCCCTGGGAGGGGCTCTCTGCCAACTTACCATTCACTAAAATGCAAAGGGACACCTACTTCTCTGGTCTTTCAATATGACCCAGCCTGCTGCTAAGAATGAGAAATGAATCCGAAATTAGGAACCAAAGTTGTCTACCTCATACTTCTCTGAGGCCTGCTGTTGGGCCAATAGGGAGAGGAGCCACCCTGATTATACCCTGTTGTCCCTGAATTAGAGGCAGTTACAGGCTTCCTTTCCTGCACAGCACTTTTTTCACCATTTTCTCATAGCATATTCCACGTTAGATTATGATTTTTTTTTTGTTTATACTACAATTCCCCACTATGCTGCGACCCTTTCTGAAGCTGGGACTGTTTGTCATCTAAAAAGCACAGCACCTGGCACAGAGGACAGGCTTAACAAACACTCATTGAATGAATGAGTGTGACATAAGGAGGTCTGCCGTATGAATAACTCAGAGACTCATGGCACATTTGCGCCAAAGCATCCCCATGGCAGAGGTGTACTGGCTATATCAATTGCCTGATCCATTTCTGGACAGAAGGAAATGTTGTAGAGTTAGAAAAATAGTACTCCTGTTCATTTTAACTTTTCTTTTTCATGAGGAAGAAAAACACAGAGTCTCTGTTTATGGATATGGTGCTACCTTTCCATAAACTAGAGGGCAGGCACATATCCCCGTTCCAACAGTGGGGATGTGCTAGATCAAACCATTCACACTCTCTCACCTTTCCCCTGCTAACCAACTACATATTTACAGGTTGACAAGCCTGCAGTCAAAGTGTAATCTGGGGTCAGCTTGCAAGAAAAGACAAGCTGAAGGGTGATGTAGCTAAATCAGGGTCAAGGAAAGTGGAACGCCTGTTACAGATTAGCACTGAACAAAAAGGCTCTCACACCATGATGACCAAAGACAAACGGGTGTTTGGTCTTTGATCTTTGGTCTCCAACTTGCTTCTCCAGTGTTGTGAGCAAACTCACAAGTTGAAAAAACTTACCCTCAGAGCCATGAAGAGGTGGAATGGGGCTGCTTTTCTGACTCTAGAGCCTTTCACCAGCACTTCTGTAGAAAGCATTGCTGCTTCTACGAAGCACATGTTTTCTTTATTAATCCTCATGGAGGAAATATCACATAGCTGTTAACAGTTTATTGTATAGGTTTTTCAGTCAGACTGACCTTGGTTAGAATCCTGGCTTCCGTTAGGACCTTGGGCAAAGTTTAACCTCTCTGAGCCCCAGTTACCATCTGTAATGAACAGATAATAACAGTAACTTTCTTAAGGATTAAGTTTAAATAAGGTAATGTACCTAAATGATTTGGCCAAGTGCATGGCCTATAGAAAGTGCTTTAAAAAGGTAGTTGTAAATGATGTAAATATCATTCTTACCCTTTTGAAGACACTTTCTGCTTCCCCACCCACAGAGAGCTGTTCTGATAGGCAAATGAAGGAAGACCTTTGAATCAAATGCTTACTCTGCACCAGGTCTCAAGGATGTGGGCTGAGAATCCTGACAGTCTCTATTTAGTCACAACACCTGCTGACTTGATTCAGCCCATGTCAGGACAGGACAGGACCAAGCCTGCAGTTTCTCCTCATCACACAACTCTTTTCTCTAACCTTCTCTAGCCCATACTACCTGGCCCTGGCCCCAGGGAAGACATGACACAGGCCATTGGAGCCAGATGTCTCATTAACTTGGCCAGGAAGATAGCTTTTCTTAGAGAGACTTTTTTTTTTGGAAGAGAAATTTCTCCTTTCAAGTAAAATAACACTGACTGAAATCACCAGGCTATGCCAGCGACATCAGGGCATCGTTAAAAGAAAAGCCTTGACTAAGCAATGTTTATAATTTCAGAGTTGTTTGGAGTTTACAGTGTAATTTATGCCATGTGTTCTATCATTAACAGTTTTTAAGACCAACCTATTTTTTTTTATTCAACTGAGTACAAAACACCCACTTATGACACGGCATCTCCCATAATAAGGCAGACACACTCTTTCATTGAACTGGGAGGTTTCCTTTGTACACCATTATTTGTTGGGTAGCATTTCCCTTCAACTATCTAACTGGCTACAGACAATAAAAACAACTTAAAGAGCAAAGAGTTCAATTTCAAGGTCTACTTGCCCAGAATTTGTATTGCGAGCTGTCTTCTGTAGGGTAGTTTGGTTTGCTGGTAGGAGACTGCCTTGATTCGTGCTTAAGAACTGGGAACATCTCTGGGGCTGAGCAGAGCCTCAGATGTATCTTTCAAGAATGCTTTGGGGGCAACAAGGCAGGGCTGCTTTATGTGGAGTGAAAGGGAGGCCACAGCTGTGAGGAGTTGAGCTCTGACTCCTATCATGTAGCTGCCAGAAGCACATTGTTGAGCCTACCACAACACAGACCCTTAGAAGGGCTCAGTTCCTTCTCAGAGGTCTGACTGTATGAAATATGGGCTGTGTAGAATAGTCCCTAAGGAACACTGAACTAGTGGAACATTTAGTGCAGCTTTTAAAAAATGTACCAACAAAACTCTGAAAATAAAACAAGACACACACACAAACACGGATGCACAACACATCCCAAACCTAACCTCTGCCTTGGTTTAGGTTTTATAGAAGAGGAATAAGACTTGATATACTGCTTCTGCAACATCAGTGAATACATGATGTTTACAAGGTAAAACTATAACGGAAGGAAGTTTACAAGGTAGAACTATAACGGAAGGAAGCTCTTTGTCCCTGATTTGTTTCTATGTTACTGCTTCCTATCCATGATCTTGGTAACTACCAACAGCCCAAACACTGCGTGCACTGACTCTCAGGCCTTCCCAGTTCACAGAGGAAATGAGGCATCGGTAACACGGCTTTGGAAACCCTATGACAGACATTGTGTTTGGGAGTATATGAAAGATACAAGATAACAGACATCTGAATCACCCTGAGTCATGCTGAGTGCCTTCCTCCTTTACACCCATGACCAATTGGATGCTGAATTCTACCTGCCTCTTAGGAAATCCTTTAAATATGACCCCGCTTGCCATCCTTGGAATTACTTCCCTGGCTCTTGCTAGCAGTATTTGACAGCCTCTTCACTGGGCTCCCTGACTTCCCCTTTGTCCTCTGCCATTCTATTTTCAATACTGCCTCACAATGATCCTCCCAAAACACAAATCAGCTCTGCCCAACAAATTCCAATGTTCTGTCACTGACCACAGAATACAGTTCAAACTCCTTCCAAGAGCCTTTGATGGTCTGGGAATCTATCTGGGTTCTGTCACTGACTGGTGTTTGCCCTTAATCTTTCTGAGTCTCAGCTTTCTCACCCGTAAATGAGGATAATAATAGTACTGACCTCACAAGGTTGTCATAGGGGTTCAGTGAGATAAGTAAAAAGTCTTAGTGCCAGATATAGAAGAAGTGCTAAATGAAAGCCGTTACCAATGCCCGTAGCTCTCAGCCCACAACCCTTACACGGAATAACTTGCAGTTCCTGAAATATCCTATGACGTTTCATACCTCAGCAACTCAGTGCCTGTTGTTTTTCATTAACTGATTTATTATTTGTTCATCATATATTTATTGAACACCTACACACATCTGTGGTCTCAGCACCAACAATTTACTGACTGACAAAGACATAGCAATGAGCCAGACAGTGTAGGTACTAACTTTCCTGAAGTTTATATTCTAGAAGTGAAGACCCAGATAATAAAATTAGAAAGACTGATAATACTAAATGTTGGAGAGGATGTGGAGCACTTGGAATTCTCACACAATTGCTACTGGGAAGGTACATGGTTCAGCCACTTTGGATAATAGTTTGGTAGCTTTTTATAAAGTTAAACAGGCACTCACCACATAGCCCTAAAATTCCACTATTAGATTACTAAATAAAAGAAAAAAGCATATGTCCATATATGTAAAGATTTGTACATTAATTTACATTAATGTTCACGGTAGCTTTATTCATAACAGTGCAAAACTGGAAACAATCCACATGTCTGTCAAAAGGTGAATGGATAGATTTTGGTATCCCTACAAAAGAGTATTATTCAATGATACAAAGGGATGAATCAGCTGATACATGTGTCAACGTGGCTGAATGTTGAAAAATTATGTTGAGCCAAAAAAAGTCAGATTATCAATAAATATATACTATCTAGTTCCATTTATCTATTCCAGACTAGGCAAAACTAATTTATAGGACTAGAAAGCAGACCAGTAGTTATCCAAGGTCAACTCTGCAAGGGAGGGAGGGAGCAGAATGGACTACAGAGAAGGAACTATTTGGAGCAATGAAAATATTCTATATCTTGACAGGGGTGATGGGTATGCATATTTTCACACTTAAAATGGGTACATTTTTTGTCCATCAACTGAGGAATGGATAAAGAAATTGTGGTTTATATACACAATGGAATACTATGTGGCAATGAGAAAGAATGAAATATGGCCTTTTGTAGCAACGTGGATGGAACTGGAGAGTATTATGCTAAGTGAAATAAGTCATACAGAGAAGGACTGATTCCATACGTTTTCACTCCTATATGGATCCTGAGAAACTTAACAGAAGACCATGGGGGAGGGGAAGGAAAAAAAATGGTTAGAGAGGGAGGGAGCCAAAACACAAGAGACTCCTAAAAACTGAGAACAAACTGAGGGTTTACAAGGGGTGGGAGGGTGGGGTGGGTGGGTGATGGGTATTGAGGAGGGCACCTGTTGGGATGAGCAATGGATGTTGTATGGAAACCAATTTGACAATAAACTTCATATTAAAAAAATAATATAAAAAATAAAGGCAAAAAAGTCAATAAAATAAAATGTGTACATTTTTAAAAATGTTTTAATGTTTATTTATTGTTGAGAGAGAGAGAGTGCAAGCTGGTGAGAGGGGAAGAGAGAGAGGGAGACAGAAGATCCAAAGCAGGCTCTGCACTGTCAGCTCAGAGCCGGGTGTGCGACTTGAACTCACAAACTGCGATATCATGACCTGAGCCTAAGTCAGACGCCTGATCGACTGAGCCACCCAGGTGCCCAAAATGGGTACATTTTACTGGATTTAAATTATACTTCAACAAAGTTGAATTTTTTTTTTAACGTTTATTTATTTTTGAGACAGAGAGAGAGCATGAACAGGGGAGGGGCAGAGAGAGGGAGACACAGAATCCGAAACAGGCTCCAGGCTCTGAGCTGTCAGCACAAAGCCCGACGCGGGACTCGAACTCACGGACTGTGAGATCATGACCTGAGCCGAAGTCGGACGCTTAACCCACCAAGCCACCCAGGCGCCCCAACAAAGTTGACTTTTTTAAGAAATAAAAATAGCCAATGTTTATTACTTAAGAGGCACCAAATACGAAGAAATCCATTACCCATGTGGAGAGCTAAATCAGATAATTCAATCCTTAAAATTACAATCATTAACTTAAATATTACCTTATACTTCAGGTGAGTATTTGCGGTATTTCAACTTAAACTGAATACAACCCAGGTAGTTTGGAACATTCTCCAGTATTCCTGTATTTTTAAGTCATTTAATGATTTCTTCTGTAATAAGCATTGTGCTTAATCTTAGGGAAACAATGATAAAAGACATGGGTAAGACAGATAAAAAAAAAACCCACAATTACAATATAAGAAATGTTTTAATAGAGTTATATGCAAGGTGCTATGGGGTGTGGGCAACTGGGTGGAAGAGTGAACATGTAAACTTGAGGTGTCAAATGGAGATATTGAGTAAGAGTCTGAATGTAAAGATTTGGAGTTCTCCAGTTGCCAAAGAAACAGACTTGTGAATTATCAGCATGTGTGTGGTAGCTGAAGTCATGGAAATAGATGAGACTAAGAGAGAGAGAGTGCAGAATGGGGAGAGAGGTGAGGATAGACATTTAAGGGTCAGGAGGAGAAGGAGGAACCTTTAGGGAAGTTTGAGAAGGAGTCATGTGCTGTCATGGAAACCAAGACAGAAAGAGTTTCAAGCTGGAGGAGTATCCCCTGTGTAAACTGCTGCAAAGAGATCAAGGAAGATAAGGATTTGACAACTAGTTAGATACAGCACAAGGTCAAGGAGTGGAGCAGAGGCCAGACTGAATGGTGAGGAATGGAAACAATGAATGCTAGAGCCGTGGAAAACAGAAAAAGATTCAGAGAGGACCATTATGGGGGAAGTTTTAATAAATGCTGGGGATACTGAAGCCCAGAAAGGTGAATGGCTGTTACTTCTGATAGACTTGATTGTGGAATCCAGGCAACTGCAAATTTTACCTCTATCCTTGAGAATTCAGTTTGTAAAATTAATTCTAGTATGAAGTGGAAAACCTTAGCTTGGCACCCAGTTTAGAGGACATTTCTACAGCTGACTTTTTCTCCCATGATTTAATGGCTATGATTATTGATCACCTCTACGTGATCAATAATCAAGCCTGGCACCAGGCTTGTGTCTTGTAGATCTGGTCTTTGTGGTTTGTCTGCCTCTGGGTACTATCGTAAGTACAAACTCCAGACACACTTAAAAAGATTCTTTGAAGTGAATAAAAGAGGCTGAAATCAGAAGCCAAACACTCATTAGAATATGTTGTTCTTAAAAGGTACTTTGATATAAGGTATTTTCATGCAGAAACCCAGCTCCTTTTTGGTGTTGCCCACGAATGTGAGACATCACACCAGGACTGCAATTCCCAGGGCCAAGCCAACAGCTTCGATGAATTGCCCCTTGCCAGCCTGAAACTGCCATAAAATGTTGTCTTTCTCCTGAGGGTGGCCATGAGGCTGCTTTCCCTTTGGTGGCACAACATGTAATAGCAGAGAGTGAGCATCGACCTGGACAGTGAAATGTGGCTCAGTTTGATTGCATTTTAGATCCTAAATAGAAGAGTAAATGTTCTGCATGTCTGCTATCAAGATCCTAATTCCAATATTTATCACTCCTGCCAGGTCTCAATTTCCAACTGTTAAATGAAAGGGCATTGAGTACCACCCTACATTTGTATATGGGTATTTGTAAGTGCCACTGTATATGCCATCAAAATTCTATTTATACTTCATAATCACATACGATACTGAGTGTAATTTATATGTAGAGATTGTTTACTTTGAAAAAAGAGAGCTAATAATTTTGACTAAATCATGCAGTTTAGAAAATGTTCCAATAGAGTCAGTAATCTAGTGTACTTTTAATTTAGTATAATGCCACCTGCCTTAATTCACATTTGTTCTTTCAATGTGGTTCAGTTAAAAATAAAACAAAAATTTTATTAGAAATTATAACTTTGATGCAAGGTCTTAATAATTCCATGAAAGAAAAATAAAATAAAACAAAACTCAATGACAACTCATTAAACATTTTAACCAAAAGACGAGAGAGAGAGAGAGAGAGAGAGAAAAGAAAGAAAGAAAGAAAGAAAGAAAGAGGGAGAGAGGGAGGGAGGAGGGAGGGTGGGACCAAGGAAGGAAGGAAGGAAGAAAAAAGGAAAGGAGAGAGAAATTGTATTCTATTTAAGGGATTGCAGGTTAGGGAAGATTCCTATTTTATCTCACGTGTATAAATGCAGAGTTATCCCTAAGCAAAAATTTTCTGTTGTTTTAAGATTAGATATCATTAGGGGCGCCTGGGTAGCTCAGTTGCTTAAGCTTCAGACTTCGGCTCAGGTCATGATTTCACTGTTCGTGAGTTGGAGCCCAGCATCAGGCTCTGAGCTGATAGCTCAGAGGTTGGAGTCCGCTTTGGGTTCTGTGTCTCCCTCTCTCTCTTCCCCTCTCCCGCTCATACTCTGTGTGTCTTCCTCTGTCTCAAAAATAAACATTAAAAAAATTTTAATAAAAAATAAAAAGATTATGGGGCACCTGGGTGGCTCAGTCGGTTGAGCATCCGACTTCGGCTCAGGTCATGATCTCACAGTTCGTAGGTTCGAGCCCTGCATCAGGCTCTGTGCTGACTGCTTGCTCAGAGCCTGAGCCTGCTTCAGATTCTGTGTCTCCTTCTCTCTCTGCCCCTCCCCCACTCACACTCTGTCTCACTCTGTTTCTCAAAAATAAATAAATGTAAAAAAAATTTTTTTAAATAACATAAAATAAATAGATTAGATACAATTAAATAATGACGTTCAATAGAATAATTGTTAGAGAATGATTTTTATGAACTAAAATTCTGAGAGAACAAAGAAATTTTATTTTATAATATTTTTAAATGCTCATTTTAACCAAATAACTACAGATAAGCCTTTTATGTGTTTATATCCAAAGAATCTATAGTGGAATCTAAGCACCAGTTGGATAGAGGGAAAATAGTGAATAAATTAGAAACAGATATACAAAGAAACCCAAGAAAAAACAATTGCTGCTCTGCTTCTTCAAACGACTTTCATAAAATAATTCAGGTTTCTAACATGTCTGAGGTCTGAAGTAATTGTCAGATGCGCAGGACTCAGGAGCTTGTGAAAGTGAATTCAGCTCAAAGGAAAGACAAGAGCCACACCAGACTGACAAGACTTCAGGAAATAAGAAACCTCATAAGCCAGGCAGTCTGACCACCAGTAGTAACATTCTTTGGCTGGATGGCTATAGGCTTCTGAAAGTAATAATCTTTGCCATGTTTTCTTCCTTTTCAAGCCATTAGATAGTTTGTATAAACATTAGGGTATTATACAGTATTCTAATACAGTATTAGAATGAACTTACACTATATTTCTGTGATTAGCTTCCTGATCTAGAAGACTTCTGAAGACCCTATTTCCCTAGAAAGAGGGTTCCTACCATTGTCTAATCAAATTTTCCTGAAGAGTGAAAAGAAAACAGTGGATGACTATTAAACTCTGGGCACCATTATATGTATTATCTAAATCTCACAGCAACCTTGTGAAGTACCATTATCTCTTTTGCAGATGAGGAATCTCAATCTGAGAGACATTAATTAACCTGACCAAAATTACACAGCTAGTTAAATTAGCGGCAGAGTCTCAATTTAAGTAAAGCCTGGCTCCTTACAAAACATCATGCGACTTTCCAAGATGAAACCTCCTTTATTTAATTTGGTAGATTTTTTTTTTTTTTAGATTTTATTTTTAAGTAATCTCTATACCCAGTGTGGGGCTTGAACTCACAACCCCAAGATCAAGAGTTGCATGCTCTACCGACTGAACCAGCTGGGCATCCTGGTAGACATTTTTTATCATATACTTAAGAACCTACTATTAAAAAGAAGGTATACCTGAATGTGAATATTTATTAAATCTAGGAGAAGACACTGACCTTGACTCATATCTCATGACCCTACTTTGGTCCTTGTAGCAATGCATCAAAGAAAACCTCCAGAACCTTCTGGCATTTCCTGGAGAGTGGTTGTAAGACTTTGCATTTCCCAGATATCTCCAGGAACTGAAGAGGTTCCGTTAATTCTCTACAGATTCAGGTGAGAAAATAACAGGCCATAGGGAAGGCTTGCCCTTGCTTAAAGCCCAAGACTATGACTATCACTATGACTGTGATGGCTCAGTGCAAATACTAGGTACCAGTGGTCACTTGCAAGTTTCCCTGGAGAGCCAGACCTGCTCCCTAACTGCTAAATGTTACTAATAAGAAACACACCTAAAGGGAAAGGACAAAGAAAAGGCAAACATAAGTGATTATTAATAATATACCAGGAAAATACATATCAAAAAAACCCATACCTACAATAATAGTAGACTAAACAAGAATTCAAGAATAAAAAACTGTACTATGAAATGACAAAAGCTATCCTTCACAAAGAGGATATAATATTTTTGTGCCAAGCAACATTAGTGCCACATAAACCGAGTGAATCCAATTATAATATTGAAAATAAACACTTTAGAAACATATAATGAATGATAGATATACACATACCAATATGTAATTTACATCAAAGAATACATATTCTTCCAATTATGATATTTGATTGTATATTTGGCTATAAATAACCTTAATAAATTATAGAAAACAGAAATAAAATTCCAATAAAATTAGAAATCAACAATAAAAAAAGAAACACCCTATCTGTTTTTGTTTTTGTTTTTGTTTTTTTTTAGAGAGAGAGAAAGAACCTTAAGCAGGCTCCACACTCAGCACAGAGCCAGAAACAGGGCTCGATCCCACGACCCTGGGATCATGACCTGAGCCAAAATCAAGAATTGGATATTCAACTAACTGAGCCACCCAGGCACCCCAAGAAACACTCTAAATAAACCCTAAACCAAAGTAAAAGCAAACTATTTAGAAAGTAATAACATACCACTTCATATTAAAATATATGAGATATAGCTAAGGCTAAATTCAGATGAAAATGCACTCCTTCAATACTTCTATTACTAAAATATGAATATTCAAATTAAATGTTTTAATATTAAATGTAATATTTCTGATATTAAATATTAGAAAATAATACCAAAATAAATCAACACAAAGCAGGAGATATGAATTAATAAAGATAAAAGATTAAAATAATAAAATAAAAACCAACAAAAAGAGTTACAAACTGAAAAGGCTCACTAAGTCTCATTAAAAGGAAAAGAAAGAGAAAACAAAACAGATGAGACTATAATGAGAAAGATATCATAGATAATGAATAGGATATTATGTGTGATTATAAGACAAATCAGTTTGAAAGACTGAAAGGGGCGCTTGGGTGGCTCAGTCAGTTAAGCATCCAACTTTGGCTCAGGTCATGATCTCACGGTTCATGGGTTTGAGCCCTGGGTCCGGCTCTGTGCTGACAGCTCAGAGCCTGGAGCCTGCTTCAGATTCTGTGTCTCCCTCTCTCTTTGCCCCTTCCCTACTCACACTCTGTCTCTGTCTGTCTCTCTCTCTGAAAAATAAGTAAACATTAAAAAAAAAAAAAGAAGAAGCCCAAAAGAACTATATGATTTTTCTGTAAAAGTATAAATTAACAAAACTGCCCCCGTTCATGCTCTGTCTCTCTCTGTCCCAAAAATAAATAAACGTTGAAAAAAAAAAATTAAAAAAAAAATGGGGCGCCTGGGTGGCGCAGTCGGTTAAGCGTCCGACTTCAGCCAGGTCACGATCTCGCGGTCCGTGAGTTCGAGCCCCGCGTCAGGCTCTGGGCTGATGGCTCAGAGCCTGGAGCCTGTTTCCGATTCTGTGTCTCCCTCTCTCTCTGCCCCTCCCCCGTTCATGCTCTGTCTCTCTCTGTCCCAAAAATAAATAAACGTTGAAAAAAAAAATTAAATTAACAAAACTGATCCAAGAAAAGTTAGAAAAAAAAAACCCTCCTGAACAGACCCATAACTGTATCCTAGATTGGAAAGATAATTAAAGACCTCCCATTAGAAAAAAAAAAAAGTTATGCCACAGAAGCATGTATCAAGACAAGATAGTTTTATAATTAGGTTCTATTTAATCCTTAAAAACAGGTAATACATATGGTTTTGTGTACTATACCAAGCCACAAAAAATGTATAAACTCCCTTAAACCTTAAAATCTGGTAAGTACAAACCATAGGTATAGTTATTGAAAAATAAACTTCACCTATAGAAAGGATTAATGGGAACTATTTCTTTGCAACAAATATATAAAAAAATCAAGATTCTGGCTCTCTAATTGCTCCAAGGTACTGAGACAAATCAGGTAGGAGCACTCCACAGTGTCTGGGTAGGATATCCCTGGGTCCAACCCAGAGACCATTACCTGTATGAGTACTAGACCAAGTTTCTAAGATGAAATGAGGCAGCCAAATCTTGTTCAGAAGATGGCAGTTATCACTAGGTAAGTTCAACTCCTGTAAAGGCTTCTTGACCTATTATTTTCTTAGCTAAAACTTAAACAAAACTTCACTGTGTCAGGCACTGGACTAAGCATTTCTGCATTATTTTCTCATTTACTTTCAACATCCCCATAAGGTAGGTACTATTATTATTCACATTTTGAAGATGGAGAAATAGACTTTCCAGGTCATACAGCATGGAAGTGGCACAGCCAGGATTTGAATCCTGAGGAGAACCCAATCTAGAACCACTCTGTGTACGCTTTCCCTAAACCTATTCTGCTGGGCCTTCTCATCCTATCACTGTATATGCTATTATTTTTGCCTAGAACACTTAACCAAAATAATAATAGTAGTGGTAACCACAATAAAAGCTATTTTTAAGGTAATAGCTGCCATCCATTGAGTGATATGTTCCGAGCACTGTGCTAAGAATGTTACATGCATTATCTCATTAAGTCCTATGAGGTAGATATAATAAGTCCATCTTTCAACAAAACATGATGGTCTGCACGTTCCAAAGGCACAGTGGAAGGATTTGGGAGGACAGTAGTTGGTGAAAGAGTGTTTCATGACAGTATTCTCAAAGAAATGTCCTGGTAAGCAGCAACATTTTTTTATCATCTTAAAATATTTCCTAATGAGAGTAAAAAAAGAAAAAATTTTCCAAAGATTACATGTTTACATATAGTTTTACTACCATTTAAAGGTCATTAACCAAGTTAAAAGAAGCTGTTGAAAAGTCTTGATAGAGTACCATTAAAACATTCCACATCTAATCAGGAAGATAAAGGAATCAATTACTCATAAGGAAAATGCCACTTAACACAAGAGAGACATCAATCTTATCTGACCTCATCAGTTATACCCTCACATAATTTTAGCATCTTTAGGTAAAATTAGAATCTATTAATACTAGAAAAGACAACACTGTATATCAACTACTCTCTCTTCCAAATATGTAATTTTTTGTCTTCCCTGGGTCTGATAAATTGGCCCAAGGTAAGAATTCCTAAATAAATACCACTTGATCCTAGACAGTGTTACTACATCTTAACTGTGGTATTAGTTTTGATAAATTTGGGGAAAAGGCACAGAGATTTTGATTCCACAGAGCAAATGGAAGAAATACAACACTTTAAAAATTGTCAACTTTACATGGCCTATTGATATTTAGCTAGTTTGAATAAAGAAACCTGTCCTTCCAACTAAATAAGAGCCTCTTTAAAAACCTGTCATTAGAGAAAAGAGAATTTTAAAATATATTTTGATATCAATAGGGAAAATTTGAATATGGCTTGTATATTTTTATTGTGATAATGTTATCATAGTTATTTAGGAGAATGTCTTTATTCTTAGATGACACATACTAAAGTATTTTGGGGTGAAGTACCATGAGTTCTACTACTTTTAAGTGGTTTAACAGTAACAAAGGGGGGTAAAATATAGCAAAATAAGAGTGGTGACTCTACATGAGGGGTGTATGGCTTCTATTATACTAATTTTCAACTTTTCTGAAGGATTATTATTTTTCAAAATAAAAATTTAAGAGAAGAAATGTGATTACAGACTTGTGTCTTAGTAGCTAACATACAAGTCATTGAAATGCTTTCATTTTCATATGTTCCCACATTACTATTTATCCCTAACATTAATTAAGACCTACCAATGTACCAGGAAGAAACCACTATAAATAGATATAATGGCCCCATATGGAAAACTCAGACAAACGCTATTTCTTTTAAGCTGTACTTCAGAAATACTTAGGGAACACCACAGAACCTTAGTCTATTGTGATTTGGAGAGATACCTGGAATACATTTATAGTAGCTGCAGTATGCTGATGACACATGGGTTCTTGTTTCTCATATTCTTTACTTTTCGTCATGTTTATAGACAACATGTAAAACTCCCAAGCCCGGATAAGAGCAGTCTTACTGTAAGCATGTGGGGGTTCTCTTGACCCTGACTGACTGAAGTCAGGAAGGCTGAAGAGGGGTAAAGCTCCCCAATTCTTGTGGGAGGTGTGGTGGGGGAATTTCCCACCCATAGAAAAGGTCGGAAGCATCAAGAATTTTTAAAGCTCCCCAAATAATTCTCATATGTAACCAATGATTCTCATTTGAGAACCACTGGTCTAGAAAATTGTTTCTTGGTGTGTCTGTGGACCACCAGCATCCACATCACTGGAAAACTTGTTAGAAATTGAGAATCTGAGGCTTCCCCCCAGACACACAGAATCAGAATCTGCTTTTTAACAAGATCCCTGGGGATTCGAATGTACATTCAAGTTTGAGTACAACAATGGGTACAATGATCCAGCAAGTAGAGGCTGATCCAATACTTCAATGATATTTGACATCCTTGTCCTATAGCCAGACTGTGATAAAAAAAGTTTTGTCCGTAAAGAACTCAATCTTAAACTTATAGATGTCCCACTCTTCCAACTACTTAAGACTTTATAGGACAAGAAGAATTCCTCCAAGTTCCTCTTAGTAACTGCAGAGTACTTCATAGATCCTGAGTGTACTACAAATGTCTCTTGATCATGCCAGTAGAAATAAGAATGCTTTGAAATTAGAAGCTATATTTGATCAAAGGACTATAGATCTCATGGTATAAACATAATACACCAGTCCTTCCTTGAAAGTTTAAGGAATATCAGTAAAGAGAATAATACTATTGGCTTCCTGATAAGCTCTTTGCAATCTGTGGATTTTTAGGAAACTAAAATACAGTTCACTTTCCTCCCTTATCACCATGGCTACCAAGTGCCAAATTATTTCTTTTAACCAAATACATTGAGAAGGCCTGTGGATTTTTACTATTTCATTCCTTTCTATTTACAGCTTAAAAATGTAAATTGAAACTGTACTTTAAAGGAAAAAAAAACAATTTTCTGAAGGTGTTCTGTGGAGAAAGGCAATGAAAGGTGAAATAAATTACGGAAAGTGTTTATTGATAGCAAACATGTGATGTTTTTGCAGCACAGGTGACTCATTAATTCAACTAATAGGAAAAATATGCCACATGAGTAAAAGCTTTCCAAGGATGGTTATGGACATGATAATAAAATTTTGTGCATTTTGCTGCTTTGGGTTTGTTGTTGCTGTTGATGCACCAGTACAGCATTCTAAAACCTTTCCCCACAGCGCGTTTGACACATACCCAACCAAATAAATTACTATTCCCAGCTTGACTTCTAGAAAGAACAAGAATTTCACATGCCAACCCATGGCTGAGCCATAGTATGTATTTGCTGAAAATAAAAAGAATAGTTGTCATTTAGTGAAGGCTTAACATATGTTAGGCACTGCATTAAGTATATTCATGCTTTGCTTTACTCAGCTCTCAAACAACCCTATGATACATCAGTCCCATTCTCCAAAAGCGGAACATGAGGCTTAGAAAGCTTAATTTAGTTGCTTTAAACCAGCCAACAGAGACCAAACTCTTCTCCTATAATACTTCTCATTGTCAGAAAGATTTTCCCAGCAATATCTCTTGACCAGAACTGGAATTCTGTGAAACATGCCGGATGGCAAAAGCCTGACCTATGGGTCTTCTGTGCTTTTAGCTCATCCTCATCTTGCCCAGGAACATAGTGCTGGTAGGATCATCTCAACAGAAGGTGGCAGTACGTGGCACCGAGACTTCTTATAATGCCAGGGATTTCCAAGAAGGAGCCAGCTTCCTACTTACAGGTTTCCTACCTCCCCATACCTCTTGGTCCTCTGCGAAGGAGATGGAGGGAAGGGATAGTTGTAGAAATTAATTATTTATTAGGATAAGTCTCTTAACCCAGGCCATTCTAACAACAACAACAACAACAATCCTGATTTCATGTATTGCTTTGGTATATTTAAACCGTTGTATATTGTCAGAAATAGTATATGTTTTATCCAAGACTTAAAAATACTGTAACTTATTAAGTGTATAAGAGTTCAATTCTTTCTTTCTATTTTTTTCAATGGCAGAATCCCTTGCATTCCAAAGTCAGTTATGAGGGTAAGAGGACCTGCCTATCAAATGGATAACAAAAATATTATTCATCACAAATAGAAAACACCCACTGAAATACAATCATATTTTAATCATTAAAGGAATCTTGTGATCTCCATAGCTGGATACAGGTCTTATGAGCCTTATATTCAATATATACATGGTAATAGAACACAGAAATACCCTCTCATATCCACTTCAAGGAAGAAATCATCTGGCAGCATACACCATAGTTTATTGAGCCACTCAATATGTCTAACTTTCATATATTCTCAGCTTTAGGCAACAATATGTCTGCATACATCCATGTATGTGACTAGTGAACTTCAACAGATGTTTATTTTGAACTTAAAATACACAAATTAAATCAAATTAAATACCTACAGGAAATTAGATTTCAAGCCAACCAAATTACATGAAGGAACAGATAAACTCTGTAAGATTAAAAAGTTAATAAAACATTTTAAAATATTTTTAAAACTTTAAAACTGACATTAGTTTTTAAATTATAGTTATCCTCAATATACCAAGATAGTAAGTAGGTTAGCTCATAAATGAGTTGTGGGCAAATTGAGATTTCTATCTTCTAAGAGGCTAGTTGTGTGCAAATACAGGATTTTGAAATTCTTTTCACCTAAAAATTGATAACACTTCCAGAAGGAATGTGTTTGGTTGGATAGGACGACAATAAACAACTGCCTTGGATCAGCAAAAACTTGGGGGGGTCCTTTTTCCACGTTTTTAATCTTAGATATCATCCTGAGTCCAACATGTCTGCGTGTCAAATGAATGTTTGCAAAATGTCGTCATCCACTGGGAGCTAGGAAAATTCAACTTTGGCCCAATGCTAAATATATATGCATACATATACATACACACACATATATATCAGGAGAATTCTTCAAGTAAAATACCAGTTCAAGGTCTGAAAGTCAACATTTGTTCTCCAAATGTCCATATTGTCCATATGTATGTACTCAGATCCTTATTTTTCTTAAATTTTTGAATGAAAAGTGATGAAGTTCTGCCATGCCACAATATTACAAAGCCTAAATTAATAAAACAGACAGCATGATTAAATTAAAGAATTTGGAGATATAATGATTGAAAACACAAGCTCTGTGGATAGACCTTAACAGTCACTTCAGGTTGCTGTGTCTCTGGTTATCTGATCAGTAAAGTGAGGTAATTATAATTATCTCATAGTGTTATGAGATTAAATAAAATACTATATGCCAAGTACTTAGCACACTGCCTGATTCACAGTGGTAAATGTAGTGTTATCGAACTATTCTTATTAGAGCACCTGGGTGGCTCAGTCAGTTAAGCATCTGACTCAGTCTCAGCTCCGGTCTTGATCTCAGAGTTATGAGTTCAAGCCTTCTGCTGTGCTCCACATTGGGCATGAAGCTTACTTTAAAAAAATTCTCAACAATAGTTTTAATTATAGAAATGAATGGCTGAATACTGCCTCAGTTGTGTTTGTCACCTTCATGGATAGTTCAAGGGAATTTCTGCAGATTGGCAGTTCAAAGACTCTGAGACTCTTAGAAACTACAAGACTTCTTGCCCCACTCTCACCTCACCCCATGGATGATCTGAAGAGATATTTAAAAGGCTATCACTCTGCAGGACTCCCAGTTTCTATTTGCAGTTCTAATCCAATGCTTATGACCTAGTTTGCATGTTAACCCCGTTTCTGAAATATGGGTGCGGACAGAGTGTGCACAGAGTGTGGGGAACAAACAGAGTGTGTTGTCCATTTTTTCTCAGAAACCTGGACATATAAAGCCAAGTCAATGTAGCCCAAGCCTGGTACAACAGAAAAAATGTTACCCAAGTTTAGGCCTAGTGGAATTATAATCTAGTCAGCTTTGAAAATCAGAGTCAAGATTTCAAAGACACATTAATTAGAGTCAAACTATCAAATCCACGAGATCAAAAAAAATCTACTTACAATCTTTTACACACCATTATGTTTAAAAATTTGTTAAAAAGTTTGCCTTGCTATCATGTGTTTCATTTGGCAATAGTTTTGTCAGGTCCAGTGAAAACCCTATTCATCAGATTTTAGAGCATTTAAATATGGCAGTTTTGAATGTTTTTGTAGCCACAGCTGGTGCCAACGTGTTGATAAAAAGTCATTCAGGAAAGCAATTCTAAGAGTATGGTTGCCATTGATATTCTCTCCAGGCCAGGTGTGTAGATCAAATGTCAAGCTACATTGCCAGGTCTGATGCATAATTAACAGACACTAGGACATTTAGCACTTGGCAGCATGGAACTGAATAAAGAAAACTAAACACAATTTTAGAAGCTTACCATGTGAAACTTAGAATAAGTGGTTCTGCGCTATCTCCTCCCTTCTACCTGCTGCCAAACAAAATTAAATAATATTACTTTTCAATTAGTTAATATCATACAGTTTACAAAGTACTTTCACATGCATTCCTCATTTAACCCTCAGATCCACATGAAATGGAGTTTGTGAAACTCTGGAAGAAAGCATTATTATCATATTTTAAAAGCTAAGATAGGTGAAGTGGTCTATGCAAAAATAGAGAGATAAACAATAAATCTAGAACTTCCTCTTAAAGTGCCCTAATGATCTGAGCACCAACAAAAAACTAAGACTGTGAGATGCATCAAACATTTGGAAACCTATGGCTCACACCACTGGTGGCCAGACCAGCTCCAAAGATGCCAAGAGACTGACGTGGCATAGAATGGGTTCCAGAAGCCTACTCTTCCTATTATGACCAGTGGACTGTGGGCTGGCTCTTGAGATCTGAAAGGAAGAGAGGATATAGATTCTAGGGTATAATGTTAAATTACAATGGTATATTCTAGTGGGTGGAACTGAGAATATTTCTAATATCATCCAACAGAGTTAATAATTCTGATACTGTCAACTAAAAAAAAAAAAAAAAAGTCCAGCATCTGCCTTTGCTTATATGTGGCTAGATTTCAAATATTTCCAAACCATATGTGGATTTAACATGGATTTGATGATACCGTATAGCTGCTTTTTGATTTCTTGGTTGACTTTTTTTTTCATGTTGGAAAGAGAACACAAAAGATCAAATGAAAAGAACTGTTGCCAGAAAAATGTTTAGTCCATCTTTCTTTGCACAACTTTGGATTCATAAGTTCAATCTTGTTTTATTGACCTTATAATTTCCTGATGTTTTTACTTATTTTTTCTTAATCCATATATATATCTACAAATTATTCTCATAGCCTCATCCATAAATGACTTAATACATGACAGGAATGTAGTTTTATATATAAAATATCCAATCAATGTCAGAATTCGTAGATTCCTGAACAACAGAAAAAGAATCCTAAAATTCTGTAGGAAGAGGGTTGCATACAATCAATAGTTCCATTTTATTTCCATAACATATCCAAAGGCAGCAGGCAAAATAAAAAATAAAAATTCAAAGTTATATTTGGTTGGCCAGGAGATCAGACTCCAAAATTTTTGTAAATGCTGCCCAAAGCAACCAAGTTAGCATAGAAGCCCCATGGGAGGAAGTAGAGTGAAGCCCAGCAGAGAAACAGTCCAGCAGTGGCAGATATCAGAAATTAAGAAACAAACAAGCAAGCAAAACCACTTCCCAAGCTCAGAGACACATTCTGAAGAAGCTATATTCCTTTTCTGAACCAGGTGTAAGAACGGAGTTGAGCTGAGTATCAGAACAAGCCTCACTGAACCTGGTTCATTCAGAGAAATAGAGGAACCAGTGACAGCTAAAAAAAAAATAAAAATAAAAATAAAATAAACTAGATTTGCAGGAAGCTTAGTGCCATCTAAGAAGATGACAGTCTTTCTTTTGTGAAAACCATCTAGTTTTCATGTGTATGTATAGAAGATCGCCTGACCTCTTCCCACTTTTGCAAAGGGCTGATATAGGAAATTCAATACTTTCCATAAGGAATATATCTTTGTATGCTACAAAACTTTGAATGTATCTTTGTACAAACCAAATTCAATATATTCAATGAGGAAAATTCAAAAAATTCAATAAATAACACAGCACCAATACAAAAAAGCTATAAAAATGAGGAGTAAAGCAACAAACTTTAATATCAGATAAAAAACACTCAGCAGAGCAACACTGCTACAGAACATATAAAATTATGAATGAAAAGGTTTTCCACAAAATAATAAAAACAATCTCCTCTATAAGAAAAAGTCACAAAGTAGAAATGCCAGATCTTAAGAAGAAAATGTTGAAACAGAGGAGATGAAGCATAAGCTATGAGAACTGAGGAAAGAAGCAGAAGAATAAAATAAAACTGTCACAGAAATTAAAATGAAACTGGAAAAAGATTAAGGACAACACATTATGGAAAACATACAAGGGACATAGAAGATAAAATGAGAACAACAAATATTATAAAAAAATAAAGAACGAAAAGGGATTGCAGAAAAAATGAGAGCTGTAGATAGGTATAGAAGATCCAACATATACATAACTGGAATCCCTAAGAAGAAAATTAAACAACAGAACATAACTATTGAAAGACGTAATTCAAGTAAACTATCTATAGCACACAGAGTGTGCTAGGATGAATTTAACCAAAATAGTCAACATGGAGACATAATCTAGTATATCTACTTATCTCCAAAGATAAGAAAAAACCTTTTGAGCAATCCAGCAAAAAGATCAAGTATGTTATAAGGAAGGAAATAATCACAGTGAACTTGGACTTCTCCAGAGTAACATTTATCACCAGGAAAATATAATATAAACAAAATATAATCTATTATGCAAGGAATTAGGAAAGAAAGCAAGAGTTAAGGATTTAACATCAAACCAAAAGAGACTTTAAATTTACAGGCTAGAGATTACAACATGAAATGATTCCAAGACTATTGTTCCCATCCTTTCTTCACTAAACTTCTAGAGACAAAGGACTGTCAGTGAGCTTTAATACACTTAACTATAGAACCAAGACCAAAACACATTTGGAGATTAGAGGGACATAAGACAATGCAAATATTTTATTTCTTGCCAAGGTAGAAATTATACCATGAACAGAAACTGGAAGAAAAAATGGGAAGGAAAGTGGGAAAATAAGAACACAGATTCCCTCTTGTGTAGTATCTGGAGTAGAAGTATAGCATTTAAAGGTGACACATTAAGTAATACCCACATAAACATTTAACAATACAAAGGTAAATTCTAAAGCTAAGTGATGGAGAAGAGATAGGGAAAAAAGGAAAAATAGGAAACATTTTAATCTCATCATTACTCATATAAGGGAACTCACAGACAATGCCTAAAGAACTAAGACTATTAAATAAAGCTATAATTGTAAAAGTAATAGGATAAAACTGCAAACCTTTCTTAATATCAATAGAATCACACAGAGAAAGAAAAATGAAGAAAACAAAAAATATACCTACACTTCCTTCTCTCTCCCAGCCTGCACCTATGCTTCCCTATAATCAATAGATGAAGAGAAGACTCAGGCCTGGTTTACAGATAGTTCTGCACAATATGCAGGAACCACCCAAAAGTAGACAGTTGAAGTACTACAGCCCCCTTGTAAGACAGCCTTGAAGAACAGTGGTGCAAAGAAATCCTCCTGGTGGGCAGAACTTTGAGAAGTGTACTTGGTTGCTCACTTTGGAAAGAGAAATGGCCAGATGTGTACTGATATACAAATGCATGGGCTATGGCCAATGGTTTGGCTAGCTGGTCAGGAACTTGGATGGAATTGGCGGACATGATTGGAAAATTGGTGACAAGGAAATTTGGGGAAGAGGTATGGATAAAATTCTCTAAATGGGTAGAAATATCCATAAGGATAGTTGTGTCCCATGTGAATGCTCATCAAAGGATGACCTCAGCAGAGGAAGATTTTAATAATCAAGTGGGTGAGGCAAAATGACCCATTCTATGGATGCCACTTAGTCTCCTTCTCTAGCCACCCCTGTTATTGTCCAATGACCTCATGAACAAAGTGGCCACAATGGCAAAGATGGAAGTTATGCATAAGTTCAGCATCATGGACTTCCATTCATGAAGGCTGACCTGGCCATGGCCACTGTTGAGTAGCCAATCTGACAGCAGCAGAGACTAACACTGAATACCCAAAATGGCACCAGTCCCTGGGTTGATCAGCCAACTATCTGGTGACAAGTAGATTACACTGTATGGCATCCATTATGGAAGGGGCATTGATTTATTCTTACTGAAACAGACATTTACTCTTGATATGGATCTGCCTTTCCTGTACACAATGCTTCTGCCAAAACTACAATGCATGGATTTACAGAATGCCATATCCACCAGCATGGTATTGCACACAGAATTGTTTCTAATCAAGGAACTCACATCACAGCAAAAGATGAGAGTCAATGGACCTATACTCATGGAATTCACTAGTCTTACCATGCATGCTCCCCACCACCCTAAAGCAACTGGCATAACAGAATGGTAGAATGGCTTTTGAAGATTTAGTTATAGCACCAGGTAGGTATCAATACACGGCAGAGCTGAAGTAAAGGAGAACTTGTATGTGTTCTGAATCAGCATCCAATATGGTGCTGTGTTTCTCCCATATCTAGGATTCAAGGGACTGGGAGTGGCACCAGTCACTATTAACCCTAATGACCTAGTAAAATCTTCCTATTCCCACAATCTTATGCTCTACTGGCTTACAGATTTTAGTTCCAAAGGAAAGAATGTTTTTACCAGGAGACACAACAATAATTTCTAGAAATTAAAACTCTCATTCAGCCACTGTGGACTCCTTATGCCTCTAAAACAACAGAACAAAATGGGAGTTATCATGCTGAGTGATTGATCCTGACAACTAAGGGAAAATTGGACTGCTACTCCACAGTGAAATAAGGAAGAGTATTGAAATACAAGAGATCCCTTCAGATGTCTGATAGTATTACCATGCTGTATGATTAAAGTCAATGGAAAACTATAAGAACCCAATCCAGGCATAACTACTAATGACCCAGGCTTTTTAGGAATGAAAGTCTGAGTCAGTCCACCAGGTAAAGAACCATGACCAGCTAGGTGCTTTCTAGAGGCAAAGGGACTATAGAATGATAGTAGGAGAAGGTAGTTACAAATACAAACTCTGATCACATGACCAGTTACAGAAGGAGAACTGTAGCTGTCATGAGTATTTCATGAATATTTCATGTTTGTGTTTGTGTGTGTGTGTGTGTGTGTGTGTGCAGCAAATATCTGTTTTCTTTCCTCTCTTATTTCCTTATCATGTAACATAAGATGTAATAACTTTGCTTTATAGTATTTAAATACAGTTAATTTTACATCACAGTATTTAGGTTACAGGATATCAAGGAAATGGGTAAACATCATTAAGAGAATCTGTCCCTCTTCTGGGTAAGGAGTTAATGCATTTTTACTTGTACTCAGGGTAGTCATATCATGTTAGTACAATTATGATGCTGTTAGTATCTGTATTTGGAGATTAAGAATGGTTTAAGAGATTCACATGGGTGCCAAATTGACAACGGGTGGACTTGTGATAGTTAACTTTATGGGTCAACTTGATTAGGCTATGGCATGTCTAGATACTTGGTTAAACAATATTCTGAGTATGTCTGTTGGTGCATTTCTGGAAGATATTAACATCTGAATTAGTAGACTGAGTAAAGCAGATTGCCTCTCTAGCATGAATTGGCCTCATCTAATCTGTTCAAGGACTGAACAAAAGGATGAATAAGGGTGAATTTACTTTCTCTCTCTCTAGCTCACTGTCTTCAAATTAGGACGTTGGTCTTCTCTTGCCTTTGGACTCAGCCTCAGACGGAAAACGTACACCATCAAGTCTCCTTGTTTTCAGGACTTCAGACTCAGACTTCAAGTTATACCATCAATTCTCTTATTCTCAGGTCTGTGGACCCAGATTACAACTATACCATCAGCTCTCCTGGGTCTCCAGCTTGCCAAATGCAGATCTTAGAACTTGTCAGCCTCCATAATCACATGAGCTAATTCTTCATTATATTTAGAGAGAGAGGAGAGACAGAGAGAGAGAGAATTTCCATCCTATTGGTTCTGTTTCTCTGGAGAACCCTGGCTGGTTCAGATTTATGAAGTACTAAGAATATTAATAAAGTTATAATTACAAAGTAACAGTGAGAACAAAAAAGCATTCCTTTTTGTTGTTCAAGCTTAGTTGACATACAATGTTATATTAGTTTTCAGGTATACAACATAGTGATTTGATATAAGTCTGTTCATATAGATGCTGGAGAGGATGTGGAGAAATGGGAACCCTCTTGCACTGTTGGTGGGAATGCAAACTGGTGCAGCCACTCTGGAAAACAGTGTGGAGGTTCCTCAAAAAATTAAAAATAGACCTACCCTATGACCCAGCAGTAGCACTGCTAGGAATTTACCCAAAGGATACAGGAGTACTGATGCATAGGGGCACTTGCACCCCAATGTTTATAGCAGCACTCTCAACAATAGCCAAATTGTGGAAAAAGCTTAAATGTCCATCAACTGATGAATGGATAAAGAAATTGTGGTTTATATACACAATGGAGTACTACGTGGCAATGAGAAAGAATGAAATATGGCCCTTTGTAGCAACGTGGATGGAACTGGAGAGTGTGATGCTAAGTGAAATAAGCCATACAGAGAAAGACAGATACCATATGTTTTCACTCTTATGTGGATCCTGAGAAACTTAACAGAAACCCATGGGGGAGGGGAAGGAAAAAAAAATAAGTCTATTCATTACACAATGCTTACTATGATAAATGTAGTTACCATCTGCCACCATAAAAAATTATTATAATTTTATTAACTATATTCTTTACACTGTACTTTTCATCTTCATAACTTATTTATTTTATAACTGTAGGTTTGTATCTCTTAATCCCCTTCACCTACTTCATCCATCCCTCACTCACCTCCTTTCTGGCAATCACCAGTTTCTTCTCTGTATTTATGAGTCTGGTAAACCTTTCTTAATATCAGTGGAATTACACCCAGACATTAAAGAAAAGAAAACCAAAAACAGGCCTTATATTCAAAGACCTGAAAACTATAAATCTAGAAAATATAAAATAACTAAATACAAAACTGTCTGTTACATTGATAAATGTAAGAAGGCTACAAGATTAGATTAGTAAACCCACTCTATACTGTCTTCAAAATCACCTAAAATAAAATAATCCAGAACAGCTAATTAGAGAAGAATGGCATACCAGGCAAAGAAAGAAAGAAAGAAAGAAAGAAAGAAAGAAAGAAAGAAAAGCAAAAGTTACAATATAATATCAGAGAAGGCAGAACTCAAGTTAAAAAGCACTAAATAAGGCAAAAAAAGAACTTTATAATACCAAAGGTAATTATATAATGGTAAACATATAACATTTATGATTATATATGCCTCAAGTAACTAAAGAATATATAATAAGAAATAAAACCTTACTAAAAATGGGAAACTTTAATTCAGCTCTCTAGGCTAAGACAGATCAAGAGAGAAAAACATTAAGGATATGATATAGATGACCTATGTAACAAAATTAATTAGACTTATTTAGTTATAAATGTCACACTCTATATTCTAAAAAAGAGATAACATCTTTTATTTAAGTGCCTATGAAAGAGTACAGAAATTTGTAATGTACTAAGATCCAAAGAAAACCTCAATGCATTACAAAAACTAGAAATGGTATGGACAAAATTCTCCAATAACTATTCAATGCTACTAGTGAACAGTAAAATCAGAAAATAAAAAGTCAATATCTCTTGGAATTAAGAAAAATTCAGTTAAATGATTCTTAAATCAAAGAGGAAAATTCAAAACCAAAATTGTAGAACATCTAAAAATCAATAAGAAAATAACACATTGCTAAAGCAATGCTAAGAGGAAAATCAGAGCCTTAAATACTTCTATTACAAACATGAAAGAATGAAAATAAATAACTGGAGCATTCAACTTAAGAAACCAAAAAAGAAACAAAACAGAATGAAGGAAAGACAAAGGAAGAAATCAGTAAAGATCAAAGCAGAACTTAAGAAGTTAGAAAACATATGATGTATTCAAGGTGCTGAAAGAAAAAAGCCTGCAACTAAGAATACTCTTTCCAACAAGGCTATCATTCAGAATAGAAGGAGAGATAAAGAGCTTCCAAGACAAACAAAAGTTAAAGAAATTCATGACTACTAAACCAGCCCTACAAGAAATATTAAAGAGGAATTTTTAGATGAAAAGGAAAGGACATAAGTAAAAGTAAGAAAAATATGAAGTGCAAAAGCAGTAATGTTAAGTATAGCTATAAAAATCAGTCAAGGAATTCACAACATAAAAAGATGTAAAATATGACACTACACACCTAACATGCGGCAGGGAGAGTAGTAAAGAAGGGATTCAAACTCAAATGCCTATCAACTTAATAGAGATCATTATATACATAAGATATTATATATAAACCTAATGGTAGCCACAAATTTAAAAAAACAGCAATAGATAAGCAAAAAATAAAGACAAAAGAATACACAAATACACACAGAAAACTGTGTAAGGAAAGAGCAAGAGAAGAAACAGAGAAGAAGTACAAAAAGAACCATAAAACAAGTAACAAAATGGCAGTAAGTACAATCTATCAATAATTACTCTGAATGTAAATGGAGAAAATGTTCTAATCAAAAGACAGGGTGATAGAATGAATACAAAAGCAAGATCTATCTGTATGCTACCAACAACAGACTCATTTCAGACCTAAAGACATGCAGATTGAAAGTGAAGGGATGGAAAAGCATTTATGATGTAAACGGAAGTGAAAAGAAAGTAAGTGTAGCAATATTTACATCAGACAAAATAGATTTTAAAACAAAGACTGTAACAAGAGACAAAGACACTATATAATCATAAAGGGAACAATCCAACAAGAAGATATAATGATTGTAAATATTAATGCACCCAACATGAAAGCATCCAAATACATAAAGCAGCTAATAACAAACATAAAGAAAGTAATCGATAATAATACAACAATAGTAGAGAACTTTAACATCCCACTTACATCAATGGATAGAGCATCCAAACAGAAAATCAACCAGGAAACAATGCCTTTGAATTACACATTGGACCAGATGTATCTAACAGATATATTTAGAACATTCCATCTTAAAATACCAGAATACACATTCTTCCCAAGTGTACATGGAACATTCTCCAGAATAGATCACATATTAGGCCATAAACGAGTCTCAACAAATTTAAAAATATTGAAGTCATGCCGTGCATCTTTTCCAACCACAATGCTATGAAACTAGAAATCAACTACAAGAAAAAAATCTGGAAAAAACACAGATACATGGAGGTTACATTAACATGCCAGATAGATAGATAGATAGATATCACATATATAAATAACATGTTAAATAACAATGAATGGGTGAAGAAATCAAAGAAGAAATCAAAAAATGCATGGAGACAAATGAAAATGAAAACACAATGGTCCAAAAAGGGATGCAGCAAAAGTTGTTCTAAGAGGGAAGTATATAGCAATACAGGCCTATGTCAAGAAGCAAGAGGCATCTCAAATAAACAATATAACTTTACACCTAAAGGAGCTAGGAAAAGAAGAACAAACAAAACCCAAAAAGTAGTAGAAGGAACAAAATAATAAAGATGAAAACACAAATAAAATAGAAGCTCAAAAAACAATAGAACAGATCAAGAAATCAGGAGCTGGTTCTTTGAAAAGATCAACAAAGTTGATAAACCTCTAGCCAGACTCATCAAATAAATAAATAAGTAAATAAATAAGAGAGAGAACTCAAATAAACAAAAACAAAAATAAGAGAAATAACATGTAGAAATACAAAGGATTATAAAATATGATGAAAAATTATATGCCAACAAATTAGACAACCTAAAAGAAATGGATAAATTCCTAGAAACATATAACCTTCCAAAACCAAATCAAGAAGAAATACAAAATTTGAATAGACTGATTACCAATAATGAAATTGAGTCAGTAATCAAAAACTCCCTAGGGGCGCCTGGGTGGCTCAGTCCATTGAGTATCTGACTTCGGCTCAGGTTATGATCTCATGGTTCATGGGTTTGAGGCCCACGTCCGGCTCTGTGCTAACAGCTCAGAGCCTGGGGCCTGCTTCAGATTCTGTCTCAGGCTCTCTCTGCCCCCTCCCCTGCTCATGCTCTGTGTTTCTCTCTCTCTCAAAAATAAATAAACAATAAAAAAAATATTTTTAACTACCAACAAACGAAAATCCAGGACCAGATGGCTTCACAGATGAATCCTACCAAACATTAAAAAAAAATTAATACCAATATCCTGGTTTCTCTTCAGATCATGTAAATCTTTCACCTTTTACTAAAGAAGAGTTAATACCTATTCTTCTCAAACTATTCCAAAAAATAAGACAGAAAGCTTCTAAATTCATTCTATGAGGCCAGCATGACTCTGATACCAAAAATGTAAAAAGACACTACAGCAAAAGAGAACAATAGGCCACTATCTCTGATGAATATGGAACGCATATATCAAAACCAGAAAAAAAAAAAACATGACAGCAAAAGAGAACTATAGGCCAATATCTGTTGAACATATTTGCAAAGTATTAGCAAATCAAATCCAGTAGTATATTTAAAAAATCATTGAACACAATCAAATGAGATTTATTCCTGGGCTGCAAGGGTGGTTCAATATTCACAAGTCAATCAACATGATACATCACATCAATAAGAAAAAGATAAAAACCATATGATCATTTCAATAGATGCAGAAAAAGGATTTGACAAGGTACAACATCCATTCATGATAAAAAGTAGTTTCATTCATTCATAAACAAAGTAGGTTTAGAGGGAATATACCTCAACATAACAAAGGCCATATATGAAAACCCCACAGTTAACATCATACTCGATGGTGAAAACCTGAGAACTCTTCCCCTAAAATCAGGAACAAGACAAGGATCTCCACTCTCACCACTTTCAATCAACACAGTACCAGAAGTCCTAGCCACGGCAATCAGACAACAAAAAGAAAGAAAAGGCATCCACTTTGGTAATGAAGAAATACAACTGTCACTATTTGCAGATGACATGATACTATACAGTAAACCTGAAAGACTCCACCAAAAAAACTACTAGAATTGATCATTGAATTCCGTAAGGTTGCAAGATACAAAATCAATATACAATATCCATTGCATTTCTATACACTAATAATGAAGTAGCAGAAAAAAATTAAGAAAAAAAATTCAATTTACAATTGCACAAAAAAATAATAAAATTCCTAGGAATAAATGTAACCAAGGAAGTAAAAGACCTGTATTATGAAAATTATAAAAACATGGATGAAAGAAACTGAAGACAACACAAACAAATGAAAGATATTCCATGCTCATGGACTGGAAGAACAAATATTACTAAAATTTCCATACTACCCAAATCAATCTATAGATTTAATGCAATACTTATCAAAATACCAACTGCATTTTTCATGGAAATAGAAAAAATAATCCTAAAATGTGTGTGGAATCACAAAATACCATGGATAGCCAAAGCAATCTTGAAAAAGAAAAACAAAACTGCAGACATCATAATCCCAGATTTCAAGATACACTACAGAGCTGTGGTAATCAAAACAGGATGGTACTGGCACAAAAATAGAAGACACATAGATCAATAGATCAGAATAGAAAACCCAGAACTGTTATTATTATATAGTCTTTTAATTATTATCATAAATCATATGGTAGATTAATCTTTGACAAAGGAAGTAAGAATATGCAGTGTGAAAAAGAAAGTATCTTCAACAAATGGTGTTGAGAAAACTGGACAACTATATGCAAAGAATGAAACTGGACCACTTTCTTATACCATACACAAAAATAAACTCAAAATGAATTAAGGACATAAATGGGAGACCTGAAACCATGAAAATCCGAGAAAATAGCACAGGCTACAGAAACATCTTCCTACATATGTCTTCTGAATCAAGGGAAACAAAAGCAAAAATAAACTATTGGGACTACATCAAAATAAAAAGCTTCTGCACAGCAAAGGAAACAATCAATAAAACTAAAAGGTAACCTCTTCAGCAAATGGTGCTGGGAAAACTGGACAGCGACATGCAGAAGAATGAACCTGGACCACTTTCTTACACCACACACAAAAATAAACTCAAAATGGATGAAAGACCTAAATGTAAGACAGGAAGACATCAAAATCCTCGAGGAGAAAGCGGGCAAAAACCTCTTTGATCTTGGCCGCAGCAATTTCTTACTCAACACATCTCCAGAGGCAAGGGAAACAAAAGCAAAAATGAATTACTGGGACCTCATCAAAATAAAAAGCTTCTGCACAGTGAAGGAAACAATCAGAAAAACTAAAAGGCAACCGACAGAATGGGAGAAGATATTTGCAAATGACATATCAGATAAAGGGTTAGTATCCAAAATCTATAAAGAACTTCTCAAACTCAACACCCCAAAAAACAAATAATCCAGTGAAGAAATGGGCAAAAGACATGAATAGACACTTCCCCAAAGAAGACATCCACATGGCCAACCTACACATGGAAAAATGCTCAACATCACTCATCATCAGGGAAATACAAATCAAAACCACAATGAGATACCACCTTACACCTGTCAGAATGGCTAACATTAACAACTCAGGCAAAAACAGATGTTGGCCAGGATGTGGAAAAAAAGGATCTATTTTGCACTGTTGATGGGAATGCAAGCTGGTGCAGCCACTCTGGAAAACAGTATGGAGGTTCCTCAAAAAAACTAAAAATAGAACTACCCTATGACCCAGCATGGCACTACTAGGCATTTATCCAAGGGATACAGGTGTACTGTTTCAAAGGGACACATGCACCCCCCATGTTTATAGCAGCACTATCAACAGTAGACAAAGTATGGAAAGAGCCCAAATGTCCATGAATGGATGAATGGATAAAGAAGATGTGGTGTATATATACAATGGAGTATTACTCGGCAATCAAAAAGAATGAAAGCCTACCATTTGCAACTACGTGGATGAAACTGGAGGGTATTATCCTAAGTGAAATTAGTCACAGAAAGAAAAAAATCATATGACTTCACTCATATGAGGACTTTAAGCCACAAAACAGATGAACATAAGGGAAGGGAAAAAAATAATATAAAAACAGGGAGGAGGATAAAACAGAAGAGACTCATAAATATGGAGAACAAACTGAAGTTTACTGGAGGGGTTATGGGAGGGGGGATGTGCTAAATGGGTAAGGGGACTAAGGAATCTACTCCTGAAATCATTGTTGCACTATATGCTAACTAATTTGGATGTAAATTAAAAAAAAATAAAATTTAAATTAAAAAAAAACTATAAGGTAACCTACTGAATGCGAGAAGATATTTGCAAATGACATATCAATAAAGGCCAAGTCTCTAAAATATATAAAGACCTTATACAACTCAAGAGCAAAAATAATAATAATCCAATTAAAAATGGGCAGAAGACATGAACAGACATTTCTCCAAAGAAGACATATACATGGTCAACAGACACATGAAAAGATGTTCAACATCACTCATCATCAGGGAAATGCAAATCAAAACCACAATGAGATATCACCTCATACCTGTCAGAATGGCTAAAATCAATAACACAAGAAACAACAGTGTTGACAAGGATGTGGAAGAAAATAAACTTTCATGCACTATTGGTGGGAATGCAAACTGGTACAGCCACTGTGGAAAACAGTATGGAGGTTTCTCAAAAAATTAAAAATAGAATTACCATATGATCCAGTAATTCCACTACTGAATTTACCCAAAGAATAGGAAAACACTAATGTGAAAAGACACATGCACCCCTATGTTCACTGCAGCATTATTTACAATAGCCAAATCATGGGAGCAGCCCAAGTATCTATCAGATAAAGAAGATGTGGTATATATATGCAATGGAATATTACTCAGCCATAAAAAAGAATGAAGTTTTGTCACTTGCAACATGGATGGAGCTAGAGAGTATAGTGCTAACTGAAATGAGTCAGTCAGAGAAAGACAAATACCATATGATTTCACTCATATGTGGAATTTAAGAAACAAAATAAATGAACAAAGACAAAGAGGGACAAAACCAATAAAGAGACTCTTAACTATTGACAACAAACTGATGATTACCAGAGTGGACGTGGATGGGGTGATGGTTGCAATAGGTGAAGGTGATTAAGAGTACCCTTCATATTATGAGCACTGAGTGAGTACAGAATTGCTGAATCCCTATACATTACACCTGAAACAAATATAACACTATAGGTTAACTATACTGGAATTAAAACTAAAAAATAAAATAAAATTTTTTTAAATTAAAAAAAAACAAGTTAGAAAACAAAAACTGAAACCTGGTGCTTTGAAAAAAGTCAACTAAGCAGATAAACTACTGGCTAATTTAGTCAAGAAAAGAAATGAAAAATTGTGCTAATAAAGTCAGCATTGAGGGAGAAATTAGCACAAAAGTGAAAAAAAAAAGACCAAATCTTAGTAAATTGGACTATTTTCTCAGGAACAAAAATATCAAAACTGACCCTACAAAAGATATAAAATAAAACAGCACATGAACAGCACAATTTCCATAGAAGAAACAAAGAAATTCATCAAAGAGCTACTACTGCCTCCTGCCCATTTTCCCTAGCTAAAACACCAGGTAGAAATAATCTCTCAGGGGAATTCCATAAAGCTTTCAAAAAACAGATATTTCCAATGCTATTTAAAATGTTTTAGAGTATAGAGAAAGAATTTCAGTTTCTGTTTTCGAAGTAAGCAAAACACTGATGATAAAATCTAATAAAGCCCATAAAAAAGAAAACTATCTCTAATCTCATGTATGAATATTGAAGACAATTTCTAAATAAGTCCAGCAGCACATTTAAAAACAATGCATCTTTTCCAAGTAGAATTTATTACAAGTCTGCAAAGGAGGTTCAGTATTAGAAAATTTATTAATCTATAGATATTATCTCTCAATTAGTAGGCATAAGAATCATGTTATCTTCATATACATTAAAAAGATATTTGACCAAACTCAAGACCCATTCTTCATGAAATTCTTAAGAACATATTTATCAATGGATAATTCTTTAAATATTAGAAAATTTTTATTCTAGCCCCCATCAGTATTATATTTCAGGGGAAAACACAAGAGCATACCTACTCAGGAACAAGGCAAGAATGGTCCTATCACCGCTATTATTTAACATCGTACCAGAAGTACTAGCCAATGCAATTATGGAAGAGAAAGAAATTAGAGATGGGAAAATTAAAAAGCAAAGTTATCACTATATGCATATCATATGATAACATACTTAGAAGACCTAAGGAAGTCAACTGAAACACTACTACAAACAAAAAACTCAGTAAATTAGAAGGTGTGAAATTAATATACAAAAATTTTCATATAAACAATAAATATTAATTGAAGATATAATGGAAGACCCCCATTTATAGGTAAAACGTCTAAAAGTAATGTTCAAGACCTTATAATCTAAAGAAAAAGAATATTAAAGTATTCTTTGAAAGAAAAAAGGAAGTCTTGAACAAATGGAAAAGCATTTTGGATAGGAAGACTCACTATCATAAAGACATTGATCCTCCCTAAGTTAATTGTTAAATTTAGCGTAATTTCAATAAAAGTAAAATTCAAGGTTTTTTTTCAGAACTAGAGTTTAAAATTTATTGATTTTAAAATCTCTATGAAGATATCAACACAAAGTCAGGAAATCTCACAAAAGGAGAGTACTAACGGTGGAGAGGGTTTGCTTTTGTCAGATAAGGCCTGAGTAATTAATAAGGTATACTGCTGACACACAAGTAGGAAAAAAGACAAATGCAACAGAATATACAGTCAGAAACAGACCTAAATACATATGGAGCTTTAGTTTTAATAATGTGATATCTCAAATCACTGACAAAAGGAAGTACTATCAATGAATCATCTGGGAACGACCAGGAAGCCATGTGGAGAAAAAAATATAGCTTGATCTATACTTTACATCATAACCCAAGATAAATCCCAAATGGGTTAGAAATTTATCCTACACATAAGAATAAAATGACATCTTAAAAGTATTCATTGAAGCACTAAACCAACATATTGGCAATATCTATATGCTCACCAATAGGGGACTGGCTAAATGCATTAATAATATATCTATAAAATGGAATATGATGATTTTGTGTTTTAAAAAAAGATATTTCACATCAACGTATTATATCAAAAGACCTCCAAGCTATAATAAGTGAAAAGAGCAGGGAGCACTAAAATGTGCAAAGTATGTTGTTAACCTGTACTTTAAAAAGAGAAGAAATATATTTGCATTGACTTGTATATGAATAAAAATTCTTATGAAGTATAACTAAGAAACCAACAAAACTTGTCAACCATTAGGGATCTACATGTAGCTAAGATCAAGGATGTGAGGGAAATTTTTGGCTGTATACATTTTTATACTTCCTCATGTTAAACCAGGTAAGTACTTATTCAAAAAGTAAAGTTAGTACATAGTGTCATTATTACTTTTAAATGACAAAAGTCCTAATTTAACTATAACCAAAAAACCTTATAGGAAGGTCTATAAACAATTTTCCAACTAGCAGAGATATATTTATTTTACCAATAAATGTGTCCATATTTTTTTTGTAAATAAATATCTCTTTAAAAAGAAAATGCATCCCTGAACTCTACAACCTAGGCCAAATGCCTGTGTTTTCTATTTCTATTTGTATTTACACACACACTTATATATCCCCTGTACTGCCTTAAAACACTTATCATAATTAATAATCAACTCATAATAAATTGTTCAGTGTATGTTTTCCATCCTAGGAATGTAAACATGACAAGGGCAGCAAACAGGACTGTCTTGTTTACTTTTGTATTTTATAGTGTTGACACATAGCAGGTGCTCTTCACGTTAAATGAAAGAGTTATGTTTTAAAATCTAGATGTTTTATTTCTATTTTATTCAGAGTGTCAAAATAATTATTGATATTTTCCTGTCTCACTGCTACTTAGATGGAAGGGCTGAGCAAGATGCTTTCTGACATTCTCCCTGCTATGCTGCTTCATTCAGGTAACCTTGCTTTGGGAGAAAGGGTTAGAGTGATACCCTGTTTGCAGGGACCTCTGAGGTTTCAAAGCTTGATATGCTCTCAAAAGGAATCCTGGAATTTTCTCCACATCCATTCTACTCTTCTTTTACTAAGAGAACTCTCCATATCTATCATGTTTGGGTGAGGCTAATGGCCACTACAGTTAGAGATGACATTTTCCAGCTTCCCTTGAAACTTGGTGAAGCTTCAAGTCTTGGTTGTAGCTATTAGGTTTTAGCAACAATTTTTGCTTCGTGTCCTTCAAAATGGAGTTGCTTTCTCTTTTTCCTTCCTACGGCCTGGAACGTGGATATGGCACAGTGCAGGTGAAGGCAACTGGAGCAAACACCTTGGAACCAGTGAGAAAAGCCAGTGGAGCAGATGGCAGAGTCACCCCACCAGCCTGGGTCCCTAGATGACTTTGTAGGGTGTAGCACAATTACCTATCTTGAGCTATGATATGAGACAGAAAGAAGCTTCTAAAATATTTAAAACACTGTACTTGGAGTCACTTTTTTAAAATGGCTGTTTCCCTAATAATGGCAATATTTAACTCATGGGGTTCTTAGTTGCAGGATCTATTTTGCAGAGAACAAAATCCATTCTACCTAGTTAAAGAAAAAAAGGACTTACTATATAGTTCATTAGGTACCTTATGGAATTTTTTGGAAGGCCAAGGAAATAATCTTGGATTACACACTGTCAAGAGCAACGTAGCCAGAAAAAAAAAATGTTCAACTCACGACAGATTTATTCCAAAGAAAATCCCACTGGTGAGAGCACCCTAAGCAGAACCCCCACCAGTATCGTCCATTTCCCTGTGTTCCACGCTGACTTGTTGAACTGTAAGAAATGAGCACAGGAGCTACTCGCAGAGCTCAACTGAGTCCTGTCTCTCTGGGCCATGCCAGGGTGGGCTCTGGATGTAATGTATCCATCTACATAGCTCCTGGCATTAATGTCTCCTGTAAAGAAACTTTTGTTTCAGTCCGTTGGGGTGTTTGGTGCTTTCATTTGCTCTCAGCAATATCACTGAATGGCCCATTTCCTCTTTAACGGTTCCTAAAAATGTGATCTTTCAAAATTTTTCCTTATAAGTTTAGCATAATAAAATGCTTCAAACCGTGGATGTAATTTTCAGCAACAGAAGAGTCATCCTGCCACAATTCTAAGCCTAATTCCAAAACCGTCCCTGAAAGGACACGATTTATGGACAAAGAATGAGTTTAAGTCATAAAGTGGGCAAGCAGTCAAAATAGATCAACTTTCAATTATTAACATTCTGAGCCATATGTGAATTGACTGGAAACCAGAACTTGGAGCCATAAACATGAAGACTTGTTCTTTCCTTTCTGTCAACTTAAACACCAAAAGTACTTTAGGAAACCAAAGAAACATGAAAATTTGTAAAGGAAAAAGACTAGAGTGAACCTGTCTATTTTACTTTTAATGCCAGGATACCCTTGCACATTCTTTACAATGTTTTATTTTATTCAAATTCAGTATTTTCTGTAATTTTTACAACTTTCCTCAAAAGTACTTCATTGTGACTCAGCATGGTATGCCACCTTCATATATTTTCGCAGAACTTAAAATTGTCTCTTTGGTATTTAGAACATTTTTCATCTTAGTTTTGCCAGAAGTCTTTCTACATTCTCACCTTCCTTATGAAACAGAAAAGTACTGGCTTCCATTACCTTAATGAATGCTCACCATTATTTAATGCTTCAGAGAGTCAGATTCTAACTAGTTTTCAAAGTTCTTTTCTCTTTCTATTGTATTGGCAGCCACTTTTCACTAGGACTCCATCAAATATGTGTGCACCGCCTCCTCTTTCCAAATGTATTTTTCATAATTTTTCAAGCTTCATTGAAGTGGTGTCTTAAGTAAAACCAAGAGGCTCTGAATGAAGGTTTCTAAGTTCACCCAGAAAGTAAAGAACTTAAGTATCTGAGTAAGCCACACTGCTTCAGCCTTGTCAAAGCCACTCCAGTATGCTTTTCAAAAATGTTCTGGGTATGTATCTATGCACCAGAGACTTAAGGATTACCGAAATCTGACCTCTAAGAGAGTGGCTTCACTATGTTTTTAGATTCAATCTTTTAAAAACAGTTGTATTGAGGTATAATTGACATATAATAAACGACATATATTTAAAGTGCACACTTGCAAGATTCGATGATATACACACCCATGAAACCATTATCACAATAAAGGTGAGGAGTATGTCCATCACCCCCAAAATTCCTTAGTCCCCTGTGTGTGATCCTAAAACTCAGAACCCCAGGAAACCACTGATCTCCTTTATGCCCTTACAGAGTGGTTTGCATTTTCTAGAATTTTAAATGAATGTAATCATGTAATACGTATTCTTTTGGGGGGAAGGGCTATTTCTCCCCATTTTGCATAACTGAGATTCATCCATGCTGTAGCATATATCAATAATTCATTCCTTTTTATTGCCGAGTAGTAGTATACTACATAGCTATACTATAGTTTATCTATTCATCTGTTCATAAACTTTTGGGTTGTTTGGGTTGTTTTTAAGCTATTACTAATAAAGTTGCTGTGAACTTTTATGTACATACAAGTGTTTGTATAGAGTTAGGGCTAAATTGTGTTCCCCTAAAATTCATATGTTGAAGTCCTAACCCCCATTACCTCAGACTATAGCATCATATTTGGAGACATGAGCTTTTATAGAAATGGTTAAGTTAAAAATGGGCCATTAGGGCAGGCCCTAATCCAATGTGGCTCATGTCCCTGTAAGAAAAGGACATTAGGATACAGAGAGACACCAGGGAGGGACATGCACAGAGAAAAGACCATGTGAGGACACAAGAAGGTGGCCAGAGAGGCCTCAGAGAAAACCAAGCATGCTGGTACCTTAATTTTGGATTTCTAGCCTCCAAAATTGTGAGAAAATAGATTTGTTGTTTAAACTACCTAGTCTGTGGTATTTTGTTATGGCAGCCCCAGCAAATTAATACATACAGACATATACTCCCATTTCTCTTGAGTAAATACCTAGGAGTGAAATGATGGGTCATATGGTAAGTATAAGTTTAGTTAGTTTTAAGTGAAAAGTAAAAGTATTTTTAATAAACTGAGAAACTGTTTTTCAAGGTACTTATACCATATTACATGCTCACCAGCAGGACATGGGAATCCCAGTTCCTTCATATTGGTAAGGTCAGTCTTGTTAATATTCGTGATTCTAATAACATGTATTGCTAGCTCATTGTGGTTTAAATTGCATGTTCCTAATGACTAATGATGTGTATCTTTTCATGGACTTATTTTTCATTCATATTATCTTCTTTGGTGAAGTGTCTGACCAACTCTTTTGCCCATTTTTAGTTAGGTCATCTGCTTTCTTATTATTGAGGTTTGAAAGTTCATTATCTATGTCAGCTACAAATTTATCCAAATATATCAGATCTATGATACACCAGATATGATTTGCAAGTATTTTTTCTGTGATTTGCATTTTCTTTCTTTCTTTTAGGAACATAAGTTTTTAAATTTGACAGAGTCCAGTATGTCATTTTTTTTCTTTTATAAATCTTGCTCTCGGTGACATATCTTAAGAAATCTTTGTTTAATTCAAGGCAGCAAAGATTTTCTCTCCTGTTTCTTTCTAGAAGTTCTATGGTGCTGGGTTTTTCACGTAGATCTATGACCCATTTTGAGTGATTTTTTTGTAAATGGTGTAAAGTATAGATGAATTTCTTTTTCCCCCCTCACCACTTGTTTAAAAGACTATCGTAAACCAGTTGTCCATAAATTTGTGGGTCTACTTCTGGATTCTATTTTGTTCCAGTGATCTATTTCTCTATCTTTACATGAGTGCCATGCTGTCTTGATTACAGTAACATTTTATTAACCTTGAAATCAAGTAATGTTAGTTCTTCAATTCCAATCTTTTCAAAGTTGTCGTGACTACTTTATGTCCTTGGCATTTCAATATGAATTTTAGAGGTTTATCAGTATCAACAAAAGACCTGCTGGGATTATGACTGAGATTGTATTAAATCTTTAGAGTCAGTTTCAACTAATTGATTTGTTTTCCTAGTATGGTTCGTATTTTCCTGCTTCTTTGCATGACTTGTAATTTTTAATGACTAGCAGATATTGTGAATTTTATCTTGTTGGGTGCTGATATTTTTGTGCTCCTGTAAATATTCTAGAGCTGTGTCCTGGGATGCAGTTAAGTCACTTGGGAACAGTTTTATCCTTTCATACTTTATTGGACTGGCCCAAAGCAACATTTAGTCTAGAGTTACTTATATTCTACCCACTAAGGCAAGATCCTTCTGTGCACCAAACCCAATGTCCTGTCAATCATGGGATTTTCCAGTCTGGCTGGTAGGAGGGGATACTATTCTCTTCACTGTGTGAGCATTGGGCACTGCTGCCTCTAACATATTTAGGCATTTCTTCAGGTAGTGTCCTCACAGGTAAGTGCTAATCGGTACTCAGCTGATTAAGGAGAACCCTTTGCAGATCTCTGTCCTCTTCTCTCTGTGCAGCTCTTTCCTTTCCAGTACTTTCCTGTGAACTCTAGCCATCTTAGTTTCCTGGATCTCAGCTTCACCTCTTCACCTCACAGAGTCCACTGCTAGCTCGTGTTCCTCCTCCCAGCACTATGGCATGGAAACTCTCCAAGGTGGTAAGCAGGGGGTAATCATAGAGCTCATCTTGTTTCCTGTCTTTCAGAGATCACTATCTTTTGTTGCCTGATGTCCAGTATTTTGAAAACTACTCTTCCCTATATTTTGTCCTTTTTTTTTTTTTTTTTTTTTGGTTTTACTGGCAGGGAGAACAATATGGTTCCTGTTACTCCATCTTGGTCAGAAGTCAAAGTTCCTCACAATCTTTTTTCTTTCTTTTTTTTTTTTACCATTGTTTTGTAAACTCAAGATAATACAGGTAATGCAATTTTTAGACAATTATGTCATTGATTAAAACTTTTTAATAAAAAGTTAGCTATTCTAATTCACTTATTTTTCTTTTGTTGTGTCATTCAGGAACTACAAACTCTGATTTGTTATGGCCGCCAGACTGTGTTGGCTCATAAATAATAGCCTATTTGCCAGACCTTCATCAATAACTAAAAATGAGTGAAAAGAAAAAGTTTTAAATTAAGAAGCTGTTTCAAATTTTGGTTAGAGTGCTAAAATATTCTCCAAGAAGCATAAGGCTTACTGTGTGCCAGACACTGTACTAAGTGTTTTACATACCTTATCTCACTTCATTCTCTCTCAAACCCTATGAAGTAGATAATATTTTTAATATACAATACTTAGAGGAGGAAACTGAGGCCTAGAAAAGATATATTTGTCTAAAATTAACAGCTAGTAAATAACATAAATGGAATTCTAGGCTAGAGAGTCTAATTCCAAAGCCACCTTCATAATCACAATCAATGTAGTTCTGGCATACATAAAAATGGAAGAGCAGAACAGAGGAGAGCTCAAAAACAAAACAACCACATCTATGGGATTTTACTGTATGATAAAGATGACACAAATTAATTTAATAATTATTGCTGGACACCTGGCTCTGCATTAAGAAAAAAATTACTATAGGGGCGCCTGGGTGGCTCAGTCGGTTAAGCAGCCAACTTCGGCTCAGGTCATGATCTCGCGGTCCGTGAGTTCGAGCCCCGCGTCGGGCTCTGTGCTGACAGCTCAGAGCCTGGAGCCTGTTTCAGATTCTGTGTCTCCCTCTCTCTGACCCTCCCCTGTTCATGCTCTGTCTCTCCCTGTCTCAAAAATAAATAAAACGTTAAAAAAAATTAATAAAAAAAAAGAAAAAAATTACTATATCCCACACAAGAAAAAAATGCAATTCACAATTTTTTTAAATTAAGGTAAAAAATAGAAATAGTACTAATGAGGATATAGAGCTTAGGAGTCATAGGTTCCTATGTCAGAGTGAGCTAAGTGTGCTGCAGTAATACAGACAACTTCAGTGCCTCAGTGCCTTGACACAACAAAGGTTAATTTCTCCATCATTTACATGTTCAACACAGATTAATGGGCACTCTGCTCATCATGGTCACTCAGGGACCCATGCTCCATTTGAACATATGTTTCCATAATCACCACAGCAGGGAGAAGCAGAGGTTTCCAGATGGAAATAATTAGTCTGACCTTGAAGAAGCCACATGACCTATGGCAGCAACCCATTGGCTAAAATGAGCCACATCAAATGTTAATGTCAAAGGGGTTGAGAATAGTGCAATTCAATCAGATACCTGGAAGGAAAAGAAATGAAATATTCTGAACAGCCTTAATAACTGTTCCCTTGTCTTATTCCTCAATTTCATGAGAATGCTGCTACATTTTAGTAGTAGGCATGATTTTTGTTTTTGTAGTTGCTGTTGATTTGTGAAAAATTATTTTTGTTATATCTTAATTTTATCATATTTATGTGATATATTTATGATTTTTTATATGTATATTTTATCATATCTTTAAAAATTCTTTTTAGCAATTTTTCTTTATTATAAGTTTGTCATGAGTTTTTATCAGGAAGCAATGAGAAATTTTATCTTTTCATATCTATAGAAATAAGCACTAAGTTTTTTTCTCCTTCATCCAATTATTATAGTTTACTGTATTTTTCTAACTTTTTTTAAACGTTTATTTATTTTTGAGACAGAGAGAGACAGAGCATGAACAGGGAGGGGCAGAGAGAGAGGGAGGCACAGAATCTGAAACAGACTCCAGGCTCTGAGCTGTCAGTACAGAGCCCGACGCGGGGCTCGAACTCATGAACCGTGAGATCATGACCTGAGCCGAAGTCGGACGCTTAACCGACCAAGCCACCCAGGCGCCCCTAGTTTACTGTATTAATGAATTTCCTACTCTGAATCATTTTTGAGCTGCAGAGGGAAAACCTTACTAAATCACAGTTTATTATTATAAACTAATATTGTGCAAAATTGCTTCTGATTTGATATATTTCAATAGTTTATTTTGAATGTTTTCATTATCATATCTGAAACTGGGTTACACAGTTTGATGTTTTTGATTACCTATATAATTCACCAGTAAAAACTAACTCTGGTGTCTCTAAGAAAGTATATTTTAAAATATTTTAAATTTCTTCTATGGTTGTTGGTTTGTTCATATTTTTTACCTTTTCTTATGTTGATTTTGGTTAGCTTAAACAATTCATTCTATCTAGATTTTTTTTACAGACAAAGTTGTAGATGGTAATTTTAATTACATTTTTAATCTCTATCTATGGTTATATATCCTTCTTGTTCATAATATTTACATTTGTATCTGTTATGGTTTTTTTCTTCATCAGAACATGCCATTTATCTGTTTTACCAACTTTTATAAAATTGGCTCTTGATGTTACTTATTAATTTTTACTTTACTACTGTCTTATTCATTAATTTCTGCTTTTTATTCTCCTATTGTAACTTTGTTCAATTTTTTGGATCTTTTCTAGCTTCTTCACACAAACGCTTAGTATGTTTCATTTCAATTATGATCATTCTATGTTCTGTGTCTACTGTCTCCTTAACTGTCACAACTTCTATCCAACAGCTAAAAGGTTTCTCTCTGGAGTGAGAGTGTGTGTGTGTGTGTGTGTGTGTGTGTGTGTGTGAGTGTGCGTGTGTGTATTTTAAAACCAATAATTTGACAGACATTTGTACAAAAGAAACAACATAAGCTTCATGAGGGTAGGACTATTCACTTCACAAAGCCAAGTGCTGTGCTGTAAAGTATTTGGTGAATAAATACATGTACCTGTTCCTGCCAAACATTTCTCTGGTTCTTGTCTCTGTACCTGGAATGCCCTTTCTCATTTTTGCTAGGTAAATGTGTGTTAATTCTTCAAGATTGGTCTGGGTCAATTTGCCAAAAAATCAACTGCAGAAAGCCCAACTTTCCACCAGGCCAAATTGTGAAATTTTCTTATTCCTTTGAACTCTTTATAAAGCTTACGACAATTCACATTCAATGGGACAGTTTTAACAGCTTTTAAACATTTATGTAAACTTTCAGTTGACCAGTTTTCATAACAGCATTTTAAGGAATGTTTAATTTGTCTCTACAAAGATTCCTGCTGCTGCAGTTGGAAAAAGCTGGGACAGAGAAAAGGGATTTCTACTGGGGACAGATGAAAAGAAGGGTCAGCACACATTGTTTCTCAATGAGAAGCAAGATGTCAGCACAAGAAAAAGGAAAAATTCATGGAGTATACATTCATAAAGAATATATTCTCAATTGTAATTTTATAAATACATTCTTCTTATAAATTAGAAGATGCATCCAGTTTCCTCCTCTGTTCCCCACACATTTTACCCCATTTGGCCTCACGTGTGTAACCTCCTTCCTTCTGGTAGGGCTGTGCTGTGTGCTGACTGCTTCCTGTCTCTTCCCAAGTAGTCATTCCATCCCTGTTCCTTCTAGTGTGAGCAGCAAGGAGCTAGGGCAGAGACAAACTCAATATTCCTTCAAATGCTGCTATGGAGACAAAATGAAAACTATCCCATCAAAACTAAATTAGTGAAAAGAAACAAGTAAATTCATAGAAGCGATTATTTGGTGAACTGGACTCATTTCCTCCAGAACCTCACTCACATCACGCCTTCTCTACAAAGCCCTCTCTGACTCTCCTTGGCTGAATTGGTGGGTCCCAATACACCCTGTTCACACTTCCAGCACATCACTTTGAAGTGATTTGAAGATAGAAGCATTCTATCTTAGTTATCTGATTTCTTAAGTAGCTCAATCTCTATACAGTTTATCCATTCAACATCTACTTAAATAAAAAAGTTTCCTCGCTGAACAGATATTTATGGAGGTGGGCACAAAATGGGTGAAGGGGTCAAAAGCCACAAACTTGCAGTCATAAAAAAAGTAATGGGGATATAATGTACAGCAGTGGCTGTGTTAATAATACTGTATTTCATATCTGAAAGTTGCTAAGATGGCAAATCTCAAAAGTTCTCACCACAAGAAAAAAAAATTTTTTTGGAATGGTGTATAGTGATAGATGGTAACTAGACTTTTTGTGTTTTGTGGGGATGGATCATTTTTGTTATATATACGAATATCGAGTCATTATATTGTACACTTGTAACTAATATGTTATCTGTCAATTATACCTCAATTAAACTTTTTTTTTTAACCAAACAAAACACAGACATTTACCATGAGATGACTATGTGCTAGAGATTATAATAGATACTAAAGACTAAGGTCCAGGTTCCAGTCCAGAGATCATGGTCTGGAGAAGGCAGACCAAATTTCAGATATCCTTTGCATTGTGGTTGGCAGAGTCTGTGCTCAGTAGAAGTGCTAAGCAGATTATAGGCATGTTGCCACTAAAATAACCAGAACTACAAGTTCCAAGTACACTCACAAGTGTTACAGCTAACATTTAAAATAGAAGCAGAAAACATTTCAAGTCCAAGAAAGTTTATGAGGTGGTTCTGAAAGCTACATTTTCCAATTCACCAAAATATTCAACAACGGCAAAAGAAAAAGACAAAGAAAATTGTATAATGAGATACACAGTATTCAGAATGTCCCATGAAGCAAGAAAAGACGGGATAGCCCTGTATTTAAAGTTTGGATACTGGGGCACCTGGGTGGCTCAGATGGTTAAGCATCCAACTTCAGCTCAGGTTATGATCTAACAGTTCATGAGTTTGAGCCCCGTGTTGGGCTCTGTGCTAACAGCTCAGAGCCTGAAGCCTGCTTCAAATTCTTTGTCCCCCTCTCTTTCTGCCCCTCCCCCACTCATATTCTCTCTCTCTCTTTCTCTCTCTCTCTCTCTCAAAAACAAATAATAAACATTAAAAAGATAGTTAAAAAAAAATAAAGTTTGGATTCTGAAACAATCCATTTCATTTAAGCTTCAACAATAATAATCCAGTAACTATGTTTAAAGTCATTTAAAATGTCTTAAATGATCTGTTAGGTGTAAACTCATTAAAAAATATATTAATTCAGCCCTAATCTGATTCAAAACGTAACCCATCAGTCCCAAGATGTTAAAAATCAAACAGTGTTGAAACATTCCCAGAATCAATGTCTTATAGCTTCCACATGGCTGATCAAAAACATGCAGAAACACATAATAACTTAGGAAGTTCAATAACATATAAAAAAAATGACCACAATAAAATTTAATTCAAGTCTAACCCTCAGGATCTTTGAAAACTATCTAAATTAGTCTGGATACTTAAAAACAGAAATTATCTTGTCAGATATTCCCCCAAACAACTGTCTTAAAATAAACTTCATCAGAAATCTAGGTTTATTGGTAGTCAGAAAGGTCGTTGGAATCTCCATCCTTAGATATTCTGTTCAGGAGTAGTAGGTAGTAAATAGGTTTGAGTCTCAGCACATTTTCAAACGGAGTGCATGTTAGGCTGACTAATGTCACCCCCCCCCAAATACATAAGTCCTAATCCCTTGGAACCTATGAATGTCACTTTATAGGGTCAAAAAGGACTTTACACATATAATTAAATTAAGGGTTTGAGATAGGAAGATTATCCTGGATTACCTGGGTAGATAACATTTATTGCGGTTATAAATTATAGTTGTATCATAGTTACACTTTGTCAATGTAACTATTTAATTTGGAGGCACAATAGATTAGGATAAATCCTGTAGTCAAACTGATATGAAAGACAAAATTATCAGGATATTTAAAGTCAACATTCTCTGTTCCACCTTTCCTGAATGAACCAGAATTCCCTTATTTCCTATTTAGGCCCAAGGGCCAGACCGTGACTGTAGGCTATCACAACCAGATACTCACACAATTGCCTCATTGATTCCCATTAAGTAACTCATATGCTCTGAGTTATAACTAGATCTAATTCAGGACCTGTCAGGCTGTCAGGCCAGATTTCCATGATGCAGCCGCTGAACAAAACATCTAAGGCCAGAGATTCCAACAACCTCTTTGATCCTATAAATTTAAAGAATCTTTGGAGTAAGCCCTCTGCCCCACACCACTTCTTGGAGAGCCAGATAAGTTCTGGGAGGTGTAGTTTTGCTTCCTGAATTGCTCTGGAAGATCTGATCATCCAACAATTTCCCAGGCATCCTCACCATCATTTAATCCATAGCTACACAATTGAGACTATTAATTAAATCTCAGGTAAAAGCTTTAACTTTACATCTTTGTAATTAAGAGATATTTTTATAGACACACACATGCCAAAATCCTTTTTAATTAAAACCTTTTGGTAGAAATACTCTTACTTTCCATTTTGGAGATGGTGAGAAGTATATGAAAAGTCTGATTCTGCTCAGGGCATTCCTGTTTTAAATCAAAGTAATTTTTCCATAGAATTTTCAGTGATTTTTCCCCACTCTTAATACACTTCAGCCAGGCATGTTCCCTTTGAAATTAATTCCAGTTTGTGAAATTCAAAAGATGAAGACTAGTAGGAATTTAATTTCATATTGGTGGTTTCTGTGGCTGGGTAAACATTATTAATGTTTTCGTAATGGCATAATAAGTGATTTAATTCACTAAGCACAATAGACATATGGTACCATATTTGTATTAGCTCTGCCCAGTACATGAAATCACTGAGTATAATTCATATACCTATTTTTTCCAACTAACCCGCTGTATTTGAATATGAATTTGTCACCATTAGTGAAGATCTCCAGTTAATATGAACTATGGCGGGAGAAAATACACCGTTAGATATACAGGTTAATAACCTGAACATATAAAAAATGGATGATTAACAATTTAATTCTGCAAATATTGGGATCTTACTATGTGACAGGTTCCTGTATCCTGAACTGGGGATAAAAGAGTGTTGAGCCAGATCCAGCCCTGCTCCATGGAGTCTAGTGTACAAATGGGGTACAACTCTTGCCAGAGTCACGATGTAGGTAATCGTGGCAGAGAAAGCAGGCTGTCTTTCTCACTATCCATTCCAACCTCCTTGCTGTAAATGAAAATGCGTGGGCCTTTTACAAAAGGCAGGAAAAAAATTTTCCTTCCTTCTGTAGTCTTTCCCACAACTTGTCAGGGTGGATTTTTTTTTTCCTTCTTTGTCATTTAATGTCACACTCCCAGAATGGCGGGGGCACTCAGGTTATGAGTGCAGACACTCCTCTCCCGCGCGCAGGGGCCCTGCCCACAATTCTGCACACTGGCTGCTGGGTTTCCTTTCTCACCTGCTGCAGGACCGAAACCTCCCGGAGTCCAGTCAGGCATCTCTCTTTCCCAAGGCCTGCCACCCCAGTCCAGAGGATGGGCCACCTGTCAGTGCTGTCACTTCCACGGCCAGACGTCCTAAGCACCAGGACAGAGGCAGGTAAGAGACTCGCCCCCCACCGTGTCACCTAAAGCTTGGTGCTGTCATCAGCTTGTCAGGAGGACTTCCTAGAACTTCGCGGCCCGCTCTTCCCACAGATGCCCCAGGGCGCATGCGCCTGACCAGAACCAATCTCCGTCTTCCGCGTTCTCACTCCCACGCCCGGGAGGCCAACGTAGCTGGACCATGGAGGCTTGCGGTGCCAGGGGATGAGGTACAGACTGGCCAAGAACTTGTCACAGGGAGGTGGCAGGAGGAAGGAGCTGAGAGGTTCCAAGCTCCCAGTGCCAAATCCACTGTCCTAAACAAAAACACAAATTTGAAGATACAGTAGGAATTTCAAGATGGCAACCTCAGAGTGTTGAAGTCCCAAGAATGGTATCTTTCTCAGCATGGGATCTTGAACAACTGCATAAGTTGCATGCTCATGAAGCAGCTCCTGAGTGGAGAGAAAGGGTGGGAGGCTTTCATCTCATGCCTTTGGTTAGTAGCAAAGGTTTCTCGTCATCAGTTTCCTGAAAAAATGTCAGGAAAAGACTGTGAGGTTCTTAGCCATGCAGAAGCTGTGTGATTTTTGGAAACTAGTAGGAGCTGTTCCTAGAAGCTCAGTATAGAGTCTGTTCTTAGAGCTTTTCCCATAATTCTGTAAAGCATCTAATAGCTGGCAACAATTCCCATAGCCCAACCAGAAGGGTTCAGTTGCAAACAACAGAAAGCACAACGGATACAGTATTATAATTCTGTCTGGAGAGGCATGAAATAGGAACATTCCAGGAATAAATTGACTGTGGTGGGGGCATGTTTAGACACAGAAGAAAGCATTTTATGTTGCAAATGTCATTCAGTGCTAGAAGAAGAACCAGTTATACTAAAGGAGAAACATCACAAAAATGAAACGGCTGTGTCATTCTTCACTGCTCTTTTTTTTTTTTAATTTTTTTTTTCAACGTTTATTTATTTTTTTTGGGACAGAGAGAGACAGAGCATGAACGGGGGAGGGGCAGAGAGAGAGGGAGACACAGAATCGGAAACAGGCTCTAGGCTCTGAGCCATCCGCCCAGAGCCCGACGCGGGGCTCGAACCCACGGACCTCGAGATCGTGACCTGGCTGAAGTCGGACGCTCAACCGACTGCGCCACCCAGGCGCCCCTCTTCACTGCTCTTTATAGCATGAGTTGGAGAGGTTGTCGAGGCAGAGCAGTGATTAAGTTTGAAAGTGGCAAATAGACACAAATTGTGTCCTTGCTTAGCAAAAAGTAGGAATTGTCCTCATGATGCATGAGCTTTAGATTTAAGTAGATTTACTTGCTGTGTTACCTTGGGTGGTAAATTAATTCTCCAAGTCTCAGGTTCTTCATACTATCCTTCCAGGGTAGTTAGAGATGATTTATAAAAAGAACCTAGAACAATATCTAATACAGAGTAGATACTCAATAATTACTGTTATTATAATAAAATAAAATTTTGTGTGCAGGAACAGGCTTAGGAACATGTGGATTGCTACCATGTTGTTGTCACCCATCTGGGTACATCACTCAAAGCAACACCATGCCAATTCTCTACTGGATTCCTTGGCATCCATCTCCTATCCTCCCATCTATCCATATACTGATCCAGTTAACTCACTTATCCACCCATCTATCCTTTCTCCCTTCTAAAACTGGAACTGTCATAAAAGTTGGAATTCAGTATTCAGAAGCCTCAAGACTGCCTCGTAGCCATCTCTCACAGCAAGCCCTGAATTAGAGGAGGGATTTACTCCAAAATAAAATGAATTTAAAATGCATATACAACTTTATCCTCAAAAAGTCACATCACCTTTATAACAATCACAGGAATACTAAAAATTTCCATATGTTTTGTAGGAGGTGGGTCTTCATGTCAGCTCCATCCTCCATATTAAATATTGATGAGAAATCTTTCTGTATTTTTGTATGTACCATTTCCTCAGCTTAGAATTTCTCTCCCTAGTTGATGTGATAAATTTAAGGCCCGTTTCATATTTCTGCTCCTCTTGAATCTTGCAGCTCTCCCAGCAATGATCACCCCCTCCTCACTACCAACGTTGTATCTCGCGCACACCTTTACAAAGCACTTCTATAGTAAATTACAAGAATTTGTTTATATTTGAGATCTTCGTTTATATTTTAAAAATCTAACATCTAGCTCAGTTGGACACCTAGGGGTGCTTGATATATGCTGAATCAATTAAGAGCCTTAACAGCAAGCCCAAGCCCTTCACTCCTGACTCCATCCCATGCCGGCTCAGTTTAGGTTTCCCTCTTCAGTTATGCCCAGCAGCTCCACCCATTCTTCCCTCCTCTTGCCAGAGCTGTGAACCCAGCTCATTGTGTGGGGCAGCAGCATCTCCCCAGATCTCATCCACCCATTTCCATGCCCCTGTTCTGTCCTGTACCCTCTCAGACACATCCTGGAATTTAAAGGTATGAGCACAGGAAGACAAGGAGGCAAAAACAAAACAAAACAAACCACAAAAGGGTTTCAGGAAGAATAGCATGATCGACAATGACAAATGTAGCACAAGGTAAGAGAGAGGTTGAAGTGCCAAATGTATTGAGCCTTACCACGCTCCACTTTCAAGCAAGTTGTAAAGAGTAGACAAACCAACAAGGCAGATGAATCTTTTGTCCTTTTGGACCTTGCATCCTACCATGCTAACACAATAAGCGAACAAATAATGTAATCATAGCTCGGAAGTGTGACAAAGGGGAAGAAGAGGGAGATAACATGAAGATGTTACCTATAATAGTAAACAGTTACTTATAATTAATCTTAAATTACTGCTGTATATCAAGTCTTGTTCTAAATACTACATGTGTATAATATCATTTAATCCTTACAGCAATCCTAGGAGATAGGTGCAGTTATTTCCTCAATTATAGATGAGAAACTGAACCACGGAGGGGTTAAATGGTGTTTCCAAGGTCACAGCCCATGCGTGTTCTGGGGAAAGCCTCTCTGAGAATGGATACCTGAGCCAAGACCTGAGGGATGCTAATGACCCAGCCAGGGAGAGAATCCCAGGCTACGGGGAGAACAAGTGCAAAAGCCTGGAAGTGGGCAAGAGTTTGGGGGACTCGAAGATTGGAGAGGAGGCTGGTGGGGATGGATGCCCAGGAGTGTGGGGCAAGTGCAGGAGATGAGGCTGACGGAGCAGGAGCTGATCAGTTGGCTGGCACGTTGCATGAGGAGGTGGCTGGTGAATCTGGAGTGACTTGAACAGCTGCAAAATGGAGCTATGGGGGCAGAAGTTAGGCTTAGTGGGTTGAGGAGAGAATGGGAGGTACAGAAGTAGAGACAAACATTCAGAACTGCTTAAAGAAGCCCTGCCTTAGAAAGGGGAGAATGGGTGGTAAAGAGAACCAAGATGTGGGGTTGAGAAACCTTAAATATGTGTAAGTGCTGTAGAAAATGAGAAGTTTAAAACATAGAAGAAAGGAGAGATGATTTTCTGAGCCAGTTCTGAATGTGCACTGAGGGGCTGTGATTTAGGGCACAGTGGAGGATTTAGGGTCAGACAGGGGAGGGTCAGCAATTCCAGTGTGACTGGAGTGATGGAAGGAAGGAGGAGCTGGATGCATATAAACTTATAACGGAAATGGAAAAAAGCTGGAGAGCTAGCATCTCCTTCTTCTATTCTGTCTACTTCACAGCTGTGTCCCACTCATCTGATTGAATACTCATGTCCAAACTTTGCTAGAATTAAGGCTGACTCTTACTCCTCTTGGACCCTGTCCTGGTCTTGTGTGTGCACTCCCAAGTCAGGCTCTTTCTGTAGATTACTGCTCCTGGCTCCTTCCCTGCTGACCAAAATGTGTTCAGTACAACAAAGTGCCTTGTGTCTATTTTCCTGAGACCTTGGAATACCTAAAGTCTTAGAATGGCAGTAATATACACTCAAAAATTAAAAATAACACATGAGAATTTATCTCTTCATCAATGAACTTTGTGACAAATGGCTTACTATGTATGTAAACCTCACACCATGAGATGACACCAAAGAAATTCCATAGCTCCATTATCAAGGAAAACATTTCTGTATTGGGTGGAGTGAAATCCTATGAACAATCCTTTCAGGCAGCATTGATATGGTCAACCTAGACCAAATGGGATTATAGATTCTGACAGAAAATTCCACTGGTGCAAGACATCAGTGCAATGTGTTCTATAAAGCTCTTCTGATGAAATGACATGTTCATTCCAAAACACCTCCCACAGCTTATTCATCTCTTTTGAGAAAACTGTAATGGTTGTGTCTCTCCATTACTAACAAAGAGAATAAGGACAATCCATATAGAAAAGGATGGGTTACTTGCACTACTCAAAATGAGTTTTCCATGACAATTTACTCAGTTTTGAGAAGTAAATTCTTTCTTCCTATGAAAAGGCTGTAATTGTTGACATAACAATTGTTAAAGAAAATTTTCTCAAACTTTCAGGTGTGAGATCAGTAACATCCGAGCATCTAACATATTAAATGGTGATTACAGTTGATAACATTGTATTATATAACTGAAATGTGCTAAGAGAATAGAACTTAAATATTCTCATGCACACAAAAAAGATAAATATGTGAGGTGACAGATGTGTTACCTAGACAGGAGGACTCCTTTCACAATGTATTCGTATATCAAATCATGCAGTACACTTTAAATACCTTAAAATTCTATTTGCTAATTGTAGCTCAATAAAACAAACAAACAAAAAATAGTAGAATGATTTATATGCATCTTTCCTTCTCCCCCATCCCACCCTCAATTTTTTTCCCCTCAAAAAGTAAGCTCTGTTGGGCAGGAAAGAGTATGCACTCTGAATTATTATTTTTTTTTAAAGATTGTATGTACAGAAAAATTTTAGAGTTAAGTACATTGTACTATACTGTCTAAACATCATATAGGTCAATCATAGTATTTTTCTATCTAAAAACTCACTATTTTAAACTAAATATCCTAGATTTAATCTAAATATTCTGTTTAAATTATTCTTCAGTCACAAGAAATAAGAGACTTTACCATATTAGTAGTCTGAAGTATGAACAAACAGACTATCTGAGGATTGAGTGGAACACTCACGAAGGAAGAATATGAAAAGTTAAAAAAAAAAAAAAAGGCAGTCAGGAGCTCCAACAAAATGGCACATTTTTCTAACAATGCCATTGTGAGTTTGATCAATGTTTCTCATGATAAGACGTGTAAAGCCCTAAGTTACCTGCCAGTTTTATGTTATCAGACATCAAATTGATTCTGTTTCCAGATTTTTGCGTTACAATTGAATCTAAGAAAAGAAAGCTGGTAACTACTAACTGTTAGGTTTTGTAATGTTTACTATTAAAGAGAAAGAAATAGGAGTTGTATTTAGTTGTATTGGGTATTGTTAAAACATAAACTGAAGTATATTAAATATTTTAAGAACTTATTTGAGCAAATATTGTTTCTAATTGGGTAGCACCAAACAGGAAGTGAATTGGAGTGTTCCACTGACAGGAGCTACCTGCGAGACTTTTATAGTGAAGAGGTAGAAGAAAGCAAGGAAATTGCCTGACTGGCTATAGGTGAAGCATTTGCTTTATTAGGAAAAGCTTAATTGGTTGGTTGTGATTGGTTGTCTTCAGGTTTTGACTTCTTAACCTGGGAGGCATTTAAAGGCTTTCATTTTACTTTGCGTACACTAGGCTGCTAAGGTATTAGAACCACCTCTAATTGCCGCCTTGTTTAACTAATGTAACATTATATATTTTTAGTTACAACTTACCAGTTAATTTGAGATAAGAATGAAAACTAGGGTATGGAGACATCACCATACATGGCTGACTTAAAAAACCAAAAAAGAAACATCTGACTTAGGGATCCTGTGTAGATTCCCTACTGGATTTAATTCAACTGACTGAACATTACCTTGCTTTCATAAACTTTTGGTTGCCTATGGTTTTTCAAATAAAATGACCAAAAAATGCGTTATTACATCCATGTTTTGGCAATTATTAGTTAGGGCACTAACTTTAGCTGTAAGCACAACAACTGAAAGTGGCTTGAGTGATTAAGAGAGCTAACTCTTTTAGGTAATAAAGTGTCTTATGTGAGGCTGTCAAGGACTGCAGCTCCAGATCATTGACAAACCAGGGTCAGTCCTATCTTTCTGCTCCCCCATGCCTGGCATGTGGCTTTTCTCCACATGGTCATGAGATGGCTGCTATACTGCCTCATGCCTCATCTCCCATCAGGGTCAGGGGACCTTAATTTATCCCTTTAAAAGAGCAGTTTCAAAGTTTCATACAATGACTTACATACTACCAGCTAGAATTTGGTCACATGGTCACCTCCAGTGGGTAGTCTCTTAGAAAGTTGAGTATCCTAGCTTTCAAGCCATTATGCAGAAAAAGGCAAGAATGAAAGATTGCTAATGGCTTTTAAGCCACCCTGTCTGCCTCTGTGGTCAAGGGGGATGAGGAAGTTTGTAGAAAATACGAATAGGGCATCCAAATAATTTTCTAAATCACAGAGAACATTTCCTTAAAAAATACTGACGTTTATAAGTATTATTGGTGGGTACTACAAGGCTGATCTTATTGATTTGGGGAGTCAATGTAAAAATCATTTACTTACCAGTGAGATGGTTTCTCAATGTGCTATGCTCCTGTCATGATTTGACCTTGGGCTGACCTCAAATTTTCCAAATGCTTCTGTTTAAACTCTGGCCACTTCTAGACACTCAAGCTTCAGAATAACATAGATCTCAGCCCCATTATTCCTTTTCCAAGCTGTATCAGGAAAAAAAAAAAAAAAACGGGCACTGCAGGTTTGTATAATTCTCTTAAGTATCAGCTAGTTAGGAAAGCAAGGTGTTAAATGGTCCCACTTACATAATGATTCTATATATTAGAATCAGCTAGGATCCTTTAAGAAATTCTGATAAACTGATTTTTAAGAGCTCTGTAGATAATTCTTACATGAAACTAATGCTGAAACTACTGCATTAGAAGAAGGAAAAAGCTAGAAATAGCATGGAAAACCTTGATCAAGTTATTGAGCCTCTTTAAGCTCAGTTTTCTCATCTATTAAATGAGTTAAACCATATAAACAGTTTCATGCATAACACATAGTAAACACTTAATAAATATTAGTTATTGTTTTGATGATGCTAACATATATTTTTTAATATGAAATTTATTGTCAAATTCGTTTCCATACAACACCCGGTGCTCATCCCAACAGGTGCCCTCCTCATTGCCCATCACCCACCTTCTCCTCCCTCCCACCCAATATATTTTTGAAAAAAAAAAAACATTCTGTGAGCAAATGGAGTTTTTCCAAGGCAAACAATAAACTATAAGAGCAGAGATCTTGAAGATAGCAAAATTGGGTGTTTAAATCCCAGCTTGGCCACTTACTAGTTAATTTGACATTGAGCAGGTAAACCATGTGATCTGTCTCAGTTTTTTCATCTACTAAATATGAATAACAGCTATTTCTCAGGTTTTGAAGATTAGAAGATATCATGTCTGCTAAAGTGTAATTTTCAAAAAAGTAAAATCACAACTCTTACACAAATATAAAACAGACACGTACCAAAGATTTTACTCAACTCTTCAATTACTGAGGGAACAGATATGATGGCAAGACCTGTTCAATGAGAATTTTACTTACAAAGATCTACAATCTACCAGTCAAAATTCATTTGCATTGATGTGAACAGAATTATTTGCATTGCTATTTGTTTTCACAATCTGACAGCTACCCCTGGAAAAGACAGCAGGAATCTTGCCCATTTCCAAGTCCTAACATGCAGTTGAAGCACACAGCAGAGTGTACCCACCATGTATTAAGTACTGATTAAATGGTGGTTCCAGTTCTTGTTATTGTTGGGCAATATGATCATTTACCTAAAGAAAGCAAAGCAAATCAACTAAATGTATTAAGACAGATTAGTCATTACTATGACACTAAGTATTCATGCTTTACATTCCTCTCACTACTATAAACATACCAATGTTTTTATGTAAAGAAAAGTCATGGTCATATTCAAAAGTAGGGCAATAGATAATCGGTAGCACTAAGCAGGAGCTGAGGCCTCAGGCAGCCCAGAGTTGGACTTCTGTGGAATGACAGAGTCAGGTGTCCTTACTAAAGCTGGAAGCCAGGACAGTGTTACTCTTCGCCAGCTTAATGACTGGATCTCTCTGATATTTCCAATCACCAAGGGACAGAAGCCAGAACCACCGACTAAGATCATGCCTTGGGCTAGAGGTGTAGAGGCAACCAAAAAACTGATAGACTGGGAGGCTTGGAGAAGAGGAAGATGTAAACTCCCACATAAAATAAGTCATAAAACTAAAATTTCAAAGAAAATGAGGAAAATTAACACTAAGAAAGGCAGCAAATAAACTTAATCAGAGTGTTAATAATAGAGAATATAATACGGCCATTAATTGTGGAATATTTAACAACATGGAAAAGCACGTTAAAGGAAGGAAAACATGTCAAGGGGAAGTCAATGTTTGTTTGCTTTTTTTAATGTTTATGTATTCTGCAAGAGAGAGAGAGAAGGGGAGGGGCAGAGAGAGAGAATCCCACGCAGGCTCCTTGCTGTCAGCTCAGAGCCGATGTGGGTCTCAATCATGGGTCCCTAGTCTCACAAATCATGAGATCATGACCTGAGCCAAAATCGATTCAGATGCTTAACCAACTGAGCCACTCAGGTGCCCCGGGAGGTCAACATTTTTAAGACCAGTCTGCTCCTTGGCCACTAGCCCTCAGCTCCGTGTCTATCCTGTTTTTCTTCCATTGCAGGCAACTGGAAGTCTGCATACTCCAGTCTCTTCCATACTCTCTTTCCAGCTGTATCTCAGAGAGAATTGCCGATGGGAGACACTGGCAGAGACTGGGAATGAGGAGGACTTCCTGTTGGAGGTAGCTCCGACAAACACTGCAGGGCACCAGGCAACCTTGAGCCCCTTGACAGGCAACATGGTTTGGACAGCAGGATTCCTGGACTCGTGTAACATCAGTAGGATTCTTTTTTAATTTATTTTAATTGTCGTTTTCTTTCCAATCAAGCCAAGAACCTTAGAAGAGGTTCTATATTAAGAACATAGCCAAGGAAGTGTAGGATTGTCAATGTGGTTGTTTTAAAGTTAGCCTCTCAGGCATTGTGATTGAAACATAACCCTGATGACTTCCACAGTGTAATAGAATGCTTCACAAAAGGTTGCTGAATTGTGGGATGTAATAAAGTCTGCCTAGCTTCATTTCCAGTGCTGCAGAACTCCCTGCTTCCTGTAAGTCAGCTGCAGTTAGGTTCCAGCAGCGTCAGGAGCACAGTGGCTCCTGAGGTCAAGGCAACAACATCTGCCTTTCTGCTGCTCCTGTCTTGGGCATGGTAGCAGCATCCAGCCTCCAGCCAATCTTTAGGTGAACACGCCTTCCCTTTTTTGGTCCTTCATTTCCTTGGACATACTCGTAACTATTTTTCTGTAGTATGTTCACTCTGGGTGGACACTGACTGATAGAGCTGGCTTCACCAGCGGAAAGCAGGTAACATTCAGCTTTTTTATATATGCTGAAAACTCTGAGGAACAATGATACTTACGGAACTGTGAATGCTGGTAGGAACTGACTTGTTATGCTAAATAAAGTAAATAACTTACACACTGCAAATGTAGATACATATCTATAGAAGGAAGGCCAGTTTTCTTTGGTTACTAGAACTGCAGGTGATTTTTATGTGGTGAGAGGACTACAAATGCTGGAACCAGCTTCATTGGGCTCAAATCCCAGGTCTTCTACCTCCTACGTGTGTGGTCTTGGGCAGGATTTTTAACCTCTCTGCCTCAATTTCTCCAAATGCCAAGTGGTTGAAATAATCTCTCAAAAAGTCACTTGAAGAAAAAAAGCCAGTTGGGGCGCCTGGGTGGCTCAGTCGGTTGGGCGTCCGACTTCGGCTCAGGTCATGATCTCACGATCCGTGAGTTCAAGCCCTGCGTCGGGCTCTGTGCTGACAGCTCAGAGCCTGGAGCCTGCTTCAGATTCTGTGTCTCCCTCTCTCTCTGACCCTCCCCCGTTCATGCTCTGTCTCTCTCTGTCTCAAAAATAAATAAACATTAAAAAAAATTAAAGAAAAAAGCCAGTAAATGAAGTTAAAGAACACAGGAAAGAGCCTGGTGTATAGTATTATATAAGTGGTTTTCCCAGAAATCAATTTTGAAAATGATTTAAATTTTCTCATTCTACTAAAGGATATATATTATAATCGACCAGAAAATAGGTCATACAAAAAGAAAGATGTGACATTCCATAAAAAGAAAGTATAAGTCATTTTAGAGATACTGTTAAATTTTTAATTTAATTTTTACAGTGTCACAGGGCTTTAGAAGCCATGTCCTATTAGAAGCCTATCCTAAACCAATGCTCGGAGATTGTGGGAGGGGACTACATGAGGGTGTGAAGGAGATGGGAGTTGTTGTGGACCACCTTGGAGACTGGCTAGCACAATCTGGAATGGGAAGGTCACTGTCATGCTTATTGCCAAACTAATTTTTTCACTGAGCCAGTTAGTAATGCATGCAACTAAGAGTAACAGGAACCCCAGCAAAAAAGTGATTTAAACAAGAAGAGGTTTATTTCATGCCACAAGAAGTCCCAGAGTAGGGAGTCCATACCTAGTATGGTGGTCAAGGATGCCATTGACCTGGGTCAACAACCAGGCTCCTCCTGGCATTGAGCTGTAGCACTCTTAGTGATGACAACAGCTCTAGCAGATTCCCTGGCAGAAAGACACCATGTGGCACCAGTGACCTTCCCTTTACACCTCATTGGTCAGAATCTCAGCATGCAACTTTTAGCTGCAAAGCAAAATGGGGAATTGGGTTTTTAGATAGTCCAGTCTCTAGTGTAGACGAAGGCAAGGAAAAACAAGGAAAACTGTGTTGATTGAGCCCACATTTCCTAAGTTCAGATTTTGAACAGTGCATTTACCTAAGGTAGATCATGAGGCAGTAAATATTGGAGCTACATTATAACATAAAAAAGTATAGGACTTTACATGTAAGAGGTTCTTATGAACTGTTTCTTGAGTTAATATATTATATAGTATTAGGTATTTAGCATCTCTTATAAGCATTAACCTTGTACAAGCATTTCCTAGAATGACTTTGTATCGTATTTGCATTCATTGAACAAAACAGATTTTCCATTACTAGGAAGCAAAAAGAGTAAAACAATACAATAATTTTATGTAGTTTACTTTCTCTTAATTTCAGGGTTTGCATTACAGGTTTTAATCTGTGCATGAAATGCCAAACCCAGCTCCACTCAGCTCAGTGTTTCTCCTGCCACCCACTGTGCCTCAAACCTTTTCCCCTACCCTATAGATCTGTCCTCACATGTAAGCTCTTTTTCTATCACTGTTCTTCTTTGTTCAGAATTTTCTTCTTTAAATAACATAAAAATAAAAAGTGATAGGGCAAATGATTAAACACATTCCCTTTAGAAAAAAAAAATCGATGTTATAAGAAACTTTGTAAAGGAAACAACCCAAAAAACGAACTGCATTCTGAAAACACCATGAAATGCCAACATAGCATTTTTGTACTTCAAAAAAATGTCTTCAACTTTTATGCCAAACTTGACTTGAAAATTGAAGCTGTTAAAAATACACACTTAATTTAGTAGCTTTTAATTCACAGGGCTTTTTCATGGGTGGGGTTGCAAAGTGGTAAGTTGAATTTTGCCACAGAGGAATATACTGCCTCTGTACAAGTCAGACTTTTTACTAAGAATAGACTTGTGGGATGCAGGATAATTAAAAAGTGCTTGGCATAATTGAAGTTCTGGTGAGGAAATGATTAAAGTCATGGCCTTGCATGTTGGGTGTATACAAACTACTTTAAAACTTGGATACTGGAATGTATGGCCTTAAAAGGATTGCATTAAGATGAAAAACATAAAATGCCACTGATAAACCATACTTTCATTTTTAAAAAGAACTGAAATCACTAAAATTATATATTGATTTTTACATGAATAGTGAAACTTGCTACACCTATTATAATATAGAAAAATGTCTTTTTTTTTAAAGGGTAGTATGCTTTTACTTAAAATAGACAATGGAAAATAAATTACAGAAAAATGTTTACTTGGCCGTTTCAGCATTAACTAACATTTTCAATGTTATTCAGTATCTCTAGCTTTGTGGGTCACTAAAATTTAAAAGTATTTAAAATTAAATCCTGTTATTTATGAAAGAACCAGATACTGTTTCTTTCTTGGACTAAATTACTTAAAGAATCAGGCTTTTTTTTTTTTTTTTTTTAATGGTTGAGCATTACGAATAGGCAACTATTAGCAGTGGCTACTTTGGGGAGTGGAATCCAGAGTAAGAAGCAGCTGAAGTAATACTTTTTAACATCATATTCCTTAGTACCATTGGAATCTGCTTTTAAATAAACACTATTACCACCATAATTAAGTTATTAATGATAAAATTAAGTTGAAAACCTTATTGAATCAGAATCACTTAAGAAACTGAAAAATAAGGCATGAAAAAAGAATTGCCTTGACTGAAACTTAAAAAATACCTTCACATATGATATGAACTAGTTTCAAAATAGACTGGACCTAGATCGGGATCATACAGGAAAACTAAAATGATAACATTTTGTTTTGTGTTATAGTATTTTTTAAAATCTATCCTAAAAATCAAGAAACCTCATATTCCTTATTAAATATCAGTTGACCCGTTAACGAAAAGAAAGACCATCTTTTTCATAGTAATTTTGAGGTCTCAAAACATGCTTTAATTACCAGTTTCAGGGTTCCCAGGTTAGGTGTGAACCCCATGAAATAAGTTAAAAATAAAAAAATATAAATTTAAATGATTATTTTACATATGGCCACAACATTAGTTTTTATTTTAAAGTAATATTTATAGTGCACTATTATAAGACCAACAAGGGTTTTATTATCAGACTAAATTATCCTATACTAAATTATTAAGGACTGGGAAGGGGAGAGGACAGAAAAAGTAGCAAACTCCTATCTCCACGAAAAGGCATTGAAACAAAAACAGTGAAAGAGGCACAAATTATCAGGCAAATATGAAGAAAAGGTGTGTAAAGGTAGCAATACTTACACTATCCAATTATAATTCAAGACAAAAAGGCATAGAAAATGAAGCCTATTTAAGTAGTATAATTTATAATACATCAGCTTTGTGACTACCCACAAAAGATTAAAAAGTGAATGGCCTAAGACCATCACTCCCTTTAAAAGGAGTAGATAATAATATGCAAATAATAGCATCAAATTTTGTAGAATAAAAATAATACATGTAGGAGGACAAATGATCAGAAACACACATGCAGTGGGGAGACTTTAACGTACATCAGCAATAATATATGACAGATAAAACAGACAAAATAAGGAAAATTTACAAAATTTAGAAAAGTCATAATGAATAAATGCAGAATAACAGAATTAGAAAATCACCATTTTAAGATTCCCTAGTGAAAATAATGGATCTTGGCAATGATTATCAATGGCTGCCTAAAAGCATTTGGTAAAAGTTGACATAATTCTTTTTAATGAATGAAGCAGTCTGATATCACTTGAATCCACAGATCCATTTTAATGGTAATAATGGTAGGAAAACCAGACATTACCTTACTCTTAATGTGATGCAATTGAAAGAGTATACAGTATCCACCTATGACGTATTCTTGCCAAAAAGATTTAAAACTGAATTCAGTCAAGATTTTAGACCTAACTACTGGTTTACAGAAAATATAGAAGATGCAGAAACATATTAAATAATGCCATCAGGATGTAATCAGCCAAATAGACTATAAGAAACTCTGTGGGGCAAATGATCCAATTTATTCTGTAAATAAATGTCATGAAAGGGGAACTATTAGATATTCAAGAGACATGTCTACCAAATGCAGTGTGTAAATTCTGTTTGGATCCTGATATGAATAAGTCATTTGTAAAAAGACATTTTAAACACAAATTATACTCAATAAAAGTACAGTGTTAGCCATTAATATTGTTAATTACAATCTTATACTGCCTATTTAAAAAGGCAAGAGTATCGACTGGAATACTAACAGAATTAATTAGTAATATAACTAGAAGATAAAAATGATACTTTTCATATATACTATTAATCACTAATAAGAAGGTAACAATTCTTGATCTATACAAAAAAATCCAAAATTCTTAGAAATAATTTTACAATGAAATATGTGTAAGCAGTTGGAAAACTGTAAAACTTATACTGATAGATACAAATGCCTAAATTAATTGAGAAATGGGGTTATTTATACCTTCTCCCATTGCCTTAATAATCATTAAACATTAAATGTGCTTTAACTCATCCTACAGTATACCTTGGTTCCTTATACTCTTATTAATCTACTAATTAATAATGTATGCCAGTTAACTTTATTATTTGTTTATTTTAGTAAAAATATCTCTTTTTACTTAGGAATCCCCAAATCATGAACTGAAGTATATATAGTTACAGAATGATCTCATTATTAGCAGTTAAACAGAGAATCGTAATTGGATCCTTTGCCTTTAACAATTTGGGGTTTGCTAATTCATTTGTAAACTTTGTAGGACTGGGAAGTTACTGAAGCCCATAAAGTTTCATTATTTTTCTGCTATGTACCATTTATAAGGCTTCTACCACCAGCAGCAACCTGATAACTCTAAACCAGTTTAGGGAATATTGCTATCCTCACCATTCCAGTATTCTTAGTATTTACAGTAATTACATCGTCCATATAATGTAATTGTGGCAGGAATTAATGCCATCACCATAGGCCATTGTTCTCTCTACATATTTACCATACCATAAAAGGACATCACATTGAACCAATCAAACTTTAATATGGGAATACATTCTAATAAGGCATCATTCCTCAGCTAAGCATCACAGTAAATTCTCAACATATTCCTGGTTCAACTATTTATAAATTAAATAAAACATTTGTTTGTGAAGTAGACCTAAGTTTACATTTTTATAAACCAAAAGATTTTCTAAGAACTGCAGAGGATCTTTATTTATCAACTGTAAAATACTAAGCTATCCAAAGACTTAGAATTTAAAGAGTTAACAAAATAACAAATAAACAAAAACTCAACCATACATGTCATTTTGTTTCAGTCATTTTCCCATTGCAAATAATAACTTTATCTCAGCTATTACACAACCAACTATACTGTACTCCTCACAATGGAAATTCTGTGTTCTTCTGGATGAGGAAAATCTGTAATACAGAGAAAGAACAGAAGAGAAACAGGTGGCAAACAGGCGAATAAGTTGTTAATTTATGTTTCCAATTAAAGGCTATAAGTAGTCTAGATGAGCCATGGAATAGAGACACAGAATGAGGAAGGGTACAGGGATTCTGGCACACCTACATATCATCCCAGATCCAAAAGGCATCTAGAGTTAGTACTAGTTCTCTGACAAGGGGTGTGAGAAAGTATTCACAGAGTCTTTCATAAGAGAAAGACCAGAAAAGATGAATGAATTTATTAAGGCAAAGGGTCTCAACCAGTGCCACACATAGGTTGCAAACTTGTAAAGTGGAGTGATCTGGTCAAGACCTATACTGGCAAGAGCTCTGGGCCAGAAATTTCTAGCTATTAACATCCTCCTCTATTTACTATAGTTTGACGTTTAAAAAATATTATTTTCTATATGTGTCATGGTTTGGAAAAGGTTAGGAAGCTCTGTTGTGTGGGAAGAAAATAGATCTTAATCATCTTTGTATGTTCAGTATTTGGTAGCTATGTTTTGTGAGGGGCAGTTACCAATGCTGGACACGGCTAGAAACTGGGAGTTCAGCCTTGGCCCCTGGGAGAAGACTGCTTCTGGGGGTCATAGAAAGCAGCAGAGCTTTAGTGGTTTGTGGAAAATGGGGGGCAAAGGGGTGGAGACTGAAGGGTGGCAAATAGACAGCATGTTTCCTCATCAAGCAATTTCTTGAATTCTGAAGCCTGTGTGGGGTAACTGGCTAAAATCTTAACCTGGAAACCTGTGAACAGAGCAGAATTACCTGCAGTCATCAGTGCTTAAGAGGAAAAGACCCTCACAGTCTCAGTTCAAATTCCAAAACAGATATGCCACTGGAAAAGGGATGACCAGAGGTGATTACCTGATTGGATTAAAGTAACCAGCCCATCCTCACTTAATCTGCTTAAAGAAAAAAGGTAGACCCTCTCTGGCAAAAAAATTAGTCATCTTTAATGTCTACAGCTCTTTAATAGAAAGAAATTTGGAATAAAACATATTTTATATAGAAGAAAAATCAAAGGAGAGAAAAAGGATAAAACAAGTAGTCCTAAGAGGGAAGTATATAGCAACACAGGCCTACCTTAAGAGGCAAGAAAAATCTCAAATAAACAACCTAACCTTACAACTAAAGAAACTATAAAAAAAAACAACAAATGAAGACTAAAGCCAACACAAGGAAGGATATAGTAAAGATTAGAGCAGAAATAAATGATAAAGAAACTAAAAATAAATCCAAACAATAGACCAGATCAATGAACCAGAAGCTGGCTCTTTAAAAAAAAATAATAAAGTTGATAAACCTCTACCTAAACTCATAAAAACAGTAAGAAAGAAAGAAAGAAAGAAAGAAAGAAAGAAAGAAAGAAAGAAAGAAAGAAAAAGAAAAAGACTCAAATAAAATCCGAAATAAAAGAGAACAGAGAACTGAAACCATAGAAACACAAACAACCAAAACCAAAGAGATAAAATTGTAAGAGAATATGATGAAAAACTATACGTGAACAAATTAGACAACCTGGAAGAAATGGATAAATTCCTAGAAACATATAAACTACCAAAAGTGAAACAGGAAGAAATAGAAAACTCGAACAGACCAATAACCAGCAAAGGAATTGAATAATCAAAAAACTCCCAACAGACAAAAGTCCAGGGCCAGATGGCTTCACAGGTGAATCCTACCAAACATTTAAAGAGTTAATACCTATTCTTCTTTTATTTATTTATTTATTTATTTATTTATTTATTTATTTATTTATTTTTATTGAGAGAGAGAGAGAGAGAGCATGCGAGCATGTTGGGGGCGGGGAGGCAGAGAGAGAGAGAGAGAATCCCAAGCAGGCTCCACACTGTCAGTACAGAGCCTGATGTGGGGCTTGATCTCACTAACCATGAGATCATGACATAAGCCAAAGTCGAGGGTCGGATGCTTAACCGACTGAGCCCCCCAGGTGTCCCACCCCATACTAAACTATTTCAAAAACTAGAAGAGGAAGGAGAACTTTCAAACTCATTCTGTGAGGCCAGCATTACCCTGATATGAAAACCAGATAAAAACTCCACTAAAAAAGAGAACTATAGACCAATTTCCCTGATAAACATAGATGCAAAAATTCTCAATAAAATACTACCTAACCAAATGCAACAATATATTTTAAAAAATCATTCACCGCAATCAAGTGGGATTTATTCCTGTGTTGCAAATGTGGTTCAATATTCACAAATCAATCAATGTGATATATCACATCAATAAAACAAAGAATAAGAACCATATGATTATCTCAATTGATAATCATTTTCTGTTATGCAGAAAAAGCACTTGACAAAGTACAACATCCAATCATGATAAAAACCCTTAACAAAGTAGGTTTAGAAGGAACTACCTCAGCATAATAAAGGTCACTTTGAAAAACCCACAGCTAATATCATACTCAATGGGGAAAAACTGAGACCTGCTCTTTTATGGTCAGGAACAAGACAGGGATGTCCCCTCTCACCACTATTTTTTTGTTTTGTTTTGTTTTCTGTTTTTACTTTTATTTGCATGTATTTTATGCAGAATTTACTCCCGGGCCATCAGTTTTTGTTTCTTCAGTTTCTTCTGGGATATCTTTTTCTTCTGTGCAACCTCCTCTTCTGGTTTAGGAACAATCTGCTCTTTTTCAGTAAAGATCATCTCAATGTGACAGGGAGAACTCATGTATGGGTTAATCTGAACTTGAGCCCTGTAGGTTCTATGCCGCATTTTTGGGGCTTTGTTCACCTGGATGTGCTCAATGACCGGGAATCTACCTCTAAACCCTTAAGTTCAGCATTACTCTCTGCATTTTCAAACATGTGCAGTAAATATTCAGCACTTCTTTTTGGGCCACAGACCCTGTGTCCTGCCCCACTGTTTGGCCTGGGCACACCTACCAATTCCACCATTGTAGCATCAGAATGGCACACATTGCTTCTGCGAAGTGACATTTTCAGATACTTGGTGGCTTTTTGGATATGCATACCCTTGATGGCCTGGGCAGTTTCCCATGTGTTCTTAAAGTGAACACAAAAATTTGAACCTCTTGATTTGCATGATTTTGTCGGGTTTTCTGGGTCAAGTGAATAGTGAACCATTTTCAGAGATCACCTCAGGCTGCTGAGGGAAAGAGCTCTCACTACTATTTTTTAACATAGTACTGGAAGTCCAAGCTGCAGCATATCAGAAAACAAAAAGAAATAAAAGGCATCCAAAATGGCAAGGAAAAAATGAGACTTTCACTGTTTTTAGATGACATCACACTCTATACAGAAAATCTGAAAGACTCCATCAAAAAATTGTTTGAACTGATGCATGAATTCAGTAAGTCACAGGATATAAAATCAATGTACAGAAATCTGTTTGCATTTCTACACACCAATAATGAAGCAGCAGAAAGAGAAATTAAGGACTCAATCCCATTTACAATTGTATCAAAAACAATAATATACCTAGGAATAAAACTAACCAGAGGTGAAAGATCTGTATTCTGAAAACTATGATACACTGATGAAAAAAATTAAAAATGACATGAAGAAATGGAGAGACATTCTATGGTCATGGAATGGAAGAACAAACATTGTTAATGTCAAAACTACCCAAAGCAACATACACGTTTTGTTAATTTTTTGTTTTAATTTATTTATTTTGGAGACAGAGAGAGAGAAAGACAGAGTATGAGTCAGGGAGGGGAAGACAGAGAGGGAGACACAGAATCTGAAGCAGGCTCCAGGCTCTGAGCTGTCAGCACAGAGCCCAATGCAGGGCTCAAACTCACAAACTGTGAGATCATGACCTGAGCCAAAGTCAGACGCCCAACCGACTGAACCATCCAGGCACCCCAAGCAACATACACATTTAATGCAACCCCTATCAAAATACCAACAATTTTTTTCACATAGCTATAGCAAATAATCCTCAAATTTGTATGGCACCACAAAAGACACTGAATAGCCAAAGCAATCTTGAAAAAGAAAAGCAAAGCTGAAAGCATCACAATTCCAGACTTCAAGTTATATCACAAAGAAATCTGTAGTGATCAAAACAGTATGGTACTGGCACAAAAATAGACCTATAGGTCAATGGAACAGAATAGAAAACCCAGAAAGGAGCCCACAAGTACATGGTCAATTAATCTTCAACAAAGCAGGAAAAAATGTCCAATTGGAAAAAGATAGTCTCTTCAACAAATAGTACTGGGAAAATTGGACAGCTACGTGAAAAGGAATGAAACTGGACCACTTTCTTACAGAATCCACAAAAATAAACTCAAAATGGATTAAGGACATAAATCTGAGACCTGAAGCCATGAAACTCCTAGAAGTCAGCACAGGCAATAATTTCTCTGACATCAGCTATAACAACATCTCTCTAGATATGTCTTTTGAATCAAGACAAACAAAAGCAAAAATAAACTATTGGGACTACACCAAAATTAAAAGCTTCTGCACAGCAAAGGAAACAGTCAATAAAACTAAAAGATAACCTACTAAATGGGAGAAGATACTTGCAAATGAGCTACCCAATAAAGGCTAAGCCCCCAAAATATATAAGTAAGTTCTACAACTCAACACCAAGAAAACCCAAATAATCCAATTAAGAAAGGGCAGAAGACATTAACAGACATTTCTTCAATGAAGAAATATAGATGACCAACAGACACATGAAAGGATGCTCAACATCACTTATCATCAGGGAAATACAAATCAAAACTACAATGAGATATCACCTCACACCTGTCAGAATGGCTAAAATCAACAACACAAGAAACAACAGGTGTTGGTGAAAATGTAGAGAAAGGGGAACCCTCTTGCACCATTGGTGGGAATGCAAACTGGTGCAGCCACTCTGGAAAACAGTATGGAGGTTTCTCAAAAAATTAAAAATAGAATTACTATACGATACAGTAATTCCACTACTGGATTTACCAAAAGAATAGGAAAACACTAATTCAAAGGGAAACACACACCCCTATGTTTACAGTAGCATTATTTACAATGGCCAAAATATGGAAGCAGCCCAAGTGTCCATCAGTTGATGAATGGATAAAGAAGATGTGATGTACACATACAATGGAATATTATTCAGCCATAAAAAAGAATGAAATCTGGCCATTTGCAATGACATGGATAGAACTAGAGAGTATAGTGCTAGATGAAGTCAGAGGAAGAATTATATTATACCATATAATTTCACTCATAAATCAAATTTAAGAAACAAAACAAATGAGCAAAGGGGAAAAAAAACAGAGAGGGAGGCAAACCAAGAAATAGATTCTTAACTATAGAGAACAAATTGAAGGAAGTGGGTGGGGGAATGGTGAAATAGGTGATGGGGATTAAGGAATGCATTTGTTGAGATGAACACTGGGTGTTGTATGGAAGTGTTCAATAACTATTATTGTACAACTGAAACTGTTATTACACTGTATGTTAACTAACTAGAATCTAAATCAAACCTTGAAAAAAGGAGAGAGAAAATGTCATAGAAATATTAGGGAAAAAATGGATCGAATAGAAAAAGAAAAAAGACCATTAAATCTAATTATGTTAAAAATTAAATATAAATAGGCTAAAATATATAAATGAGGATTGTCAAACTGAAAAGGCTGCAAGCAAACAAACAGAATATATTTTGTGGTTTACAAAATAAAATATAAAGCTATAGAAAGGTTGGGAATAATAGGATGGAAAAAGATATACAGTTGACCCTTGAATAACATGCAGGTTAGGGGCACTGACCCCCTGCACAGTCCAAAATTCATGTATAATTTTTGACTCCCCCAAATCTTAACTATAGCCTACTGTTGACTGAAAGCCTTACCAATAATGTAAATAGTCAACACACATTTTGTATGTCATATGTATTATGTATAATATAATGTATTTGTACAATAAAATAGACAAAAGAAAATATTAAGAAAATCATAAGGAAGAGAAAATACATTTACAGTGCTTTATTTATTGAAAAAAAAATACCTGTGGACCCATGCAGTTCAAGCTTATGTTGTTCAAGGGTCAACTGTCTATGCAAACACTAACCAATGAAAGCTGGTTAATATCAGACAACATACTTTAAGGCAAGAAGCATTATTAGAGATAAAGACATTTAATAATGATAAAAGGAGTCAACTCATAGGAAAACATCCCAATTCTAAATCTGTATGCAACAAACATAGGTCAAAATAGATACAGGAAACACTGACAGAATTAAAATGAGGAATAGAAAAATATACAATAACGATGGGAGATTTTTATATACCTTTACTCTTCACAAATTTAATATTATTCAGGGAGATAGAGAAAATTGCCCGCCTGCCTTAGGACACTGCCCCCATAACTAAAACTGACAAGAATGTTTTTAAGGAAAAAAAAAAAAATAACAGACCAAGCTCTCACATGAACAGAGAGGTAAAAATCATGAACAAAATATTAGCAAATTAGTTTAATCCAGCAATATACAAAAAAGATAATATAGGAAGAACAAATGGGTTTTTTTTCAGAAGTGCAAAGGTGGTTTAATATTTGAAATCAATTAATCTAATTAACACTATTAACCAAAAAGAGGAAATCATATAGTTATTTTGAAAAATATATTAAAATAGCAATTCATAAAATCCAATATTCATTCACATAATTAAAACCCTTAGCAAACTACGAATAGAAAGGCATTTCTTAATCTGATAATCTATCTACAATAACCCACAGAAAACAGCATACTTAATGAATTAGTGAAAGCTATTCCCTAAGATTTCAAAGAAGAAAATAGTATCTGCTGTCATTATCTCTATTTAAAATTGTATAGGAAGTCCTATCCAGTGTACTAAGGAAGAAAGATAAGAGAAAGGCATATGATTAGAAAGGAGAAATATGAGTCTTTATTTGTAAATGATACGATTGTATACAAAAAAAATCCAAAAGAACATATAAACTATTAGAATTAAATTTCATCAATATGAATGAATGAATATAAGTAAGCATATAAAAATGAACTGTTGCTATGTCACAACATATATATAAAAATAAAATTTAAAAAATAATACTATGGATAGGAAGATCAAAAAATCAAATACCTAGGCCTAAAAAAATATGGGCAAGGCATTTAATTGAAACTATAAAACATTACTGAGAGATTTTTCTAAAAATTCGAAGGGAAAGGATATACAATATTCTCAAATAGTAAAGATGGGGGTGCTGGGTGACTCACTTGGTTAAGGATCCAATTCTTGATTTCAGCTCAGGTCAGGATCTCACGTTTCAGGAGATCAATGCCCCACCTTGGGGTCCATGCTGAGCATGGAGCCTGCTTGGGATTATCTCTCCCTCACTCTCTGCCCCTCCCCGCCTCTCTCTCCCTCTCTCTCAAAATAAATAAACAAACACTACAAAAACTCAGAATGAAGAAAGTAAAAAAATAACTCACTAAGTCAAAAATATTTTATATGTCTATCTCCAACAAAGATTTGAATCCAGAATTCATTGTATACTAACTACAACCTAACTTGACTTTTTTTTAAAAGAATGGGTGACATCTACTCATTTTTTTTAAGTTTATTATTTATTTTGAGAGAGAGACAGAGAGAGAGAGAGAGAGAGAGAGAGAGAGCATGCATGCATGAGTGTGGGAGGGTCAGAGAGAGAGGGAGAGAAGGAAACCCTGGTTTCACACTGTTAGCACAGAGCCCCATGCAAGGCTCGATGCCACAAACCATGAGATCACGACCTGAGCCAAAATCAAGAGTTGGATGCTTAACTGACTGAGCCACCCAGATGCCTCCTAACTTGACTTTTAACAAGATAAAAAAAATTTAAAATCGGGCTACCTGGCTGGCTCAGTTGGAAAAGCATGTGACTCTTAATCTCAGAGATGTGAGTTCAAGCCCCACTTGTGTGTAGAGATTATTTAAACTAAAAAAAAAAAAATTAATGCAAATGAGTATCAAATAAATAGACATGTAGGAAAATAAACAGCTTCAGGTATTACTTGAACTGGCATCAACTAAATATTAGAAACAAAAGTATAGCACTTCTAAAATTATGAACAAATATTAATATTTACAATTTCAAAACTCCTTGTAATTTTCAGAGCATATTCACATTCCCACTTTACAGTTTTAACTAAAATTGAAAGATGGCTTGACAACATTGCTGTTCATTTGAATGTCGAATGACAATATTTAAGTGTTCTTACTAGGTGCCAGGCATTGGCTAAGCAAGAGAGTGGCATAACAGAAATAGTTCCCGCCAGCATCTAATTATTACCTTAGAATAAATGCCTAAGTTGCAAGTTACTGTAGCAAATGGCATAAACAATTGTGTTTCAAGAACTGGGAAATTTTTCATGGCATTTGATACTATAATTCATATCTAGGCATTTATCCTAAAGTAAGAATTAGATGCATGATGAAATTCACTGCAGAAGAGTTTGTAACCAAGAAAACATGCGAACAACATAACTATCCAACAGTGGAGCAATAATTAATATATTATGGTATCTCCAGAGATAAATGGAACAGTAAGTCCCATGAGTACCATGTGAGAATTCTCATTTTACCCCATCTTTTCAAAACTAGGAATAACCTCTTTAAAATTAATGTAGGGAAAGATGAGATTTGTTTTCATTTACATTTCTTTATGACTAAATCTGAACATCCTGTAAACATATTTGTTGGCCATTGGTATTTCTTATGACTTGTCTGTTTTTATCCTTTGGCCATTTTATCTGATGGACATTTGCATTTTATTAATTTGTAAGACCCGTTTATATGTTGAGCAGGAAAAAGAAAAGTATAGAAATCTTTGTGTCTACTATATTCTCAAGGGTTAGGCCTGAGGTTAGGCTTAATAGGAGTCAACTCATTTAAAATTAAAATTCTTATCTCTTATTTTAACTTGATGAACACCATCAGAAAGGCTAAAATAGAATTCTCAATAAGCCAAGTTCAAAATACTAAAACTCAAGTTAGGCTCTTGGCATGGAAATGAAAATGTATGAAGTTTTAAAGAATTAACTGTGCTCATCTGTAGAAATAAAACAAAATATTTTAAATATAAAAAAGTTTTAGATAGTATTCAGGTGACATTCAAGAAGTTTTAGTTACCATTAATTACACAAATGAAATTATCATTCTAATATGCCTTACCATATTAGATTCAGATGCCCTTTCTATTCTGTTCTTTTAAAAAAATAGATTTTTTTTAAGTGATAAAGCTTTAAGTGACTTTAAGCTTAAGTGATAAAGCTTAAAGTGACTTTAAGCTTGCAAAAAGTGGTCACAGTTTGTAATTAAAATATTTATTTAAAATAACATATGACAGCAAGAGGCACCTGGGTGGCTCAGTCAGTTGAGGGTCTCACTCTTGGTTTCAGCTCAGGTCATATCCCAGGGTCATGGGATTAACCCTGCTCCAGGCTCCACGTTAAACTTGGGAGTCTGCCTAAGACTCTCTCTCTCTCCCTCTGCCCCTCTCCCTGGCTTGCACACGCTGTCTCTCTAAAATAAAAATAAAACAAAATAAAGTATGACAGCTAACCACAGTTTTAATTTTTCTGGTTTAAAGCTTAGTGTGTTGTCAATATTAACTCTATCTAATAACAAACGATATGGAGCGCTTATAACAGTCCTTCTTCCCTCTAACCCCACCCCAAGCCATGCCAAAGAAAGAAGCAAAATACTTAATTTTTTAATATGCCTGAACTTTCCAATTTTAAGAAAATCTTAAATTTTAAGGAAAATATTTTTTATTTATTTTTAATATTTTCTTCTCTTGTGGAAGTGTTATTGAAAAGCACCACAACAGTTGTAATGTTAAATAAATCAAAAACAGTAAGTTATACCTAGCACTTAAGCAACTATCCAAATTCAGTAGTATCAGAAGAAAAGAAGACAACATATGGGATTTTTATTAATTTTTATTAAAAAAAAAACATTCCTCTTCAAACTACCTGAAGCAACCTATTCCACCTCCCTGACTTACTCCCAACTCCCTCCCATTCGCCACTGTAGCCTATGGGACACATTATAAACATGGTCTGCATCCTGAGTCTCTTCAGACTCCACCTGCACATGAAAGGAAACCTGCCGCCTCACCCAGGAAACTGCTTCCCCTGCAGACTGCAAGAGAGAATGCTATTCATTCTTCTGGACTCTGTAATTTCCATACCCCTCCTCCTACCTTGAAGTTCAGAAATGATGGCAGTATCACCATCCCTCCACCTACCTATCCATCCAACAAATATGTACTTAGTGTACAAATATGTACTTAGATTTAACAACCTTTAAAATCCAGTGAGACAAATGCAAAATGGCCAAACAAATAAAAAATTGCCAATTATGAAAGAAAAGAGTAGGAAGCTATATGAGAAAATGAAGGGGATCTAGTCAGGCCAAAGTAGGAGAAAGAGTATTTCAAAAGAAAAAAAAGGAGTGAAGTTGGTCTTTGGGGAAACCAAGTGCAACTGGGCATAGAGGGTGAGGAGGAGAGTGCTGGAGAGGGTGAGGAAGTGGGTAGAGCCTTGAGGCCATGGACATGAGGGCTAGAACATGCAAGACCTTAAGGGTCAGGTTGAGGACTTTGGATTTTATTCTAAATGCAACCAAAACCACCAGGAGAGTCTTAAAACATCCACTCCTTATCACAGTGACCTATTCATCTGCCCACATTTAACCGGGATGCTTGCTCTTCAGCTCCACCCCAATCCCTTCCGCGTTCTAGATGGCTTCAACGTCTATGCCTTCTCAGTTACACAGCATCCTGTGCTCCGGTGACCTCCACTCCACCTCAAGCAAACTTCTCCCTTTTTTCTTGTCCCAAACTATTCCACCTATGAAAATCCAATTCCAGTATTTCATTCTCAGACCAATCCTACTCTTCAACCTCCTACCAGTCCTACTCTTCCACTCCCTAGCATGCCTGTCCTTCAACCTTCAAAATTTTTTATTTGATTAGCCAAAATTGAAAGTAGTTCAATCTCATTGGAATAGTGAAAACTTATTACTATTTCCTCCATCCCTACCAAGGCATGTAGGCTTCTCTACACCTTCCTCCATGCTCATACCAACATATATGAACTCATTCACAAATAGAGATACTTGATTATGGAAAGTGAATCATACCAAATACATAATTCTGTCAGTCTTAAGGTTAAACATTTTATAAAAATAAAAACTATGAACAAATCTCAAGCCAGCAGATACAGATCGAATTCATTCTTCAAGTTGCCTTACATTAGGTGCACACACCGCCGGTGGTTCCCCTCCAAAGGGAACTTTCGCTTGTTGTCTGGTGCAACTTGCTAAGCCCTGAACACCTTGAAGTGGGCTCTTCTGTGGAGCAAAGTGCTTCCAATGTTGGTAGTTGAGGAGAACTGATGCTCGTGACTGAAAACATCTGGGAGAAGAATGGTTTTTCACAGCCCTTCGGCAGAGAGTAGCAGGTCTCAGGCCATAAGACTTGCCACTGCCTAAGAAATGTGCATGGTGGCCTGCTGGCAGGTATTGAGGGAACCACCACCATGAGTAGGCGAGGAAAATTAAAACTCACTTATGGGGTTTGGAAAGAAAGATGGCCAGCAGGACAGAAACTTGAGATTCCTTCTGTACTAGAACCAATGGAAGAAACAGATGGGAATTTTAATGAAAATATAATGGAATTACAGCACAAAAAACAAAAAAACAAAACCCAGTACTTTCAGGAACTAAAAAACATGATTTATTAATTAGAAATTCAATATCCAACAGAAAGAGAATGACTGCCCTTGAGAACCACATTAGTGGTCAGAAAAGTCAGGTGGAAATACCTCACAAGAAACCCTGTGACAGACCCCGAGGGAAAAGGCAAGTCGTGCGGAGATCAGATCCAGGAGACAAAACAAGGAGGAGGAAAGGAACATGTGGAGAGGTAATAATCACATAAATAATGGAAAACAACTTTTAGCACTCAAGAAAGTCTTGAGTCCCTGAATATCAAGGATAAAGAGGAAACCCTGCCAGGCTGTCAGCACTGTGGGACAAGGACTTTGTGGGATGGTGGAAAGCTGGAAGTAGAGGTGCTGCTTAGGGACACCAGGGCACTGACTCCAGGCCTCCCTAATGCTGGGTTTGGTTCACACACCAGTAGAGCCCAACGTCTATACTTAATGCATCACATGGAAACATTAAGCACAAAGACTGCTAATGTTGTTCTTCTAGGGTCTGGCAAGCTTCCTGTTGTCTTTTGTCACTAGCATCTTAGGACCAGCCTCAGAGACTCCACTGTAGTCATTTCCTTCCACAGTCTATCTGAAACATTGCAAGTGCTATTTTTTTTTTTTTTTTTTTTTTTTTTTTTTTTTTTTTACTTATTTTTGAGAGAGTGAGAGAGAGAGCGTGCAAGAGCATTAGCGGGGAGGGACAGAAGGGGGAGAAAGAAGATCCCAAGCAGCCTCCGCACTGTCAGCACAGAGCCTGATGCAGGGCTCAAATTCACAAACTCTGAGATCATGACCTGAGCTGAAATCAAGAGTTGGACGTTTACTTGACTGAGCCACCCAGGTGCCCCTGGAGGTACTAATTTTTAAATGTTATATACCCAAACTACTTTGGTAAAAATTAGAAGTATAATAAAAAGAAAATATTCATAGATAAGGTAAATGCATGATTGTTAAAAGAAACCCTTACTTTTATTTATGACATGTATATGAAGGTAGTATGGTCATAGTTAAGAGCAGAAGAGACTCTGGATGCCTGCCACTTACTAGCTCTGTGATCTTGGGCAAGAAACCTTTTTGTGTTTTGGTTTCCTGAAAAATAAATGGAGTCAATAGCACCTACGTGTTAAATGTAAAGATTCAATGAGCTAGTACATGCTCGGCACCGGGAGCTTTGTCTGGCACATAGCAAACACTCGGTGAATAATAGCCGTGCTGCTGCTGCCACCATTGCTTGCGACAGGAAAACAGCACCGTACGTAGAACCTTAACTTCAGAATCAGAAGAGTTGAGCTCAGCTGCCAACTTTAAAAGTTAAGAGTTTTATACCACAGCCACGGTACTTAATACTTCTATGCTTACATTTTTTTCAAATGTAAAACAGGAATATGAATACCTTTCTCTTTCAACATCCATCTGTCTATCCACAAACATCACCTGAGCATTTACTATACACCAGCTTTGTCTAGTGGCTGGAATAAAAATCTGAGTAAGAGCTCACAGTCTAGTGAGCTCGTAGTCTAGTGAACCATACTCAGGAACCTTAGTTTCCTTTCATGTGAGCATTTCTTAAAGCTCCCTTTGCTTTAGGAGGTGAAGAAAGGACCACAAAGGGTAAGTATGCGTTTTAGCAAAAGTACTATGATTTAAAAAAAAAAAAAAAAAAAGGCAACTTTAATGTTGTTAGCAATTGTTGGGCAAAAAATGTGGCCAGGTCCTGAAATTACTGTGTTGTGGTATTTTAAGAAAAATACTATCGAGCAGTCGGGTCATTGGCAAGTAACTCCTGTAGACCATATGGCAGTCTTAGGACTGAGGGAGACCGGAGAAAAGCAGAATCGCATTTCTGGTCAGAGAAGAGGATAAAACATCTCGGGGAGACTCCTCTGTCCAGAGGCTGGACCATGTAGTAGACAATTTGCCTCTCTGAATGATCTTTTGAGACATGAGTGTCCTTTGAATAAACAGCTCTCAAGCCATTGTCTGAGAGGAGCTACTATTACTGGATTCCTTGTTGACTACATCGGTTCCCTTTGAGAGCGTCCTGCCTTGGCATATAGAGTGGGGGATTAAAGTGGGAACAAGCTCTTGGTATCTCTTCTATGTCATCACAATAATAAAGACCTTATCCTAAAGCTTCCTGGCATTAAGAGTGCTTATTTTGATCATCCCAAGGGAGCTGTCTATAGGAAGGGGTGGGACAAGTTGTTCCCCTGTAATCTTTTAGTAAACTCAGGGGGCTTTAGAATGTTTACACTGATAACGCCAGACAATCACTAATAAAAAATTAAACACAAAAGAGACTGAATTCACAGGAGAGCCCAAATGCCCATTCTTTATAAAGAAACAGTACGGGACAACATGTTTTCATCTGTCACCATCAGTTGGCATTTAGTAGCTATAATTTAAAATTCTATATTAAAAGCCTCACAGAAATTAGAATCGCATCATACTTGAAACAGTATTAAGTACATTGAGACATTTGGAATCTTTAGAAAGTATGTAATTATACCATTATTAAAAATTAATATCCAGAATATTTTCCTTGATTATATATATATAGCGCCACAATGTAAAACAAATTATATGGGTTATTCAAAATCATGTATTTGGCTCATAATCGGCCTAGCTTTGTTACAAATTCACTTAAATGGTGGCTATAAACAAGATTCTGGTTTCTTTTGTGTACGTGAAAACCATTCTAAAAACCAGTATCATTTAAATAAGTATTAAATTAAACTAGAGCTAAGTGGAAATTATCTGGCAAAAAGGAATACTGACATTTATATCTTAAAGTTGCAATTGGATAATAAATTATATTTTAAAAATGTACATAAAAACTCTACTATTCCCACCCGTAAATTAAAGTTTATTTATTACCCAATCATGTTTTAGACTTAAAGTAAAATCCTATCACTTATAGAAAATAAATCCAACAATTTATCCAAACATTGTTACATAAGAAGTTTTAAGAAACTGTAAATAATTCTTAATACTCTCATTTTGATTCTCCGACTTTTCAAGACTATGTTGTATTTCTTTCAAACATACTTCCTGGTGTTGTGCTTTCTAAATAAAAGAAGAAACAAACATAATCAATTATGGCATTCATATCAAAGGATCAATTAATAATGACATTCATATCAAAGGAGAGTCACAATGTAAAATTTATATATACAGTAATTAAATACACAATTTTAATTTTGAAGAGAGAATTCTAACATCTGATATGTTCATTATTTACTTATCTTAGAGCTCACTTTTCTTTAAAATTCAGCATGACTAAAGTACATACATGGTTGATCTTTACTGTGATACTATTTTATTGAAACTATCATAATTAATTTTCACTACCTTTAACATGACCTATCTTAATACTAGTTTTTGCCATTTTCTCTGCCTAAAAATTTCTATTTTATACCATAAGACTTCTGCTGCCTTAAAAATTCCAGTTTTTATAATATGAACATTTTTAGACATCTTTAAAAATAAAAAGAATTCTAAATATTATAGGTGTTCTTTATTTGAGGAAAAAATTCAAAGCCCAATATATTTTTAAAAATATTCAGCTGCACACAAATTCCCAAATCGATCTGTTCACTGAAAATACTTCAGATAGATAAGTTGCAGATACCATCTAGCTTCCAACTAAAATGTACACACCTTCAAAAGAGAAAGAAATCTTTGCATTCCTTCCTATCAGGTATTCAATGATACCTGATACCTTCTGAAACTGAGTAATGCCCCTTGGGAGAGGGAAGTGGCATGGGATGAAACAATGTGTGAGGCTGGGCTACACAAAATCGTAGAATGATTATAGTGAATCTTTGCAGAACATCAGTTTTACTCAACAGTTTGGAGGGAAAAATATTAATATGAACACACTTATATTGTAGGGTAGAATGTGAAATGTTTGTGGATTATAGGATAATGCATTAGACTCCAGAGACATTCAGGCTTCAGGAAGGATGGCCTGGGTTAAGGGGGTGGGGCCATGCCTGGGTCTGCATATCCACTCTGCCCCAGATGAAGCACTTGGGCAGGAAATCTGAAGAAGCCTGCTACCCTGGGCGGGGTGCTGTGGAAGACACCAGGATATAATCAACTATGGGACAGGCTCTCAGGGTGCTTCCAATTCAACTGGAGCTAAGATCTGTATATAAAATAAATACTGACCTGCCCACGGAACTGTCCCCTGAAAGGACAAAATACATAGACTCATTTTTCAGTAATGTCTAAACCAATGTTTAGAATTCTAGATTTTTACTCCTGTAAAAATTATCAGATTTAACAGAACCTCAGATCTTAAACTTCTTTCTTTTGGAAGCTTTAACCAAGTACTGGGAAACTGTAGAGAAACCCAACTTATCTTACTATTTTTTTTAGAACTTTAATCACACATATTTTATAGTATCAAAAATTCTGATGGTGGGAAAAACATTAAAAAATCAATCTATAAATAAAAGAGATTTAGAACAAAGGGAAGGCCCATGCTACATTAAAACTGAGAAACGTTTGTTCTGATTAAATTGCCATAGCACTTTTGATGGTGATAAAATGAAACTAAAATTGCATGCCAAAAATCATTCAACTTTTGAATCTTTCACGTTTTCAACTTTTAGACACTTGGGAATACAAAAATAGTTTTCGTGGTGTCTCCGGCTCCCAGAAAAGATAAAGTATCATCATTTTCTATGTAACCAAGTAGATAGTTTTCAAGTAATTTAGTCACGACTAGTGCTAGCTCTCATAGTGCCTTATGCCAATTGACTACTTTCATGAATATTTAGGAAAAGACATTAGAAGATTAATTAAACACGGCCAATTTGGTATTCTCATTTCATGGCTGAGTGGCTCAAAGCACCCGTTTCATATGCAGATATAACAATACTGAATATTTACTTAACACAAACTCATCACCTTCTAAAATATAATATTCATTACTCAAGACAGATATCAAAATCTAACTCATAATAGTTTAAATTGTGTATCTTAAAAAAATGAAAAATTCATACCAGAAATTCCTAAGTAGATTATATCTGTAACTTTCATTAAACAGTCGTCATGCAAAAGTAATATGCAGGAAAGGGCCTGATGAGACTTGGGGAAATGTAATAGAAGCTACCAAGGATGCAGTATAATAATTCTTTGGCATAATCATGACATCTTAAATTTTTATGATTTATATAATTTGTTATTTTTAATATTACCAGTAAAGCAATCCCCTCACTTCATACTTTAACTAAACTATACAGTAAGAATGTTAAATGCTAATTTACTTTTTATGAAAATATATTAAGCCCTACAAATACTTACACTGTTCATTTTGCAAACAAGTTGACTTTGTTCTTCATTTTTCTTTCTAAGCTCAGTTTCCAGATCTAATATTTTAATCTGTAAAGCCCTCTCTCTAGATGACATTTTCTCTATTTCTTCAGAAACCTATAATTTTCATTAAGAGAGTAAAATAACTAAATATGCTTTCTTTAAAGTATGACTTAAAGACTTGACATAGTTATACTCTACCTCTTTTTTCTCAACAGATATTAACTGTATATTAGCTTAATTAGAAAATGTCTAAAGATGTTCTATCTTGAAAAAATACATGTAGCATAAGTATGCTTATTTCTCTTTGCAGTTAAAAATATCTGCAAAATTAGCTTGAGATGGAAGAAGTATACACATTTGCACTCCTCTGTGACTTGAGTAGGTGTTTTTCCCAATACTGTATTTTTTTAACCTACTGAGGCCAACTTGCCAGTTGCCATCCTACTGTATGGATATTCACCGTGGGGTCTAGAGTGCTGACAGAGCATAGAAGGTTCTCATCCAGTGCTACTCACAGATTGGATGGATGAGATTGGGACAGAGCAGGAGATGTATACACGTCACTCACACACAAGAAACTTTTTTCATTCATTCACTTACAAAGTGGTCTGAATTTGAATTTTCTATTTCTACGATGGTTTATTTTAGCAGAAAGTCTAGCTGAGCTATGTTCATCCAATGATTCAGACATGTGGGAGCCTTTCTGCAAGAATTCTGGGTTGGAGCCAGAAGAGTAAGAGTGGAGGCAGGGCTAGTTCAGGAGTAAGGAGCTAGTGGGAAGGACTGTCCTCTAACTACATTCCTACTGTAAATTTAGTTCTAAGTTATTGTAAAGTAATTTACAAAAATTTCTTTTGCACAAATTCCAAAGGCAATTGTGAGTGAGGGATGCTTGCAGGATGTAAAGCTGTAGGAGAAAGAGCCCTTGACAATGTCCTCAGTGTGGACAATGGTGACAGGGCAGTACTGGCACCCTCACCTGGCAGGAACTAGAGACAGCCCCATGTTCCAGTGCAGCAGGAGAGAAAGGAGAACGTAGACACATCTCTGGGGAACTCTCAACACTTCTGAGAAGGAATCTGAGAACACCCACCATTTCTGAAGTCTACCTAGGCTGAACCTAGGATAAAGGCATTTATTTTCCTCTCAAAGGTTGATGGGGCTGAGAAATCTGGATTACATTCCTACCATTGGCAATACATTTTGCTACCTGGTTTTCATTCAATGTTGTGCCTTTCAAAGTCAATTTAAATTGGTTTCCCACAATTAAAAAAAATCTAGATAGATAGATAGATGACACTTGCAATATATGAGCCACACTTCAAGGACATCAGATTTTATCTAACTTATGTGGAATTGCCATTCACAAGTTCGTGAAAGACATGGGTGGAAAAGAGTTTAGAGGGAAAGATTCAGAATTTGGTAGTGGACATGTTAAGTTTGAGATGTTAAGTAGAGATGTCAAGTAAGTAGCAGAAAATCTGAGTCTAGATTTCAGGGGAGAGAGAAACCTGGGGAAGAGACACACATTTGAGAGTCATCATGGTAAAGAGGATCTCTTTTTAGCACCATTTAATCTGATGAGGAAACACATCATCCCCATTTTACTAATTAGGAAACTAAAAGTTTAGAGAAGTGACTCACTCTGGGTCAGGGTGTAATGTCACCCCGAATTCAAACCCAGTCAGAGCCAGAATTCAAACCTAGTGCCTGTTGGAATCCAAAGACCACTTTATGCCCTTTCAAGATTACATTTTCAAATCATTTGATAAATGTATTTTTTCCTTAAGACCCTCCTGAATCATTTCCCAACGCCCCCAGTTAAACTAACGACATCCTCTGGTGTACCTTGCACCCTCCCTCTGTTGTAGCACCTACATGCTGGATGACGTTTGTCTGCTTGCCTATTATCTCCCTATTGGACTATGAGTGTCCTGAGAGCTGCGGCGAGGTCTGTTGGAGATGGTAAAAAAGACATGACCTCCAGGTAACCCATGAGCTGGACCTAGGCAATTGGAGGTTCCCCACCTTCTCCCCTGTCCTTGAGGTATGTGTTTTGCTTTCCTTCCCTGCTCCCAGTAGCTGCTCCAGGTAAATAGCCTTGAGAATGAAATGTGACGTTGAGATTTTCTTGTCTGGGTACATGACTGAACCTAGTTAAAGGGCTTCTTTATAAACTTAAGAGTCTGTCAGGTGGTTGTGGAAATCTACTCATCTTGTGGCTGTCCAAGACAACTCTCAGGTTCCCTTGCTTATTAAACCTGCCATTTTCCAACCAGGAATGGTGCATCTCTTTCTACGGTCTCTCTCTGCCCTCCACATGTGGGTTTCTGATTACACCAGGGAAACTGCCGATGAGCTTGGGAACTAACAAGGTCTTATTCATCTTTGCATCTCGAATACTAGCAGAGTGCCCAACACACAGTAAGATATTTATTAAATGCAAACCAAATGGATTTAACTGGAATTCAATTTTTCTTTAATTCTTGTATGTATTTATGCAATAATATTAGGCAAAAAGAAAAGGGAGTGGAGCTTTACACCTCACCAGATCCTAACCAAAATGTTCGATAATTTGCACAACTGCTTTTTATTCAAAAAAACAAAACAAAAACAAAAAGGAGGGGGGAATTCTTCCCATGTTTTCCATCTCTGCCCTCTACCCTGCCACATCATCATTCACCTAGTGAAGTAATTCTGTACCAGTAATACAGCTGTTTAGCTCCAAAAGGGAAAAGTAGGTAAAAAACAAAAATGTAATTGCTCTCTTCACCCTGTCATCAGGATAAAAACAATAACTGTAGGTTTGGTAAGATGAGATATTGTCTGTTTAAAAAGACGACTCTTCGGTAAACTAATTAAAAAGTTTCTAAATAAAGGCCATCTGTACCTTTTGTCTTCCTTCTTCTAAAGCAGCTTCCAGCTGTCTGGCCAATGCTGTATGTTCTGCAGATTTCTCTTCAAACTTAAGATTGCTGTGCTTAAGACATTCTTCTTGGTTTGCCAGTTTCTTTTCAAGCTCTTTATTTTCTGCATCCATCTGTTCTAATTTTCTTTTTGCAGAAAACATATATTTTAAAATTATAGTGTATAGAGAAAAATGTAACACCAATTTTAAGTCAATTTAATACTTACTGTTTAAGGTTTTCACACTTCAACTGAATAAGATAATTTTCCTCTTCCAAAGAAAGCTTTTTTAGAAGATTATGATTTCCATCAACCTAAAAGAAGGGGGGAAAAAGTTTTCTTGGTTATTTTCTTTATAAGCAACTTCCAAAGAAATCTATGTACTTTAGTGTTAGAATAATCATTAAAGAAACAAGAAGGCCTAAATATTATTACTCCTACACAGAGAGACTCAAAGAAATAATTACATTTTTAAAACATAAGTTCTTAAATTCCTGATTAAGTTTTTTTTTTAAAAAAAAAACTATGCTGTCTCATAGGAAATCATCTACTAGAAGGTTTTTTCTGAAAGATGGCAATTAAAACATTCTGAACAATGCTTTGTTGAAAAAGGATGTTTATTTTATTAAGTAAATTTGAAGACTAAAAATCATTAATCTCCTATTGTTGCATATTTAGAGTTACTCTTACAGTTTCCTGCTTCATCTCAAGATAGTGAATGATAATTGAACATCTATGAAGTTAACTATGAGTGAAAACTGTATTTGTGAGAAGCAAAATAAAATGAACAAATCAACCGAAGACAACTTGTTCATGCCAAGACCAAATACTCTTCCCATTGCTTCAAAAGCTATACTTATTTTAAGAAGCCTTGAAAATAATTTTTTCTCATAATTTAATTTATAATTTGGGTTATCTATGTAGATTTGGCATTCTCCTACAAAAATCTCTTCTCGGGAATTTAAATTTAGCAAAGTTTTATTTGCATGTTTTTTTTTAAAAACAGGATGCATTTCAAAATTAAAATCCTGGTTACATTTGGAAGATAGGGAGTTGTTTTTGCAAATAAACAAAAAGACTTGCTACCTCCTTGCATATACTTCTTCGAAAGAATAATTTTTTTTAAAAAAAAAATTTTTTTTCAACGTTTATTTATTTTTGGGACAGAGAGAGACAGAGCATGAACAGGGGAGGGGCAGAGAGAGAGGGAGACACAGAATCGGAAACAGGCTCCAGGCTCTGAGCCATCAGCCCAGAGCCTGACGTGGGGCTCGAACTCCCGGACCGCGAGATCGTGACCTGGCTGAAGTCGGACGCCTAACCGACTGCGCCACCCAGGCGCCCCGAAAGAATAATTAATTAAAAAAATATTTGTAAGAGCTTACTCTGTGCTAGGTATTGAATTAGAAGATGGTATGTGGATTCTGTCTCTCCCTCTCTCTTCCCCTGCCCTGCTCATGAGCATACTGTCTCTCAAAATAAATTAATTAAAAAAAAAAAAAAAAAAAGGAGATGGCTATGTGGTGACTAACAGGGCATCGATGATCCCTGTTCTGATGGGAGTAAAAAAAATAATAATAATTGAGAATAATCCAAATGAATTTGATGCACAATTCTAATGAAAATAAATTCTAATTTTTGTATAGTAAATTATGATAATTTGGCTTATCATGATATCAAAAAGATATATGTAAACATAGTATTGCTCCTCTCATGCTATTACTGTGTTCTCAAATGTCTAAATACAGATTTATACAAATAAAATGAGCTATTTTAGTTACCAATTTTCCACGATAAAATACTATAAGAATAGGTTGCAAAATATTACAGCATCTGCAATAAACTGATAAATTGACTTAAATGGGAGTTAAAAAAAACAAAAAAGCAAAACAAATCAACCCCTGACATGAGTGCCCTCAACTGGTGAAATCACTCCAGAGTATTCCTTTAACGTATCTAGAAGACAGCAAAATGACAGCCGGACACCTGGCCCTGAAGCTCCCTAACGGTGTGCACGTTGTCCGCACATCTCTCCCTGTAGTGCTGCACACTCTCCTGACACTCGTGAAGCCTCCGTTCCGCCGCCGTCACCGAATCGCGGATGTGCTCTAACTCCTTCAGATGAGACTCCGTCTGGCCTCTCATCTGAGTTGGAGCATTAGGGAAATAAGTGCAAGGTCACACATTCAGCATTAATGTCTTCACTACCTTACATACTACATATGCTCGTAATACAATGAGTATTCTAGGTATAATGGTTTTAAACAAAATGATTCAACCAAATAAATACGAATAAACATGAACTTGGACTCTGCCAACTAAGAACCTATAACTCAAAAGCGGGCTGCAATTTAGTTTGCAAAAAGTCTGCTGAGTAACTAATATAACACTGTATGTTGATTATACTGGGATTAAAATTTAAAAAGTAGTTGAAAATAAGTTTGTTGAGTAAATGCATATAATATTAGCCTGCAGGGAGAATGTTTAACGTATTGAGGAAAGCAAACTTCCTGAATCCTGTAATTTATACTCAGGCATAGTTATTACTAGTAAAGCTAGTGTGGTAGTTTTCTACTACCCAGCCATCAGTCTAAAGTAATCGTTACTCTCTGTCATTCAGTCTTGTAACTCAGATCTTTTAGTCAGAACAGCCTTGCTGCACTCATCTTCGTTCAGGTTGGTGGGGTTTACTATATATTATTTCTAGTTAGCTAATGTCATCAGTACTCAGTAGACTGTAACTTCATCCTTAGTGTTACTATGAGCAAGTCTCCCTAATTTTATCTACATTCATCCCTTTGGCTAGTGCGGTACCTCACTGTGGCATTTTTGTGGAAATGTGACAAGAAACAAACCTAAGAAATGCTTACATGGCTAATTAAGAAAAAATAACAAGACATATGGCATTTAGGATGTTTATAGGAAGGAAAAAACAAGAGCCAGACTCTGTCCCTGAGACAGGGAACACCTAGAGCTACTGTGCATCACCTGGCACTCTTGATCACAAAAGGTCAAGCAAGAACAAAGTGTATCTCTGGGTCCCCAAACATCTAAGAGCCCATGAGAAAACCATGAGAGTCAACAGTGGAAAAGGAAAAATCTCATCTTAAAAAATGACTTTTCTAGGGGCACCTGGGTGGCTCAGTCAGTTAGTGTCTGACTCTTGATTTCGGCTCAGGTCATGATCTCACATTTCATGGGTTCAAGCCCCATGTCAGGCTCTGTGCCAACAGTGCACATCCTGCTTGGGATTCTTGCTGTCTCTCTCTCTCTGCCCCTCCCCTCCTTGTGTTCCCTCTCTCTCTCAAAAGTAAATAAACTTAAAAAAAAAAAAAATGAATGGAAATTTCTTAAAAAAAAAAAAAAAAAAAAAAAAAGACTTCTGGTTTAATACCAGTTAGAAGACATTGTGACCTCGTGGTATCTGAAAATTACAGGCTTCTGCCCCATCAGCCTTTTGAACAGGTTTTTTTAATAGGCTTTTTATTTACAGTGCTGCTTAGCAAAAGAGACCTTTGCAGTGGTATGTCTCATGAGAAAAAGAGACCAGAACACATGAAATGCTAGACATGCTGCTAAAAATAGGTGAAAAGTAATTCTAAGAAAGTAGTCAGTTGCATGTTAGGTGGGCTATCTTTATCTCTGTTTAACCAGCAGAATGCCCACTCTGGCTGACCTCTTCTTCACACTCATGCCTCACTCAGACATCTCGATCCCAAATGTGGGGGCAACCCAGAGATAGTCACCTTATTATACTCAGTTGGAAGTGACTGGTAACATCCCATGATCTCTCCAGCTAGGAGTCAGTGTCCTAGGACTTCCACTGCTTCCTTACCAAAACAACATGACAAGACCCAAAGAGGGATGAGGTTTCATTTAAAAAGTTAAAAATATTCGCAAAAACATCCTAACTTGCCAACACTGGCCTTCCCCTCATTCTGTTGCAATGGGGTGACAACGGGAAATGATGCTGTTTTTTTAATATTATTTTTCCTCCAAATATTCTCTGCATTTACCAGAGAATATTTACTTTGCTTTTTAGACACAAAAGATTTAGTACCAGAAACAAAAAGGTGGGATTAAAAACGAGAGATATTCAAGTTTGCATATTTATGGTTGAGGAAGCTCAGGGATTAAGTGATAACCATTTTTTTTGAGCTATGTTAAGTCTGCTCTTATATCAGAAAAATTAAACATTTATGCTGTTTTCAAAATATTAAGGAAAAAGTAAAAAAATGAAAAAAAACTCATACAAACATTTCAAGCCTGGAAGAAACATTATCTCTTTAGAAAACAAACTCCTACGGAGATTTAAGACAGATAATTCCTAGGTCTAAACTAGAGAAAACAACCACAATGAAAGAATAGGTATAGTACTCATAAAGTACAAAACGTATAAATAAAATATTATTTTATTGCTTAAAACATCAAACTCACCTTCTCTAACTTTTTATTTTTGTTTTTTGTTATTAGGTTATTTTCATGTAGCAAATTTTCACATCTGCTTTTCACCATTTCAGCTGCTTCTTGCAACTTTTGTATCTGAAAATAGAGTAACATATTTTATTATTAAGACCACAATGTAAGGGCACCTGGGTGGCTCAGTCTGACTCTTTGTTTTCGGATCAGGTCATGATCTCAAGGTTCGTGAGTTTGAGCCCTGCATCAGGCTTTATGTTCATTGCATGGAGCCTACTTTGGATCTTCTGTCTCCCTCTTTCTGGCCCTCCCCTGATCATGATCTGTCTCTCAAAAATAAATAAATGTTAAAAAAAAAAAAAGACTATAATGTAAAATAAAAAGCAAATCATTATTTCCCTATCAATACCCTCAGTATCTTTATCTAATGTTATTCCTGCTTTAATATAAGAATAGATTAGTGCTCTATTCCAAACTACAATCCTTTTATGACTTATCTGTCTTTTCCCATCAATACTTCTAGTCTCTCCCCTTAAGACTGAATATTAGAGAGAGCTATACTTGCAGGTCAATGAACTTTAAGGAGAACTAAAAAAAATAATAAAAAAAAATCTGAAGACTAAGGAGTAATTGAAATATGCTGACATGTATGTCCACATGCATATTTATTTGGGAAGAGTCAGACTTATTACAACAAAATAAAATGCGTTTTTGTTTTTTTTTTTTAAAAGAACATTTGATCCAAACTATACCAATTATTTTACCAATTCCATACCAATTATTTTACACTCCAAAATTTAAAAATGCTCAAAAAAAAAAAAAGAAAATCTAAGCACTTCATACAAAGCCCAGAGCCTAGAACATGCACAGTATTCTTGCTGAGGGATTAAAGCCAAACACACAGCTGGAGGATACAGATGTCATTCTCCATAATGTGTCCCGCAGTCCACTATGCCCTCCATCTTACCTCTGGTCTGGTAAGCTCCACATGACTGCAATATATATTCTTTAAGTTTATTTTTATTTATTTTGAGAGAGAGAGAGTGCAGGGGAGGGGTAGACAGAGAGGGAGAGGGAGAGAATCCTAAGGAGGCTCCATGCTATCACCGTGCAGCTCAACGCAGGACTTGAACTCATGAACTCTGAGATCATGATTTGAGCTGAAACCAAGAGTCAGAAACTCAACCAACTGAATCACCCAGGAGCCCCATGACTACAATATTCTAACTGGATGTCTCAACTTCATTTTCCCATCTAAACCATCCAGATGTACTTCCTTCCTACCTATCTACACAATGCCCTGCTTAAGCTTTTACCTTTAGTTCATTATTCTTTAATTAAAATGCTCTCTCATCCAGTAAAATCAAGCTCTTTATTGACTAGTCTGTTACCATTGTTCAAGGACCTGCATAAGTCCCATCTTCTCATACATATTTTCTTGAATACTACATTTCCAAAACATAAGGTTTTCTATAAATTGCCACTGAACACATGCTGTATTCCATATATATCTTCATATGTTCTTTTCCAGGTCTTTCATGTGACTAAATCAGAATTTTACTTTTTTTATTGGGAAAGAGGGAGTGTTGAGCTTTAATGACCCTAGAAGGGAATCATTATTCTACATCAATACCATGACATATATAAGATGACAAATAAATATAACTAAGTTTAACAAGATTGTACCTAAGGTTTACATTACACCTATGTAATTAATTTTAGATTGACTTTTAATTTTTTTTAATGTTTATTTATTTTTGAGAGAGACAGAGCACGAGCATGGGAGGGGCAGAGAGAGAGAGGGAGACACAGAATCCAAAGCAGGCTCCAGGCTTTGAGCTGTCAGCACAGAGCCCGACACAGGGCTCGAACTCACAAACTATGAGATCATGACCTGAGCCAAAGCCGGGTGCTTAACCGACTGAGCAACCAGGTGCCCCTAGATCTACTTTTAGGAATACCCAGTATATACACAGTCAATGTATGAATCAGGAATCAGCAGAATCATCTACTTATAAAAATATACGAGGCGTTAAGAAATAGATGGGACATATATTCTATCACAAAATAATAGCTCCACCTTAATTTAGATCATTAAAAATGCAGTGTTTTAAACTGTCTACAAAATTTAACATTAAAATGAATGCAATAGTCACCTGAGTTTTATATACTTCAATAAGGGCTTTCTGTTGTTTTTCTACTTCTTGCAATTCTAAGAGTTCATTTTCAACAGAAACAACCTCATCCTTCAAAGCAGCAAGGGTAGTCTAGCAAAGAATATATAAATAGATTTTATAAATCATTAGAATTCACTTATACTCTGGTGCTACAGGGTTATAAAAACATAACTCATTTATCAACAAAGTTAATAACATAATTATCTTTATTGCATAAAATTACCATTTAAATTTAAGAAGTTTAAAAAGTTAGTAATAATGAATAACTATAATAAGACTTATGTAAGACATATATTTTTAAAACTTTTAAATTTCCTGACAAAGAAAGACTTGGAAAATAGAAAGACCATGTTCTTTGATGGGAAGACTCAATACTAGTGACATACCAGTTTTTTCAAAACACTAACACTTTAAGTGCAATTTCAACCAAAAATACAACAGTTGGGAGGAGGGGGAATATAACAAAATTAATTTTAAAATTCATATGGAAAAATAAATGGGAAAGACTAATACAATTCTGAAAGAAATACTAAGGTAGAGAATCTCAGTACTTACTAGATATTAGGATGTATAAAGAACTAAAATTTTTAAGTTTACTGTGTGTGTATGTGTATGTAAATATATACATATATATATAATATATATATATTTAATTTTAGAATTTAAAAGTCAATGGAAAAGACAAAGAAAAATACACCAAAATTATATTTAGTATATGATAAAGGTTGAATTTTTAAGTCAATGAGAAAAATGTGGATCACTAAATAATGGTAATAAGACAACTGTTTAATTATTAGAAAGAAAATAGATTAACTATTTAACTCCACCCAATATTATTTTTTGTATTTATTTTTACAAAATATATTTATATACTTACTTAAAATAAAGCTTTAAAATTTTTCACAGAAGATACAGCTAAAATTTTGATTTTAGGATAGCAAAACCCCTACTAAGCATAGAATCAAAAAAAGATATCAAGCATTCTAAGGGTTTGGGATTTTACCTTCCAAGTTTACAAGTTAGCCTGGAACAGTTTCATGGATGCTAGCAAAGGATGTGAGACTCCTGGATCAGAGACACAAAACTTCATTGCAGCAATAGCAGTAGCCAGATGCCAGATTTGCGGTAGCTTCCTAAGCCCCAGCTCCCACAGGGCAACACTGTGAGGGCCAGATGACACTCACACCTTTCAGGGGAGGCACTACAGAGGCGCAACCCTGAGTTTAGGGAACCCAGATCTCTCATAACAGGCAGTAAGCATGTCTGCCCTTTGGTAAGGAAAACATTGCTATCTCCAAGGATGTCCATTATACAAACATCCTTGAAAAGATAGTCTGGATCTCAAGCAGTCAGTCCTTTTTACTTGTAAGATATGCAGAAATGTGACAGACTCAACAGAAGCCATAAAAGAAAAAAAATATGTATACATACATATGTGTAAATGCATCTCCCCGAACTTCATTGCCCCCTCGAAAAATTTAAGAGGCAAACAAAATATAAAAGAGAATAACAAATTATGACAAAAGATTAATACCTGAGTTCTTACATGTTAATTAGAAAAAAGACCTAAAGGATAATGAGTAGGTAATTCATAAAGGCAGAAATGTAAATGACCAATAAATACATGAAAAAACATATTTACTGGTCATTAAAACATACTCTGGGCACTGGATATTCTTCTATTAATGAAGAAAAGAAACAAAAAATCCCTTCCTTCATGGGGCTCGCATACCCCATGTATAGAAAGACAAAAACAAGGGATAGATGAACGCAAAACCAGAACATGAAGTAAAACACACCCTACATGAACTGTGGATGGGCCAGGGAGGTCTCCAGAAGGGACTTTTGAGCAAACACTGGAAGTGTGGGTCTTTGAGGGGAGGGAATTCCCACAGAGCAAGGCAACGGTGGGAGAAGCACTGGCCAGTCAGGGAAAAACTGTAAGAAGGTCAATGTGGCAGGAAGGGAGAAACCAAAGGGGATAGTGGAAAGATGAGGCCCGAGAAGTAATGGATAGCCAGGTGGAATAATGCTTTGTAGGTATTTATTAACCAGGTATCACTGGAGGGTTTGGGTGGAGCAGTGACATGGTGCGACTTACATTTTTATGGGAACGACTCTACTGCTGCACTGTAATCTGAGTGCAGGTACAAGGGTGGAAATAAAGAGGCGTTGGGAAGTCACTGTAACTGTGAGACATGCTGGTGGCTTAAACCAGGACAGTAGCAGTGGTGCTGGGGAGAGATGGTCAAATCCTAGATCTATCTGTAGTAGATCTGCTGACAGACCGGAAGCAGATGGGAGAGAAAGGAGTCAAGGATGACACCAGGTAAAAGAAGGGTGATTGCTGTTACCTGAGATGAGGACAACTGTAGGATGAGCTATTTGGGGGAATACAGAAGCTCTATTTTTGTTGTTGTTGTTGTTGTTGTTGATTTTCCAGAGGGGTGGGGGGGATGGGCAGAGAGAGAGGGAAACAGAGGATCTGAAGCAGGTCCTGCACTGAAAGCAGACAGCCCGATGCAGGGCTCAAACTCACGAACTGTGAGATCATGACCTGAGTGGAAGTCTGACACGTAAGGGCTGAGCCACCCAGGTGCCCCTACAGGAAGTCTATTTTAAACATGCTAACTTTGAGACACCTATTAAATACCCAAGTGGAAATTTCAAGTAGGCAGTAGAATACTTGTCTGGAATTCAGGGGCAAGGTCTAGGCTAGAGATATAAATTTGAGAGACCCCAGGATATACCTGGTACTTAAAGCCCCAGCACTAGATGAGATCATCTATCAAATTTGGAGAGATCTGTTTTAAAATTGTCTAGTACTGGAAAAAATATAGGGACCCAATTATGATGGGTAATTTGGAAATATATAACACCAACACTAAAAATGAGCCTTCCTTTTGACCATATAATTACAATTCTATCCTAAATGTATCCTAAGAAAACAGATATGCAAAAAGACTCAAGGAAACTGTCCACATTTTTATTTATAGCAGCAAAACACTGGAAGTGGTCCAAAATCCCCAAAACTATATGCTAAAATAGTAACTTTAGTTTCAGTTATGAGATCACAAGAGATTTTTAAATGTTTCCCTTTATGCGTTTCCGTTTTTCCAACTCTTTATAATGAACAAATAGAACTCATAACCATCCAAATAAACTCTTGCAATTTCAAGAGAAGAGGTCACTGGGTCTTGAAAGCAATATCAGCTCAATTTTTTTTTTCATTTGAAACATTAAAATCTAAAATTATTCTGGTCACTAAAAGTAACAAAATACAACATCTAGGCAATTTTGCATTGCAAATAACATATGCCAAACACATCTAAACTTCTTTCCTTAAACAAAACCCAGAGAATAATCAATTAAAAATACATGTTTGCAAATTATTCATAGGATGTAAGATGTAAATTTTAACCCAATGATTTTTATACCAGGTAAATTTAAAATTAACTCCATTTACCATGTGATTAAAAATTAGATTCATAATGGATGAAATATTGATTATGCTAATCCTTTCTCTCTGAAGGCTATCAAGGAAATTAAGGAAATAAACATAATAAATAAAATTGTTTCCTCTTCCAAGAAAAAACATTTTAAACATTCATTCAATAAATATTGAGACCTCAGTGTATGTCACACCTTCCCTGGGCATTCTGGGCACACAAAGATGGGAGTTGATAAAGAGAGATTCATCCTAATTGAAAAGACTGTGGGGGAAGTAGCATTTGAGCTGAACTAAGGCAGTTCTGAGATATCACCAGGAAAAATAATTGCAAACTGGAAATACAGTAAAACTATAGGAATAGATAGAGGAAAACATGAATAAAATGCAGAAAATAATGAGTATTCATATTTGGCTAGAGCCTAGGATAACCAGAAGACTATATTCCCCAGTCTCCCTTGCACCTAGTTGGGGCCACGTACCTGAATAAGTAGAAGTTAGAGTGGTATGGAACTTACAGGAATTCTCCCTGAGAGGACGTGAAACAGGAAATGAAAAAAAAAGGGGGGGGAAATAATTCATCTTTTTCCCGTTGCATCCTTCTGCTCGAAACTTGGCTATAATGACTGGCGCTTCAGCAGTCATTTTGGATCATAAGGGTCATAACCTAGGAATGGCAATGGGGGAGAGCTAAAAAGAGGCTAGGTTCTCTGATGCCATATCAACTTTGAGCTGCCAACTCTGGCCTTCTTTTACATAAAGAGATTCTTTTCTGTGTTCTATTTACTATCCTCCAAAAATTGTATTACAAAACTGAAAAGGATGCCGTCATCTTTAATCAAGTCTCATCTGGTTACATGTATCTCTAAATGAGAACTCAAACATTTTTTTCTCAGAAAGTATAAAAAAACTTCTCCATTTTTCTCTGGTACACATACAAACCAATCACCCCTTGGATTTGATTAAGTTGGAAAATTCTTTCTGGTTATGAAGCAGCCAAGAACATACTTTCTGGTTTCAAACAAACCAGGCCTGAGGTTACATCCTATCGTAACCATGACACCTAGAAAAAAATCTTACACATTAAAGTTAATGTAATTTTGGATGATTCAACAGATAAAATTGGAGAACAAATAGTTTTTTAAAAAGTTGAAACAGTTGTTCAACCTCACAAGTCTTATTTAATATTGCTGAAACAACTTTAACACATATCTGTGTATACAACTATAAACACAAATCTATACACAAGTACGTGTCTACATGTGTATGTACAGATATATAGAATATATATATATCTATGATATATATCTATGATATGAATATATAGTTTTATAAGTTGCATATTATAATGATACTCTAATACCCTGACAAACATAAAGGACAAAATGACACAACAGCACTATCCTAAGCATGCTCTTATTTCCAGCTACTTCTACTATGTTGTCATTAGACAATATATACACATACACACAGGAACACATATTACCTTTAATTTTGTATTCTCAAGATTCAGAGTTTCATTTTCATATTCAACTGAGTGAAGTTTTCTAAGAATTTCTTCACATGAATTTTTACCAACGTCTTCTACTTTCTTCAGGTCTTCCAAAAGATTAGTAATTTGCCTTTGTGAGATAAATGATATATTTCATAAAAGTCACAGAAACTTTCATTTAAATAATGCTTTTTAAGTGTGCTTATAAAATTATTTTGGTAGGGTGCACTGTTTCAAAAGTTAATACAAGCCATGGACCAAGGTAAACAGGAAGCAGTTATCTATCAGGTTACTACCTGAGTAACACTGATTAGCAATTATTACCCATCGATGAAGCCAATGAGAAATTACACAACGTTCTCTTCACTATTCAATAAAATGTCTAAACTGTCATCCAAAGGTAGTCTGTCTGTCTCTCATTCACACACATGCACATACATATACACAATCTCAGGGACAAAGTTAAATAAAAGGCTCAAGTGAGGCAATACTTCACCTTTAGAAGCAAATGATACATGCTAGTTTACAATGATAAAACTGAAGAGAACATACAGAAGATAAAACATTTAAAAACAGATATTCAGGGTTCATTATTGTTAATCAGTAATAAATTTGCATAAAAGATATGCATTTTGAATCACTGATTTTTCTTTGTTACATAATTCAGGCACTTAAAGGAACAATAACTTTTAGGACTTTGAAACCATTTATGTTTTTATTGTAAACTCCATTATATATTTTTATACATTCTTGCTCAGGAGAGAAATATTACTTCCATTTTAAGACAAAGCAGTGTTAACATTTACTGCAAATAATAGATGACACATACTCAAATACTAAATATTAACCTACAAAGTTCAAAATGTGAACACCAATGCACTTTTTTTTAATGTTTATTTTATTTATTTTTGAGAGACAGAGAGAGAGCGTGCACAAGCGGAAAAGGGGCAGAGAGAGAAGGAGACAGAGAATCCTAAGCAGGCTCTGCACTATCAGTACAGAGCCAGATGTGGAGCTCAAACTCCCAAACCATGAGATCATGACCTGAGCCGAAATCAAGTGTCAGACGCTTAACCGACTGAGCCACCCAGGCCCCCTAGCCAATGCACTTTTTAATGGGTAATCATTTTATTGCATTTTTGTAATAGAATAAGAAAAGTTTACAGAATTATAAATAGCAAGAATATCAAATCATACGGACAACCTTTACCACATGTAACCCAGAAGAACCAAAATGCAAACCACTTAAAAGAGGAAAGAACTAAAAACACTTATTAAACACTAAAGAGTTTCTAAATTTTTTTCTTACTTTTTCATTGTTTCAATCTGAACTTCCAATTCAGTTTTTTCTATTACAATTTTCTCATAATGACTTTTCCAGGCATTGGAAGCTGAAATTGTTTCGGACAGCTTGGCTTCCTAAAAAATACATCAAGTACTCATCTTGTAATTAAATAACACTTTGGTTTTGTGCAGAGCCCTAAACACAAATACAACATAAACAAGGAAATGCTCATCTTATAAAGGATGGAACTCTTGATACAGAAAATTTTAGAGTACAACTCCGAACATAGGAAGCTTTTAAAGTAAACGTTGATAGTATCTTTAATTAGTATTGCTTTATATGCGCACAGTGGTAGTTCTAACACATTTTAAGGATGTTAATATAACTATTTTCAAACAATGTTTCATAATTAATGAGGATAATTTCTTTCCTATTTCCTGAACTTTCATTTTGCATTCTATGTATAGAAGATGTTGACAACCACATAAGCATCAGAGGAGAAAGAAGTCCTCAATGGTAAATACAGAAACTCTCTGCAATTTCACAATTCCACAGCATTTAGTAATGCTTATTATGGATAAATAAATGCCTTATTTCTCATTGCTATGATGATGTCAAGCTGTTTTGTAGAGGTCACTCCCATTGGCCTTCAGATACTGTTACTGTTAGCAAAGAGATGAAAATTATAGTGATGGCTTTATCCATTTTGAATGTGAGCTCCCAGACGTAGATTTTTGTCTGTTTCATTCATTGCTAGGGCCTTGAATAGTGCCTGCCATAAAGAAGACTCTCAATAAATAGCTGTCAAATGAATCTACCCTTTACAAACCCACCTAGTGAGCTACAGTCTTTGTGCCCCCTGCCCACATTCTATAGAACAACAAACTCACTAGGAAGACAACAGCGCCAATAATTATTAATCAGAAGATCCAGAAGAAGCAATGATAGCCACTGATATTTATTGGGGGCTTTTTTCCTTACTTCCATCATTCAACTACTTTTTTGGCTTACACTTTTTTTATAGTAATATCGTTGATACACTGAATAAAGCCTAGTATTCTGCTTTCATATTTTATGTAAAAAGAATTTTAGGTTGCACTATGAAGTTTAAGTTGGACTGTGTGTGTGTGTGTGTGTGTGTGTGTGTGTGTGTGAAGTGTAAGTTGGATAATATACTATAACATAAAGATTCTTAGAAATTGTATCCGTAAAAATAAATGCTATGAAGAAAATTTAAGACATGATACGATAGTTGGGGGACTATTTTAAACAGAGTGGTCAAGGAAGGCCCCTCTGAAGAGATGCCAATCACAAAGATAACTGAATGATTAAAAAAAGAACCAGCTATTGTGAACCCGAGAAGAACATTACAGCCAGAGATAACAGCAAACAACAAATCTCTATGCATTAGAGGAACAGAAAGTAGGCCAATATGGCAAAAAATGTAGGACCGCCAGGCAGTGTGCTTTGACATGTATTTTCTCACTTATTCCTCCCTACGGTGATATGAGATAATAATATTGCCCATCTCCTATTTTATAGTTAAGGAAACTGAAGGTTAGAGAGGTTGGGTGCCTTACCCAAAGTCACAAGGTTCACAAGTGGAAGAGCCCTCCTATACCGTGATCTGGAGCAGGAGCGACATGATGCTATTTAAATAGGAAAACCCCGAGGATGTGAAGGGCTTGATTGGCTTTCACCACTCAATAACACTTCAGGTATTCAACTAAGTCTTATAACTTTCTGGATTTTGAACTTATTCCTCAATTCTTTTTGTCTAGATAAATTCTTCTGAATGTAGATCATCTTTAAATGTTAGCACCTGAGCTTATAAAATATTAAGCTGCTTTGTTTACACAGAGTTTATACAAGTCTGCTTTCAATTCTAAAAGATTCTAATGCTATAAGCCTTAACATAAGTTCTTACGAGGTCCAATACCAGTGAGACATTAAAAAGAGTAAATATTTTATTAACTGCTAATTGAAGAAATATAATAATTCATCAAAAACAACAAAGTACTAAGTCCAATTTTCAACTTTGCACTACACCCAAAGATAACTTTCACATGGTGTGTTTACGTCAGCAAATGGTTTTAAGTGCATTACAGAGTTCAAATGAAGTGAATTGCTGAATAAAGTCATATGGTTTAATAACATAAATCAGCATTTCCCAAACTGGTGTTCCTTAGAACCCATTCCAAGAGTTGTTTTGTGGGTAAAACAAGAGTTCTGTGGTTAATAAGTGGTGAGAAACTATGAGTTCAATACTCCTCATTATTGTTTTACTTTACTGAAGGCGTACTCAGGGCCTTTAATATGCTAATATATACTGTCTGCTTCCAAGGGGGAATATGTATGAAGCATTACCCTTAGTTTGCATTAGATGCTTTGGGACACATTTAATATATCCTTTAATAAAGTTCCCAAGGAAAGACTGATAAATTTCAATATGCAAATGTGACATTTTATATAATCTTTCAAAATAAAGACTCAAGCAACAGAGTAAAATTTTTCTAGTGTCAGTAGCATTAAGAGAAGAATAAGATTTATATTAAGCATTATGACATTAACTACATAAACTAAGTACATAAGACAGTAAACAAAGAATGTATATATACTTACCCGATCTCCAATTTGGGAAGTAAGGTTTTCCATGTCTCCAGTAAAGTGTTTAAGCCTTTGTTTGTAAATTTTAGATGCCTTTTTTAGAGCTATAGTTTTTTGCCTACTTGATTCTTTCATTGCTACAACTTCATGCTTATTCTTTCTCAGTTCTAAGTTCCATTCAGTTATCTTGGTTTCTAAGCTCTAAAAAAATATATATTAGTAATATTTAAATTATTTTGGAACTCGATCTTTATGTAACATTATAAACATATATAATCTTCCATGGATTTTATCAAAAGGATTAATCATAGGATTAATAACAAGCATAACAGTAAAGAAAGGTAGTTTTACCATTGTTTATTTGTAACCAGTTGTAGAATGATAATTTAAAATATATAAGCCTACAGAAAACTAATCCTATTCTTATTAAAGGTACTAATATTGGTGATTATGGCACAAGCATTTTCTTAAAACTTTCGTAATTAACTAGAACTTTCAAAAATTTCACATCTAGAATATTATACATAGTACTAGTTATGAAAATCAAAAAAAACATAATTGAGCTGGAGACAATTCAAACAAGATACACAAAGCTTAAAGGAATCAGTAGCTCCCTACACACATTAGGACTCTTTAGTTGCAATGATAAAGGCTTAAAGGACATATGATCAAAATCTACAGATCACAAAAGATACAGATGAGATAAACACAGGCTTACTTAGCAAATTTTAATTTACTAGAATTAGGGGGAATGCCTTGACACTTCAAAGAATTACATTAAGGGCAATAAAAGTGTTCCTTTATCTAGTAACTTTGTGGGAGTTATTAATCCAAGACTAAAGAGGCTTAGAAAGGTAAATAACTATCAGATCCATAAGAATTAGTAAGAGTAAAAAGACATCTGAGGGGCTGAGGGATGTGTTTCTGTCCATTGACTTTAATGGTGTTAATTGGCATCACAGTTTCCTTACATATCTCTTGGTGGCATAACTAGAGACAGAATATTAGGATGGATGGATGATGGATACGATTTAGTATAACTCTCATGCTTTTATTTCAAATTATTTTAAGACTTTGTATTTAAAGTATTTGAATACTAAATATCTAAGAATTTAGAGACTTAAGATTTTAATGTTTTTACATTTTTTCAAAGTTGTATAATACTGAAAAAATAGTTAAATTATTACAGAATTTAGGTTTCAGTGTAACATGTTTTGGACAATCATTTTAATGAAAAAAAATCAAAGGAGTCACAGTAAAAGACTGGGTTTTCTATTCAACTCCATGATCAATAAAAACTATGCTTCTTAACTTCCACTAAAATTGAGATTAAGAAGTACAACTTGGGGTGCCTGTGTGGCTCAGTCAGTTAAGCATCTGACTTCGGCTCAGGTCATGATCTCACGGTTCGTGGGTTTGAGCCTCATGTCGGGCTCTGTGCTGCCAGCTCGGAGCCTGGAGCCTGCTTCAGATTCTGTGTGTGTGTGTCTCTCTCTCTGCCCCTCTCCCCCGGCTCACGGTCTGTCTCTCTTTCTCAAAAATAAATTAAAAATTAAAACAAAATAATAATAAATAAATAAATACATCTTAAATAAGATTTAAAGACTTGTTTTCTTTGAAAAGTGAACTAGATAGATTATGAAAAGTAGCAAAACACTCTTAAATAGTCTTTAGAAATGTATTTAAACTAAAAACAAAAAAAATCCCATAAAATGTTTTCATAAGTAGTTGGAGGAAAACAAGAATAAAAGCAGTCCAAGTCTACTGAAGACTCCACAGGAAATACAGCTGTCTTCCTCTAAGAAACCACAGGGTGTCACCATCACACCACAAATAATTGCTATACTTTCAGCAGTAAACCATTTTCAACACCAAAGGTGAAATAAATTTTTTTTTTTGGAATAAGGTTCTAGCCAGGACATTCTCACTAGACTTATCCTATCTCACATTTGATCACTATTAGGGAGTATACCAAACTACCAAATTGTTTTTATAGTTTCAAAATAAATAACTCCTCACAGTGTTTTGACAAATGAACAGAAACATAAAGTCAACTACTTGTCTTTCCCTATTTCCAAAGTACTATACATGCTGCACATTATAAATATAATTATTCTGTGTCTTCTAAATAGTGAAAATATTCTATATCTAACTGTTACATAAAGATCCAGAAAGAACTGGGTTCAAAGTATATTTGGGATAGTTCTCACAGAACTAAAATACAATTAAAACATTTTTAAAGACCTATATAACAAACTGACTCAACTGAGTCAAAACTAAAATACTAAATAACTGAAATTTATGTTACCAAAGTGAGTTCATTATCTTTGAATTTGAAAAAGAACCTTGTGAAACCTAATGGAAGAATTCAACTCTGATCCCCCAATTAATGCCTTAAATTCCAAAACTGTGTTAGAGGAAATGTAGAAAAATCAGTAACCTAATGCAACCTCTTTTATTTATTTCTAAACAGTGGTATTTTTGTAAAGGAATTTAAATTCAAAGTATTGAGAGAATGTCACAGCAAAATCTTAAGATTTTAGTCTTATATTCGCTCTCTAAATTATCATATAAAAATTGCTAAAATTAACTTTAAAAAATCATTTAATATTCCATTTTTAAATTGAAGAAACATATTTTCAAAAACTTCCCCAACTGCTCTTTGAGGACCGAATTAAAACTTGTGAGAAAAAGTGTGATAGATGCTTATCTGAGGTGTCAGACCACATGCATGCTATTGTAAATACCATAACAGAGGAAGGCAATATCAACTGCCGCTCATCTGGGATGCCCTAGAACACCACGCAAAGGACAAAGGGGATCCATGTGGGAAAGTGCTCAAAAGAACATGTAGGAGGACAAAGGACAAAATTCGCATTCCGCATAAGCCTGCTTAATGTCCCTTTACTGGGCAAAAGCTTTTCCTCCTTGAAGAAAAAAAACCCAAAACATCCCAAGTGAAGTCTTGAAACATGCCACAAGTTGCAAACACCTGCAAAAGCAAACAAATTTAACACAGATGTGCTCACATTCAATAGGGGCTATCTTTGCACACTTTCCTGAAAACGAGAACACTGTGTCTTTTCCTTCAGCAAAAAATAATGACAATAGATCCAGTTAGCTTGTGTCGTATCACAGAACCTCAAAAACTTCTTTCAAAATGCCTGTGAGGTTTCCAAAAGAATATTTAAACCAGAAACTGAGTTTAAACCAAAAAGTTCCCCTTGATTACACTGCTAAAAAAAAAACTGCATAACAAGAATGCTACTTAGTTTTCTAAATACCAAAGCTGGGTCAACTGATTTTAAAGTTGTTACCATTAATGACAAAAACAAAAATAATAAACGTTTACTGACTGCCTACTAATGTGAGAGTATATATTTATGTGTGGATGTAGAAAATAGATAGAATTCTATATACCAAAACATTAACAATGGTTTTGGTATTTTTAAGTTATTTTAATTTTCTCCTTTGTATGTTACAAATTTTCCACAATAAACATAAATTAACTATATAATGGGAAAGATTTTTAAAGATATTCAAGCTCTAGAAATCCTTCCTAGACTGGTACTAAAGAGAGAGAGCATTTTTATATTGGGATTTGGAATCAAATCTTTGGATGAGCCATAAATCTTACGATTTGCCTCAAATATGTATTTCCCATGGCAACACTTAGATTGAATTTTTCCAAAACCACCAAATTCCAGAACTAAGGAAAGGCTTTATAGTTGTTCATTAATTTTATCACTTAAACTATAAAAGTGAATGAATATTTATAACCTTTATATATTCTTTTAATTTATCATTCTCTGCTTCCTTTTTACGAATTTGGAGCTGTAGTCGTTCATGTACTACTTTTACTGATTGTGAAAAACGGTTTGCTTTCAAAACATTTGCCTATAACAGAGAAAACAAACAAACAAAAATGTGTTACTTCTCAAAAATCTTTAACTTTATCCATACTTAGACATGATCTAAAAAGTTAATAAAAAGCAAAGTACCACTGTAAATTAACCCTGATCTCCCCCATTATAAATATATTTTATATAAACTATGGGGCTATTTAATCCTCCCCCCTTTTATTTAATGGTTCCTGATAATCTCCTTTTGAAAAGTCCTATCTATCCTAAGTAAATTATATCTAAAATGCTTCTACAGGGGCACCTGGGTGGCTCGGTTGGTTAAGCGTCCGACTCTTGATTTCGGCTCAGGTCATGATCTTATAGTTGTGAGATCAAGCCCCATATTGAGATCAAGCTTCACATTGAGAGTTGAGAGTGGAGCTTCCTTTAGATTCTCTCTCTCTCAAAATAAACAAACATTTAAAACTAAATAAATAAAATGCTCCTACAAACACCAAAATTCCTCAGTTTATACTAAAATTGAAATACAATACAAATTTATGCATAGTTCCTAATATATAGTGATTTATGCCAATTAATCTGACCTAAGTATCATAAAAATCTTTAAAAAAGAAACTGAAAAAAAAAGATATTTCATAAAAATTTGTAAAATATCCAAATAATCTAAAAACATTTCTGGGTCTATTTTTGAGGATATGGGCACCAGAATGGAAAGAGGGTAAAGAGGGAGTCAATATTAAGAAAAATGATGAATTAAGCTCAGAATTTGCTTACCTGTTCATTCTGAAACAAACAAGAAAGTTCTTGAATATAGGTCTCCTTTTCAAGTAGCTTCTTCTTAAGATTCTTCAGCAAATATAATGTAAGAGTTAGAAATATCACAATTTGGATAATGTTGACTAATTTTATAAATACAAGCAGCACATACATAAAAAATGTGAGTAGACACAAAGTGTAAAAAGACTTACAGTATTTTCATTTTCATTATCAGTTAGCTTCTCTAACATGCTGGATAAACTGTCCCCTACCTATAAAAAAAAAAAAAGATATTATAAATCAGTGCTCACAAACATATTTCTCTACATATAAAAGTACAAAGAAGAATAAGCATCACTAAAGAAATTAATATGGGCAACTTTTATGCACAGTTTAGATTTTTTAAAAGGTCATCAGATGGATTTTTGCCTGAGTGTTCCAAATCATTTTGTGTCCACAATTTATGAAATTAATTATATACCTAATTTCTAAATAACACCTCAGACAGTAGAAGCCAATGACATAAAAACCACAAAAATCTGGGGTGCCTGGGTGGTTCAGTCAGTTAAGTCTCCAACTTCAGCTCAGGTTATGATCTCACTGTGGGTTCAAGCCCCGTGTCAGGCTCTGTGCTGACAGCTCAGAGCCTGGAGCCTGCTTCGGATTCTGTGTCTCCCTCTCTCTCTCTGCCCCTCCCCTGCTCACACTCTGTCTCTCTCTCTCAAAGAAATAAACATTTTTTAAAAATCTTATACACAAAGACACTCATGGTGCTGTTTACAAATAGGTTAAAAAATATCAGCAAACTTAATTCTATCAAGAATTTTTTTTAAAGAATTACAGCACATCAGTAAAAGAATTCTAAGTAGCCATTTTAAATGAGAACATAGGAAAATGTTTATTTATTTTAAGGGTCATATTCCTGCTTGAGAAGGTGAAAAAGCTATGAATTTCTTTCACCCAAAGGCATTTATGCCATGTACAAATAATGCAAAATTGTACACATACTTTCAGAGGGCTCATGGACTGCATAGAGCCCACTCTCGGACTGTGTAAAGGTACACAGTGGATTGCCTGGCATACAAATATTTTCATTTCTGTTGGGTATATACCACTTGTAAGTGAATGTTCACAGCAGTTTTATGCATCACAGCCAAAAAGCAGAAGCAACCCAAACGTCCATTAATTGAGAAACAGACAAACAAAAATGGTATAGCCATACAATGAAATATTATTCAGCAATAAAAAGGAAGCGCTGACATGTGCTACAACATGGGTGAACCTTGAAAACTATTATTAAATGAAAGGCAGTTATGAACAACCACATATTATAGGATTCTATTTATGTGAAATGTCCAGAATCAGTAAATTCATAAAAACAGAAAGTAGCTATTAGGGTAAGGAGGGGCTGGTGGGGGTGGGAGATAGACGTGGTGATGAAAACACTCTCATAGTGTGGTGACTGCTACACAATTCTGTGAATATACTACAAATCACTGAATTGTACACTTTAAAAGGGTGAACTATATGGTATGTGAATTATCTCTCAGCAAACTGTTACCTTCAAAAAATAAAAGAATATATAAACACAGTGGTACAAAGTAGCTTAAATTCTAAGAAAATTTTACTGTAATCAGCTGAAATGAAATATAACAAGTGAAAAATTTTGAGATAGAAGATACAAGATATTTTCTGTAAAAACATGCTGCTTTCATGTAGAACAATTTGTGAAATACTAAGAGTCAGGGTTAGTTTAATGATTGCCATTTCAAACAAAAATGCAGGAATTCTTTCCATTTCAAATATACCAAATTTGAAGTTTCAAATCCTGAAACAAGTATTTAGGATATAGGCCAATGAAAAGTATGCTCATAATTTAATTTCTACAGTTTCAGAAATAGTAAACCCATCAAGTGAGAAACAAATCTATTAAATTAGTGCTTAGGGTCCTTACTTGTTGGTATTCTGTCTTTCTAAGATGTTCTAAAGCTTGTTTTACATGTTTAAAAGTGTCTAATTCTTTTGTTAATTTTTCCTTCTGTTTAGCAATCTTCAAATTGAATGCAAAAAGATTAGCCTGACAAAATATAAGAACCGCATACACATTTTAAGATACAGTATTAAGACACTCTAAAATACAATGTTGCTATTATCAAATAATAGTTTTTTCTAGTAACAAAATCATTTTTGCACATAGTAAATTTTGCCAAGTTTATTAATAGTAAATAGGATTGTATATCATACATTAAAGTAATGAAATCAAAATAGGGCTTAAGCCCTAAAGTATTTCAGGCATTTATTTTTTTTTAAATTTTTTTTTCAACGTTTTTTATTTATTTTTGGGACAGAGAGAGACAGAGCATGAACGGGGGAGGGGCAGAGAGAGAGGGAGACACAGCATCGGAAACAGGCTCCAGGCTCCGAGCCATCAGCCCAGAGCCTGACGCGGGGCTCGAACTCACGGAGCGCGAGATCGTGACCTGGCTGAAGTCGGACGCTTAACCGACTGCGCCACCCAGGCGCCCCTCAGGCATTTATTTTAATAAAACTAATAGAATACAGTCTATTTTTTGTCTCTAATTCAAAATTTAGTACACTGAAATTAGAGAATACAGGTTTCTATTCCCTATAACACTATAGAAAACAGATCTGTTCATCTCTCAGAATATTTTAGTTTACATTCACTCTTGGAAAAGTTGACTCTCTAGTTCAAATTCAGGTAAGTCAAGCACCAAGGTATACATTTTCTAGCTTAGCTTCTTATCAAAGGCGTGCCTGAATTATCTTTGAAGGAAAGAATTGCAGTTAATGACATAGGAATAAAGAAGAATGATAAACCTGCAATTTTTTATATCAAATACCAGCATATGAGCATAACTACATTAATAAGGGACCACAGGTAATGCATTCTGAGTATTATGCTAGCTTTCCATTTTATAAGATGTTCACAAGTCAAGTACTCACATTTTCAAAACTAATCTCTTCAACGGTATCCTTAAATAATGGCAAAAATAATTCTACAGAACAGGTTGCCAATTCAGGTTCCTTAAATGTTGCTTCCAGTTCAGTCTTTTCATTTAGGATGTCCTGCTTTCCACTAGATGTGTACAAATAAAGTTTAAGTTAAATCTGTCACATATTTATGCAAATATAGCACAGCTTGACTAAATATTACAGTTCTACAAACTGCTCTCCAAAATGTAACAGTAAATTGTCACTGAAAACGTATGGAATTTTTCCTATACTCCCCTATTTTGCTATACCTAATATACACAGACAGTTTTTAAAACACTGAGATATGTGAAACACAAAACCACCAACAGCAATGTTTCACTGTGCTACCTGATAATTATTGAACATCTCTTTTCTAGTTTACAAAATGACTTGCAAGAATGTGTATGCCTTTTTTACTTCCCTTCCTTCTCCCTACTCTAAACCCAAAAGATTTGCCTTACTCCCAAACTGTTTCTTTTAATTTACTGTTAAAAAAAAAAAAAAAAACTCCAAAGAATAAATAAGCTAACCAAATGAAACACAAAATAACTGAGCTCTCCAGATCTCAAAAATTCCTTCACACTTGACTTTATAATGAACACCATTCAAAACAAAACTGTTAACATTTGCCTTCTTGATTGCATAGGCATTACTGTGCATCACTGAAAGAAACGTTTCTTTGGTCACATTTTACAGCCTGAAATCAGGATGCTTCTTGTAATCTTTGTTAGTCGAGAGGCAGTCCTGAGCAGTCTTTCCTGCACATGCCCAGAACTTACAGAATAGATGGCCAGTGATGGGATGCCATGCCACAGATGGGATGCACACTTTTTAACCCCTAAGAATGCAGGGGCATAGAGGGATTGAAGGAGCTGGTGAAGCAAGAATGCTTAGCAACATTCCAGAAGCAAGACTCCAATACAGGCTTGCTAGATAGCATAATTAAGAGCCCAACACCAATAAATTTTATTTCAGTTAAAGATGCTCCTAAGAAATGCCATATGACCAATACTCTCAATAGCAAGGAAAACTCTGAGTCAAAAAGTGACTCAGAAGAGTTGGATTTTGAGTATAAAAAAAAATTTTAAGAATACCATACATTTCATTTTTATATAAGCACAGAGTTACTTGAAGTAAAAAAAAAAAAAAAATCTAAGTTTGAAGGAGTTTTTTCAAAATCTATAAATAAAATTCCATGTGATAAGAAAACATTGTGTCTTTCTTTAATAGGCAGCTTTTTTTCTTTCTTTACAAAATATAACATAATGGCTCATCAACAACTGACGGCATCTTAGAGGCTACGTCAGAAAGCAGATTGCGTTCTTAAGCACTGGGCCTAAGAGGTTAGTTATAAATGACAATTGTCCATTATTAAAACCCATGGGCAGAAGAAAGTCAAGAATGGTTATATATGACCAAATATCATCGTCATTTAAAACAAGCTAAACTAGAGGTTGGATTATACTAGCAATAGTCACAATAATGGTGTTTTAAGACTGTCATTTTGGTGAGCAATGAATCATACAAATAACAAGTATATTCCCTGCTCTAAAGAAGATAGCAAAATATGACAGGTATTTGTTATATGGCAATGTTCCAAATGACAGTGAATTGATACTCATCAACTACATTTCCAATGTCCCACAGTATTTATACTTTCATTTACCTTAGCTATAATAATTCTCAATAGGTAAGGTTTTCATTTTCATTTGCTTTCATCAAGATTCCAAAAAACCAGCCAAATTCTGCCAAATGAGTACATCTGTGATGAGGTTAAATACCTGAATTGCTAGATTTGAAGAAGATACTCTTGGAAGAACGCTGTATTTGATTCAAATAATTTACCCTACAGACAAAACATGAAACCCTGAAATCAGAAAATTAGATATCCCCTGCTAGCATGGAGAATACCAGCTGAGGGGCACCTGGGTGGCTCAGTCAGTTAAGTGTCCGACTTTGGCTCAGGTCATTATCTCGCGGTCCGTGAGTTCGAGCCCCACGTTGGGCTCTGTGCTGACGGCTCAGGGCCTGGAGCCTGTTCCGATGATTCTGTGTCTCCCTCTCTCTCTCTGCCCCTCCCCTGCTTGTGCTCTGTCTCTCTCAAAAATAAACAAACCTTAAAAAAATTTAAAAGAAAAAAAAAGAATACCAGCTGAGATGACTTTCACTGGCAGGCTGCAATAAACGTTCATTCTCTGGGGTACTTTTAAAATGAGAACATAGTTTTTCTGAATGACTTCCATCAATTGCAGATTTCTCCATAAATTTGGTAAATGGATTTATAAGTGGTATCCACAACAACTTCTTATAAGCTGAAAGTTATGAAATATTTTAGTCATTAAACTTCTCATTTCAGTAGACTCTTTTTTCTGTCATTACCCTGTAAAATAAAAATCCTAAACAAGTATAAAGAGTAATATTTCACAGACAAAATAGAAATTATAACTGCTACTCATTGTGATACTAATTCAAAAAGTATCAAAATTGCATTGCACAACCATTCAACAATTGCCAGTCCCCACACACATTTTCCAAAAGGCCTGTTATTTTCTACATAACAAGAATGTAGAAATTTTTATTAATCTATTTCTTCAGTATTATAATATTTTAATTCAGTCAAACTAGAAAACAAATATAAAAACTATGGTTAACTCTGGTCCTCAGTTGCATTGTATCTACCCAATAGGAAATGTAGGTCATTTATGCCTAGAATAGCAGAAATTTAATATACTTTTAAAGTATTTGGCAACAATAGCCGCAAGGAAGATTAAGTTATTCTTTTCAAAGTAGATCTTTCAAAATTAAATTTATTCCTATCTCCCAGCTCAATCTAGGATATTCTTTAGTGATAATAGATGACAATACTTCTAAGTTTTACTAAACAACTGTTTTCACTCAAACTTAGAGATGTCATTTTTAAAAAATTTTTAAGTTTATTTATTTATTTTGAGAGAGAGAGAGAACAAGTGGAGGAGGGGCAGGGAGAAAGAGAGGGAGAGACAGAATCCCAAGTAGGCTCTGTGCTGTCAGTGCAGAGCCCAATATGGGGCTCAATCTCATAAACCCTCAGATCATAACCTGAGCCAAAATCAAGAGTTGGACCCTTAACCAACTGAGCCACCCAAGCACCCCAGATGTCATGTTTTTAAATATGAATACTCATGAATATCTTCAGAACTGTTCCATTTTAAGTAATGTTAGTGCTTTAGCAATCATTAAAGCTGTGTTTTCATAACTCCATTATATGATCATGTGTCTCCCTGACTTCATCTGTCTCCCTGATCATGTGACTCCCTGACTTAAATCAAATGTTATATTTAAGATTTTCTGCATGTTTTCAGAAATATGTTACCTCTTTGTAATTTATTTTTATAAATCTGCATTATACGATACATATGTTCAAGAAATTTCAATACTTTGGGTAGATGTGAAGAAATTATAGATTGAAAATTACTCATAATATTTCCAAATTACAGACACTTCTAAAGTGTTTGTAAAAATGTATCTACTTTTGTCTGAAGTTTCTATTTATCACCGAGACAAATATTTAGGATATAGGCCAATGAAAAGCATGCTCGTATTTTTGAAATACCAGCAACTCATGTACGAGTAGAACTGCTAACTAACCTCCCGATAGTCCCAGATGATCTACTTAAATGCTGCAAACATGAAACATCTGTTAGTAGGCATAATGATATTGTGAGCTATCTGAAGTCTAGAAGAATTTAAAAATATACAGATACACAAAATCAAATGAAAAGCCAAACCTGACAGTGAAGAAGACTATGATCTGGATAAGGCACTGCAATCAGTAAGTAGTACTATCATGTACTGAGTTGTTTGGTTCCAATAGCTACCCCACTCACAGAGGAACTGGTCTTTACTTTCAGCCATTCGCTTGTTTAGAATTTGTCTCTCTGCACATTGGCATCTCAAGAAAGAATACCTTGTTTATATTTGAATCCTCAGCACCTACAAGCCTTATAACAGCAAAGCAATAATTGAAGGAGAGAAGACTCAAGGTTTAGAGCAGTTAATGTGATGAATCAAGACAGTTGCTTTTTAGTTATTCACCTCACTGATCCATCTTTTTAGGGATCATTAAAAGAAAAATGTTTCCTATATTTGGAATAAAAGTTCAAAAATTAATGTAAGAGGATTAGGGGTCTTCAATTTGTAGACATATTTTAAAAGATTCAGTTTGGCGTCAGTATTTTAAAAGTAAGTTCTCACTTGGCTTTGTGGGTTATTGGTAGCTACTTATACAATTTTTCTAAAGTTTTATCATAAGATGAAATCATACATTTTTCTGCTTCACCTATTAAAAAAAAGTAACCATGTCTTACCTTAAAGAATACAGTTAACACATTGAAAAAAAAGAGATTTTAGAATGACTTTTAGCCCAACATTCAAAAAAAAAATGTTACCTTCATTACTGATTCTTCAAAACATAAAGAACTGTGTAAGTCTCAGACATTTCCATAGAAATGATCAACAATGATATTCTTACAACGTAGAAGTATTTTCTAGGATAAAAATTGTTCAAAGGTTCCAAGGCATTCCGCTATTTTTGTGTTGTGACAGTATTATAATAACCAAAACCATATGAGTGCCGAAAAACAATGTAATAATTTTCTTTAGCATAGAAAGTCCCACCTTTATAAAAAGTGCTATCATTTTAGTGGACCAAACGTATTCTTGTATGGAAAAGCAGATGTTTCACAAGAAAATGCTTTCAATTACGTGGAATGTACTGCCAAATGACAAATACATTATACTCCTGTACAACTTGGTGGTGAGACAAAGACATACTCTGCACACATATTTAATAATCAAAGCCCCAAAGATTACCAATTTAAATATATTTTAATGTTTAAAGAATTGAATTTCCTATACAAGGATGACTTTACCAGCCCCCTCTCAAAAGGGCATGTACTTAAAGCTTTTTCCAGGCGTGGTCATGGTTTATGCTGACCCAGCTACACTCACTAAACTATGTTCCATTTTGGCCAACAACCAGCATTTGAGGAATGGCTGTTCAGGGACTGTAATGCTGGCCACGGTCAGAGAAAAGAAAGATCCCAGTTCATGACCTTCCTTAGCATCTAGATTGCTCTAAGTAAGCAAACCAGCTGCAGACAAATATGTATTTAAAACTATCTCTCTGGAGAAAAGCATAAGAATCTCACAGATTTGAATTTGTTTTGCCAAACATTAATTCTTGGAAAACCAGCTCCCATTGGCCTCAAACAAAAGCACACAGCTCCTATTGAAAAATTCACTGAAATAGCAAAGAACACAAAGTAGATATAGGAATGCGGCTCGTTTCTCTCACTATATCTACACACTAGTCAAAGTTCACTAGAGAAGAAATTGTAGAGTCCCGCAGAACAAATGTGAGTGTGGCAAAAAGGAAGAGAAAAGGCATTCTAGGTAGAAGGTGAAGTACAAGCAAGAGGAAGGAATCATGAGGGGACATGATTTGTAAGCACAAGTGACAAAGGATGAGACTGGACACACTGACAGTGGTCACTGTATGCCAAGCTCAAGAGCTTGAATTTTTTCCTAAGCGTTAAGACAGACCATGAAATCATTTTAAGCAGGGTAATAACAGACCAGAAGTACCTCTTTAAAAGGTAAATCCAGTGGTATTTTGGAGAATGGACTAGGTATATGGAGGGGGAGAAACGTAGAAGCAATGAAACTGGTTACTAGGGTCTCAGAGAGATGAAATTCCAACATTCATTTCCTAGAAAAAATTTTGAAGAAATCAAAAGTTGTTTCCACTGGTGATAAGAACATGAAAAACAATGAAGGAATTAGAATTAGAATAGCAAGAGATCAGCACAGACCAAATATAACACCTCATTTACCCACAACCATCTGAATGGATTGTTCCACATATCCGTTCCAGAAAATGACAGCTTATCCCTTTAAATACCACAATTAACCTACTATTTAAAGAAAATCTTCTGGAAGTATTACTTCTTTTTCAAACAGAGTACAAGTAGCCTAAATGCAAGTTAACCACTCCTTAATGACTCAGAGGCGGCATATTAAAATGAAAGAATACTGGGCCAGACTCACCCGTTCTTAGTCTTGGGAGACACCCGACATGGACACCTCTTAGCCACAGTGAGCATTAGTTTTCTCTTCTACAAAATGAGAATAACCTTTGCCAGCCAAAGCTGTGGGGAAGTTTGAACAGATGAAGTAACACTTACAGGTGGGGGTTTTGTTTGTTTGAATGTTTTTTTTAAATGTAGGGTCCCTTTGGCTCACTATTGTGGCTGTTTTTCCCACCAGGTCTTCTTTTTAAATTTTTTTCATCTTGGGGAGCCTGGGTGGCTCAGTCGGTTAAGCGACCGACTTCAGCTCAGGTCATGATCTCACAGTTCCGTGGGTTCGAGCCCCACATCGGGCTCTGTTCTGACAGCTCAGAGCCTGGAGCCTGTTTCAGATTCTGTGTCTCCCTCTCTCTTTCTGCCCCTACCCTGTTCATGCTCTATCTCTGTCTCAAAAATAAAAAATAAACAGTAAAAAAAAAAAATTTTTTTTAAATAAATTTTTTTCATCTTAAAAAAAATCATCCTGAGTCAATCACCATTCCTTAAATCACTTGTAGGCCTGAGTTATCTGTATAAAACCAACTTTTCAAAACAGAATCATTACAACTCTTCAAGGTAGTCATAATTTGAGTACTACTAAACCAGATCCCAAGGGGGAACAATGGACTTGCAAAAGAACTGAGCCCAGGGGGTAGATGTTATATCAACCTCATTGTTGTGCTCAGTTCCTTGGGTCTCATTCATTTGTACAATATAAATAAAGCCATTTTCTCATACCTTTGGGGTTTTGGTGATACAAAAAGTATATTATTTATACACATAAACTGTGAAAGTAGAAGAAAAAGAGAAGCAGAAAATGGTCCCTAGCTGTTAAAGAATTACAAACATGAACATGACATGCTTATTGTAAGCGTAAGGAAATCAAACTAATTTTAAGACAGGTTTTCTGCGATTTGTTCCTTTAACTAAGTGGTGTTTAAAAGGACTCCAAGAACCTCACTCATTCCAAAACACCTGAAGCCTTACTATGAGTGATAGGGAAACTTTGTCTCCGAAATAGACTTTATCCCAAATACCAGCCCCACTGTGGCTATGGTTTTCTCAATCAACAGCAAGAACTCCTTACTGACTATACTCAAAACCTGGCATTGGTTTAATCTCCTTTATTACAACCACTCCAAAGTGATTATTATTACCCTCATTTTCCAGATAAGGAAACTGAACCTAGGAACGTTAAGTGGTCGGTCCCCAAGGCCACACATTTTAAGGGGTTTCCTAAGGAGTCTGGAAACCTAGAAGGAACCTGGAGGACTTAATTTCCGAGGCTTCCTGGAGTATTCTTCACTTAGGTGCCCCAGGGCCTACTACAGTCTGGTATATTATATAGTGGTCGCTTAAAAGCCAGCCAAAAGAGTAAGAGAGCCGGCCGGGTATGGGCTTAGTTCTGGATAAAACCATAGACTAAAACTTGCCCCTCTGTCCCAAGGATCACACCCTCCCTAGGAGTACGAGCCTCGCTGCCTTTTTCCCAGCCCAGGCAGTCAAGCCTGGGGCAAGTGGCAGGTATGGGCAGAAAGGAGCTAAAGTCTAGCGAGAGACTTTCACTTCCGGGACCCACCACAGCCCCGGCCACCAACCCCGAAAGGTGCCCGCGGTAACCACAAAGAAGCGGTCCAAGCCCAAGCTTCCCCCTCCCCAAAGTGTGCCTACGCCCCCACCCCTGCGTCAGCACGCCCCCGTGACGTCAGCCCGCCGCCGCTCCGCCATGGAAGGAAGGGGTCCGAAGGAGCTGGCAAGATGAAGCTCAGGGAACGTTAGTGGAAATCACGGCCAGCGTACCTGTGCTCTCCAGCCCTGGGTCGGCTAGGAGAGAGCGGGACGCAGGGGGAAGTGCAGTAGGTGAAAGCTAGAAAAGAAGCCAAAGGACGCGAGGTGGCAAGCAGGCGAATTCCTAGAACCGCTTGCGTGGAAGAGTGCCCATCCAGGTGCAACTGGACGAAAACGGAGCTAGTAACCATCAAGCAGCTTCTCTGGCAACGGCTGCCCCGCCCCTTCCGCCGAGCCGCAGCCGGCGCAGCCAATTGGCTGGCTCGGGAAAGCAAGCGCCGGCGTCTGTTGCTATTGGTGGGAGTGAGGGAGGGGGGCTGGGGAGAGGCGCTTTGTCATTCAGTTGCTGCCCTGGGTCAGATTTTCCCGCTCGCCGCCCAAACCTTTTGTTTTACGAAAAGGCAGCACTTGTGTGTAGTTACCAAAAATCTTAACCGAGTTCAACCTAGAAAGGGAAATAAGGCCGACTGGTTCCGAATTTTTCTGACACTCGGCCTGGAAGTGCTCTGCTTTTGCTTTTTAAAGAGATTTGAAGAAGCCAAAGCTACCGCGACTATAAGAAATTTAGTTTTAAATTAAATATATGGTACTGCCGTTTAGCTGAGATCCTTCCCCAGGGCTCTTTTATTCTCCTGTTAAATGTGGGAGCCGGACCGTGATCTCCAAGGCGCCTTTCAGATCTCCGATCTCTGACCTACAGCCAACTGGTATGATTTATAAACTCCTGAAGAAGCAAGGCGAGATTTAAATTGAAAAGTAAAAACTCTCCACCTCAACTTAATGCTCATGTTAAGAATTACAAGAATTACACACCATCATATGAAGTACACAAATAGAGCAACTATCAACTGAGCAATTTAACCATGACAAGGCATACCTCGTTATTGGTTTTACTGAAGAATCTTTTCCATTGATGATTCCAGCAAAGCTTTTTTTCCCCCAGTGCTGAACGTCCAGCAAAAAGTTAATGATAGTTAAAAGTTCATAACTGTTCCATATGTGCAAATGCTAAAAAGCACTGAGGACTGGATCCATCTCTTACTGATGGGTCATGATCTCTGTCAAGTCATCTACTCTAGTCTGGGCCAGTTTCCCATTCTTTAAAAAAAGGAGGTAGTTGGACATGTGGAATTGGGGCAAGGAACATAATTTTGAGGGTCTTTCCAGCACTTACCTAGGATTCTAGCTAACCTTGCTAGCTTGTCATAATAAGAAAAATAATTGTACACAGAAGATAGACTTCTTTTATTAAAAATACTTATTTTAATTAAATTGCATTGGTATTAGACGTGACCACCTTTATTAGCCATTCAAAGGGAGAAACATTCACAATAATCTCGAGATGATTACATTAGACTCAAATTGACTATTTTAACCAAACTGTCCAGGTAAATATGGTATCCTTCATCCTCTAAATCTAATCTGTTCTAATCTAAGTTTGAAATCTGTTGGATAGTGAATTTTGGGGTAGAAAGATCCCTTATTTTATATAATTTAAATGGAAAAAAAAATTCATTCCAGCGCAACCTAAACTGCCAATCAATTTCCCCAAATATCATTAAATACCGACTACCTATGAAATAAGCCATCAAGGATTTCTTCATAATTTAAAGTAGAGGCCAGCATACTTTCTCTGTCAAAGGCCACATAGTAAATATTTTAGGTTTTGTGAATTATACAGTCTCTGTCATACTTTACTCTGCCAATGATGCATAAAAGATGTCATTGGGGATATATAAATACATGGTTTCTCTGTGTTGCAGTAAAACTTTATTTACAAAAATAGATACCAGGATAGATTTGGCCCAAAGGACATTGTGTTCAGACCTCTAATATAAAGCATTTAAAACATCAAGTATGTCATAAACATTAAACTCATTAGTGTGTGCAGGATGCAACAATGCAATATTGGAGAAGTAATTTTGTTTTCCTTCCTCTTGGGAAGAAATATATAACGTAAAAATAGCAAACAGTGAAATATTAAAGACACTTGATAAATACAAATAAAACTTAGCAAAATAAAAAAGCCATTTAAAAACAGTTTGGTTGTGTAATAAATTATTTTCATAGGGTTTATCCTCAACTCTGAATCGCATTCTTTCCAACATGTTTTGGTTTTCTTTTGCTATTTTAATGAACTTAGTGGTTTAAAATAACAACCATGTGACAACAGCTGGTGTCTCTCATCCAGTTGCAACCAGACTGCTGCTGAGACTGGAATATCCAAGATTATTTATGTTTGGTGACTTGGTGGGTTCAATTGGGAGGCTAAGGCCTCTTGTACTGTATCCCTGTGGCTCTGCATGTGGCCAACTTGAGCTTTTATTCATGGCAGGTGCATCCCAAGAGTGAGTGTCCTAGGAAACAAAGGAAGAAGCTGCAGATCTAAGGCCACACAAGTTACACAGAACCACTTCTGCTGCAGTTTTCTGTCTAAAATCTATCAGAGAACCAGCCAAAATACAAGGGAAAGAGTAAAAGATTCTGCCTCTTTTAGGACAGTGTCAAAGTCACATCAATGGAAAGAATTTACTACACACGGCATCTAAGGTATGTGCTATTTCCTGATCATCAAGTTCTATCAGCACAGTATCCTAAATGTAGTAGACTAAAGTGATATCCATAAGTTGATGAAATGATCATGGTCCCTGCACACTAAAGTAGGACAGAGAACTAGAGAACTAACATAGCCCTTATGTAAGGCAATAAATTCTCTGACATTCTCTCACTTCCATATAAAATCAAACAACTTCCTCTGTTCTGTGCATATTAGGATGAGTAAAAGACATTTGCCAGAGTGATACCTGTATGCTAGGTATTAGAAATTGTGTTTATTCCGGGCACCTAGGTGGCTCGGTCAGTTAAGCATCCAATTTGGCTTAGGTGATGATCTATGGTTCATGAGTTCAAGGCCCGGGTCAAGCTCTGTGCTGACAGCTCAGAGCCTGGAGCCTGCTTCAGATTCTGTGTCTCACTTTCTCTCTCTGCCCCTCCCCTGCTCTCTCTCTCTCTCTCTCTCTCTCTCTTAAAAATAAATATTGGGGCACCTGGGTGGCTCAGTCAGTTAAGCATCCAACTTCAGTTCAGGTCATGATCTTACAGTTTGTGGGTTCGAGCCCCACGACCAGCTCTGTGCTGACAGCTCCAAACCTGGAGCCTGCTTCGGACTCTGTGTCTCCCTCTCTCTCTGCTTCTCTCTCTCTCTCTCTCTCTCTCTCTCTCTCTCTCTCTCTCAAAAATAAACATTAGAAAAATAATTTAAAAAAATAAAAAATAAACATTAAAAAAATTAAAAAATAAAAAAGAAGTTGTGGTTAGTCACCTGATAAAAAGACTGCATATAGATCCACATTTTAGATGACCCATTCATCTTCTACCCAGACTGAATAGAAGGTTAAATGGGAATGTGGTGAGAATCACCACTCAAGCATCTTTAAAGTCTTTGATGGTGGCAATAATCACTAGAATTCCCCTAGAAATATGGTATGGATTTTGGTTTACTTTCTTGGTAGAAAAGGGCCATTCAAGGGCCTACTAATTGGCCTTCTGATTATAATAGCCATGAATGAAGAAGCAATGCCAACATGTTGTAAATATGAAGTTCAGGTCTCTTTTCATCAGATCTAGCAATTTTTCATTTCAAGTATAGGGACACCATAATCAATCACCCACTGCTAAAGATCCCTCCTAGTCTAACAACTATGGTTACTGTTCTGGCCCTGCTTCCTATAATGGTAACCATAGCTATCTCATCCCTGATGGTTAAGTGCTGTCACTTGGCGTCTGCCACTTTGAGAGCCTATTATTTCCCTTAGGGAATTAGGGATCCTATTTAATTGCAGCATCTCCTAACTTCATCCCTGGGCTCAGAGGACAGCAATATTTTCTCTCCCTCACAATATTTTCTCAATGCATTAGTGAAGAGAAGGTCCTCCAGGCCTTTTTAGGACACAATTGGCGATAGGTGACTGGGTCACACATGATAAATCCATTCCAATCATTCTATCTCCTTAAGTCTTCTAACTCAATCTTCTAAAATATATCATGAGATTTCTAGCACCTCAACTGGATTTAATGCAGGCCACCATTGGACCCACGTTTCAACCAACCAAGCAAACCTTTAACCACTCCCAGATGCTTAGGCAAGCATGATGAATCCATGGTCTTTGGTAAGTATATCCACACTGATAATTTCGATCTCTTCAAAAATTAAATTCCTTCATCACTAGTCTAACACTCTCGAGATTCATTATCATATTCCATAGGTTTCTGCCAATCTAAATAAGCAAAATCTTGCACATTTTTTTTTTCTATGAAAGACTTCTCCCAGGTCAGACTTTTTACTCATGCCCTGGAATATATTGAGATCTAACTCTGTAGATCTATAGATCTAATAATACTGGCATCTAGTAGGTAGAGGTCAGGGATGCTGCTAAACATTCTACAATGCACAGAACAGCCCCTACAACAAAAACTTATTCAGTCCAAATGTTAACAGTGCTAACATTAATCAATCCTGCCCCCACATAGAGGCCACTAGCAACTTATGGCTACTGAACATTTAAAATGTGAGTAGTCTTGAGACATGTTATAAGTGTAAAACATGATTTTGCATATGAAAAAAGAATAAAATATCTTCATTTTTATAATAATCATTTGTTGAAATGATAATATTTTGGGTATGTTGAGTTAAATAAGATATATTATTAAAATTTAAATTTCGTTTTTTTTTACAGCTTTTAAGTTTGCTACTAAAAAATTAAAAATTATGTATATGGCTCACATTGTATTTCTACTGGATGGTACTGGTCTAGAGATATAAAGAAGTGATAGCAGTGAATTATGGGGAGAATCAGGTACTCTTCACAAGGTTATTTCCTCAGATGAAGTAATTTCTGAATTTTCAAAGAAGACAAGACCAGCTTTATAAGATAGAGAAGGAAGACTTCTTCAGACAGCAAAGAGCTCTTTAAGGTCTATCAAGATGATAGAATTATCTAAGTACACTCTAACAGGTTATTACAATTCTCAAGATCCAACTTCTCAATGTCTTAATTTTTTACCTAAAAGACCTAGTGAGTCTGTTTATTCAACTTACCTTGGAGTTCAGTCTTTGACAGCATTAATAATTGATTCGGATGTGTCATCCTAGCAACCCATAGAGATATATTTCTAAGGAAATCATAGAAGCTCTCTGGACCTCTGAGCTTGTAACATTTTTAAGCATCTTAGTGCATTATAAACAGCAAAACCACCCCTCAATCTTTGTATTCTTCATTTCTGCCATTCCCATGAAAGACTTCCATCAGTAACTACTTAATTCCTGAAGCCTACAGGCCACTTTTAAATTCATGTATAATTTAAATTCAATAAAGTGTGCAGATATTAAGTGTTCAGAATATGAGTTTTGACAATTATACACACCCATGAAGCCACTACCTAAAACAAAATCTAGAACATTTACATGAACCCAGTAAGTTTATTTGCATTTCTTTCCAGTCCATTAACCAAAACTACCTTCACCCCCATCACACATGCATACTCTAAAACAACCACTTCCTAACTTCTGCCATTAGATGTTAATTTGCTCATTCTTGATTTTCATATACATGCAATCATACAATACATATTCCTTTGCATCTGCCTCCTTTCGCTCAATACATATGTTTTTTTAGATTCATTTATGTTGTTGCCTATTTTGGTAGTTTGTTCCTTTTTATTACGAAGTAGTAGTGTTCAGTTATCTGAATATATCACAATTTGTTTATCAACTCTGTTGACAGATATTTAGTTATTTGCAGTTTGGGATTATCATGAATAAGGCTGCTATGGATATTCTTATGAAAGGTAGTTTATGAATATACACTTTCATTTTCTTATCTAGGAGTAGAATTGCTGGGTCATGGGATATATACACATGTAACTTTACAAAAAAATGCTATATCTATCTCAAAAATCATTGTACCAGCAGTGTATGAGGGGTTCAAATGCTTTAATCCTTGCCAACATTTATTATAGCCACTTTTTTTGGTTAATTTTAGCTGTTCTAGTAGGTGTGAAGTGCCATTCATTATACATTATTTGCATTTCCCTGAAACTAATGATGTTGAGCACCATTTTAATAGTTATGAACCATATGTATATGTTTTATGAAGTGTTATTTTCCCCAATTTTTTATTGGGTTGTCCTTTTATTATTGATTTGTAGGTGTTCTTTATGTTTTCTGAAAAAAATCTTTCGTGAAATATATATAATGAATATTTTCTCCCACTTTGTACCCTGACTATTCATTTTCTTAATGATACCTTTAAGTGAGCAAAAATTTTAAATTTTGATACAATCTAATATATCAACACTTTTCCTTTTATATTTTTGTGCTTTACAACTCTATATTCGTGAATATATTATATTTTTTCTAGACCTTTTATGATTCTAAGCTTTTATATTTAAATGTATGATCCATTCTGCATCACTTTTTTATAAGGAATGAAGCAGGTGTCAAGGTTTACTTGATTTTATACAGATATACAGTTGTTCTACCATGATTTATTTGAAAGGCTTTCTCTTCCACATTGAATTAACTTCTTGCTTTTCCTGAAAATGATTAGACCATTCATGTGTGGGTCTACTTCTGGACCTTCCATCCTATCCATCCAGTAATGGATAATCAAAACATATGCCAACATCATATTCTCTTGACTACTGTAGTTTTATTTAAGTTTTACAATTAGGTTGATTTCATTTACCGTAAGGTAGGTTGTCCACAGGGTAAGTTAAACAAGGACTGAGCAAAGTCTTGGGGAACAAAAGGCATCACTTTTACTGAAGAGAAAGTGGGTGTCTTAGTTCAGGCAGCTATGACAAAAGAACTACTAACTGGGTGGCTTAAACAACAGAAGGCTATTGCTCATGGTTGTGGAGTCAGAGAAGTCCAAGATCAAGATGCCAGCCAATTCAATTCCTGGTGACCTCCTCCTGGTTTTCAAATGGATACCTTTTTGCTGTATGTTCACATATGAGAGAGGGAGGGAGAAAGCGAGAGAGAGAAAGAGAAAAAGAGTGCTCTCACGTCTCTTCTTTTAAGGGCACTACTCCCAAGAGAAAAGCTCCACCTTCATGACCTTAATTACCTCTCAGAGGCCCCACCTTCAAATATCATCACAATGGGGATACAAATTTGGGGAGAATATAAACATTTAGTCTATAGGAGTGGGCAACATATTACCTGTTGTTGAAAGAGGCCCTTACCAGAAGCCACTGAGACAGGCAACTACTCCAGTTCTGCACTAACTAAGCCATTGTAGTTTGGGCTGGACATAAATGTGGGGTGAGGTTGATATGAGTTGTTATAATAACAGTGGCTACAGCAAGGGCTTTGAAAACAAACCAACCTATATTAATGTTTTCTAGCTACAAGTCTTGGGCAAGTTACTCTACTTCTCTAAGCTGTGTTTTTCTAAAAAAAAAAAAAAAAAAAAAAAAAAAAAAAAAAAAAAAAAAAAAAAGAATTGTTCTCCCTGATAGGATTGTTGTGATGATTAAGGTCATATTTGTAGAGCACATAGCCCTGTCTCATTAAATCATAGGTGTCCTATAGGTGGTAGATATTAGTAAACAATGGTTGTTTTAAGGTGTAAAGCACATGATATAAAATCAAGAATTCTATCTCTCTTTTTTTAAGACATTTTTTAAAAAGAAGTTTTAGGTTCATAGCTAAATTGAAAGGAACACTCAAAGATATGATATATATATTCCCTGTCCACACACATACATAACCTCCTCCATTATCAACATCTCTCACCAGATGGAAAATTTTTTACAATTGATGAAGCTAAATTGACACATCATTATCACCCAGAGTATATAGTTTACATTAGGATTCATTCTTGGTGTTGTATATTCTATGAGTTTGGACAAATGCATAATGACATTATAATGCATAACTACAGTATCATAAGAGTATTCTCACTGCCCTAAAAATTTCCTGTGCTCTGCCTTTTCATCTCTCCCTTCCTGCAAATCCTTAGCAACCACTGATCTTACTGTCTCCATAGTTTTGCCTTTTCCAGCATGTCCTATAATTGAAATCATACAGTATGTGTCCTTTTCATATAGGTTTCTTTTAGTTTGTAATATGCATTTAAATTTTCTCCATGCTTTTCATGGTTTGACATCTCATTCCATTGCCTGGATGCACCATAGTTTATTTTTCCATTTACCTACTGAAGAACATCCCAGTTGCTTCCAAGTTTTGGCAATTATGAATAAAGCTGCTATAAACATCCACATAGAGGTTTTAATGTAAACATATGTTTTCAATTCCTTTAGGTAAATACCAAGGAGTGAGACTGCTAGATCTGATTATCTCTTTTCATCCAGATATTTTCCACAGAGTTTGAGACTCAGACATGAGTCTTTTTAAAAAAACTGTAGTAGCATAAGTGAATCTACTTTTCCTTCTCAACTATAAATGATTCCAGTAATTACCATAATTTGCAAAAATCCAGGATGTTTGACCAGTTAAATAAGGACTTTCAAATTCAGCCCAAGTTGTAGCATATGTTCAATATTTACTATCACTATAACTATTTCATGTATGGAACATTTAATATATCATATAGACAATTTTTAAATCAAAATAACTTGTTTTAATATCATACAGAAAATAACATTGCTTATCCTTATATTGTAAGCTCAGTATTCTATCCTACAGACATTATCATTTCTTTGGCTGACCAAGGGAAAATGATGCACGAGTGTGAAATTTCCTTCTTAAAATATATTATTATTTGGCTCTGATTAGGTTTTAAAAGCTTTAAGAATAAATCTAAGCAATTTAGGTCTCATGGCATAAAGATGTTATGTGGTCATAGAGAGTAGAGACACTATTTTATTATTCTTGTATTGTTTGAAAATCTATGAATATAACTAAAAGTTTATTTAAGAATTAGTTAACTATTTAAAGAACACACATAATTGCATAGCAAAGGAGAGCATCAATAACAGAAAAATGCAGCCTAGTGAATGAGAAAAGATATTTGTAAACGATATAGCCAATAAGGGGTTAGTATTCAAAATATTCAAAAAATTCAAATAATGTACAACTTGACACCAAAAACCAAACAATCTGATTTAAAAATGGGCAAAATAACGGACTAGACATATTTTTATTTTTTTTTTAATTTTTTTTTCAACGTTTATTTATTTTTGGGACAGAGAGAGACAGAGCATGAACGGGGGAGGGGCAGAGAGAGAGGGAGACACAGAATCGGAATCAGGCTCCAGGCTCTGAGCCATCAGCCCAGAGCCCGACGCGGGGCTCGAACTCCTGGACCGCGAGATCGTGACCTGGCTGAAGTCGGACGCCCAACCGACTGCGCCACCCAGGCGCCCCTAGACATATTTTTAAAGAAGACATACAGATGGCCAATAGACACATGAAGAAATGTTCAACACTACTAATCACCCGGGAAATGCAAATCAAAACCATGATGAGGTATCACCTCACACTAGTCAGAATGTCTGATATCAAAAGACGAGAAATAACAAGTGTTGGAAAGGATGTGGAAAAAAGAGAGCCCTCATACACTTTTGGTGGAAATGTAAATTGGTGCAACCACTGTGTAAAACATTACGGAAGTTTCTCAAAAAATTAAAAATGGAAACACCATATGATCCAGTAATTCTACTACTGGGCATTTACCCAGAGAAAATGAAAACACTAATTCAAAAAGAAACATGCATCCCTATATTTATTGTAGCATTCTTTGCAATTGCCAAGATATGGAAGCAGCCCAAATATTCATCCATAGATGAAGGTACAAAGAAGGACACACACACATACACACACACACACACACAACGGAATATCACACAGCCATAAAAATAATGAAATCTTGCCATTGGTGACAATATGGATGGACTTAGAGAGTATTATCTTAATGAAATAAGTCAGATAGAGAAAGACAAATACCATATGATTTCACTTATGTGCAAAATCTAAAAAAACAAAACAAATAAACAAAGGCAAAACAGAATAAACTTGTGGTTGCCTGAGAGGTAGTGGGTGGGGGGATCAGTGAAATAGGTAAAGGGGATAAAATGGTTCAAATTTTCAGTTATAAAATAAATAAGCCACAGGGATTAAAAGTACAGCATAGGGAATATAGTCAATAATATTATAATAATGTATGGTGACAGTTACAACACTTAGGAATGTTGAGTAACTTATAGAACTGTCAAATAAATATGTTGTATACCTGAAACTGACATAATATTGTATGTGAGTTATACTTCAACAATAAAACAGGAAAACAAAAACAAAAAAATAAACAACACTCTAAAAATGATGAACTCCTAGGTGTCAAATATGAAGAAAAACATTCATAAGGAAATAAAATGTGGTCCTTTGGAAACAGAAGATTAATAATGCAGGGATACAATATGAAATTGGCATAGTTAGCACATTTGGTCTAGTATACATTTTAAGAAAAACTTAAGAAAGCTGAAGGATTGGTCCTGTTGTTTGCTTTTTTAAAAATAGTTTTCTTTTAGGCCCGTTTACTTTGGATGGGCTTTTGTCAGTAGGTCTTCTTCCCCTAGTTTATTGAAGTTCAGCATGATCCTTTTGTATGGAAGAGAAAATTGCTTGGTCAAAATTCTACCTAGAAGATGAAAATAATATTATTTTTTTATCAAAATATCATATAGTCCACATATTAAACCACTTATGTACATGTTTCCAAACACTGATTGGCACTTTTTAGAAATATCAATGCTATTGTTTTAAGTGCCTTTATCAGTTGTAACAGTTTGGGTTGGAAGTAACAGAATACCTGACTAATGTTGGCTTAAAGAACCGGAGCGTTTGTTACCTCACACAATAAGATGTCTGGAGTTAGGCACTCTCCAGATTGGCACAGCTGTCACCAGTGTCATCAGAGACACAAGCTCTTTCTAAAACCTTTCAGCTCTACTACCCTTTACTTTTTGGTTGCCCTCTTCACCTTCCACCTAAGGGCCACAGAGGCTCCCTCAGCTAAGTGCCTTCTTTGGAAAGAAAGGTGGGATTTTCCTAGACATTTTTCATTTATTTCAGGGAAGAAAATATTATCTATAAACGATCTCACCATCACCATCTCCTTCTCCTCCACCTCCCTCCTGCTAGCAGACTAATCCTTAGATTACCGGCTTGAGTCAGGTCACAGAGTTGTGCCCCAATATGAGGGAGGCTTGGAAAAATGAGCCTCAGACATTTTTGACCTCCATCTTGGAAGACAGCTTCTGCCAGCAAGAAAGTGAAGGAGGCAAGCTATTGTCCAGGCAACTAATTGTGCCCATGAAGGTGCCACACACACCAGAGAAAGGCCATAAATTAATATAGTTTAATATTTATTTTCTTTTAAAATTTTTTTCAACGTTTATTTATTTTTGGGACAGAGAGAGACAGAGCATGAACGGGGGAGGGTCAGAGAGAGAGGGAGACACAGAATCGGAAACAGGCTCCAGGCTCTAAGCCATCAGCCCAAAGCCTGACACAGGGCTCGAACTCACGGACCGCGAGATCATGACCTGGCTGAAGTCGGACGCTTAACCGACTGCGCCACCCAGGCGCCCCTAATATTTATTTTCTTAAGTTTATCTGTTTTGAGAGAGAGAGGGAGAGCAAGAGATAGAGCAGAGAAGGGGCAGAGAGAGAGAGGGAGAGAGAGAGAGAGAGAGAGAAAGAGATAGAATCCTAAGCAGGCTCTGCACTATCAGCACAGAGCCCCATGCAGGGCTCGATCCCATGAACCATAAGATCATGACCTAAGCCAAAATCAAGAGTAGAGGCTTAACCAAGTGAGCCAACCAGGTGCCCCTGTATTAATATTTATTAAACTTTTATTGTGACCTAAATACAGTTTTAATCACTACATGTACTCTTTTTTTTTAATGTTTATTTATTTTTGAGAGAGAGAGAAACAGAGCACGAGTGGGGGAGGGGCAAGAGAGAGGGAGACACAATATCTGAAGCAGGACCCAGACTCTCAGCTGTCAGCACAGAGCCTGACATGGGGCTCAAACTCGTGAACTGCAAGATCATAACCTGAGCTGAAATCGGACGCTTAACTGACTGAGCCACTCAGGCGCCCCATTCCATGTACTATTTAAATTTTACAACAATTTTACAAATGTGGAAAGTGAGGCATGGCGATATTGAATAACTTACCTAAGGCCACACAGTCAGTAAAAGGCAGAGCTGGAATTTCAATCCAGTTAGTCTAATGTCAAAGCCAAACTCTTAACCATTTAATTGCTGTTTCCACATGATCATTGCAAACAGGATTAAAGGTGAATGCCAATAAAAATTTATGTAATTGAGAACAGAAGTGGCAGACATTTTTAACATATTCTTAGACTCTGGAATTTTACTATTTTACTATTTTGCTTTATCCCCTGCTTAGTAAGTAATTTACAAAGTATGACTCATTGTTATTATCTATATTATAACTCATCCAAGTGGAGATAAAACATGTATATGATATAATGACATTTAGGATAAATTATGACACTAAAAAATTCATTCCTTTATTCTTCGTTGAAAAATACAAAATGCTTCCCAAAAAGTTTCTTTTAAAAATCTGTCACTTGCTCACAACCACTGCTTTTAAAATACCCTCGGGGAGAGGGAGGTAAGACGGCAGAGCAGCCTGGAGACCCTGATCTTGTCTTGTCCGTGAAACACAGTCAGCAACAAGCCATTTTGCACACCTAGAAAACTGATCTAAGGATAAACACAATAATCTGCATAATTTGAGCCACATAGCTCGGCAGTTACGTGCTGTGGAGAGATGAACTGGGGGAGAGAAAAGCCACAGAGGGTAGGGAGCTGTTTTTGTGGATGGAGGACAGAGGAAGGGGAAGAATGCAACACATCGGGAGAGTGCAAGAAAAACACTCCCCTAAAAGTAGCTGGAGTGAAAACACGCAGGGGACTGAACAAGAAATCTGTTCCCCAAAACCACTGACGGGAAGAAAGGAGAGGGTTTCAATACTACCAGGATTCAATAAACAGTGGAGTGCAGAATCTGAAGCTCTGGAGCTCAGTGCCTGGTGGTGCTCTGGTGAGGAATTAGGATGAATCCCCAGAGCAGGCAGCAGGGTCCGTGTGACACACGGAGAGAAGTGGTTCCCCTGCTTAGAGAGCGTTTGTTAGAGGCCACACGACCTCACCACAGGCAAAGGTCACAGTGGACCTGGAGAGCAGCCACGTTTGCCGGTATTGGGACAAAGACAGCAGAGTGCAGTGAAATCTGGCACTGGCTATGTTGTGATTTGCCATAATCTCTGACCCTCTGCCACTGTGCGATTGCACAAGCGTTTTCTGGGGCAAGCCAGCACCCAGACGTTGCTCAGCGAGACCCTCCCCCAGAGACTGAAGGCTGGACCAAGCCACAGGGATCCCTGAAATGCAGGATTTTGAAACATAACCCCATCTGAAATAAAACTCTGGAGGGAGGTGCTGCCTGGTAGGTGGGATGGCTTAGACATGAACAGGGCAGAGGCCAGGGGTGGACAGAGGGCTGAAACAAAGGAGAGGTGCTTGATTGTGGGTCGGTGAGAGCAGAAGCTCCTGTGCCAGAGACTAGGGACCTAAGTGAAGCCATTTCCACCTCTCCCATGCAGTGCATATGTGCCACCTTGATTCACCCCACTAAGCTAAGCAGCGCCCCATAGTGGAAAACGGAGCCATTACACCAAGCCCTACTCAACTGTGCCCTCCAAGCACATTCCACAAGACCAGCACAAGTCCCTCCACCTGCTTAGTGTATGGACTATAGAGGGCTCCATAGTCTCAGTTCTAGGGGAAATGATGTAACTTCATTTGGTTTTTATTTGGTTTGCTGGTTCATTTATTAGTCTGCGGTTTTTGGTTTGTTTTTTGGCTTCTGCTTTTGTCTAAGTTGGTTTTTTTCTCCTTTCTTGGATACAGAAAGAAAATTTTTTGGTTTTTTATTTTAATTTTATTTTTATTAATTTTTTACTTTATTTTTAATTTTTAATTTTTTATTCTATTTAATTTTCTTTATTTCATTTTATTCTATTTTATTATATAATTTTTAAAATTTTTTAACATTTTCTTACCTTTTTTCTTTTCTTTCCCTTTTTTCTCTATCCTATCAAGCTTCTTGCAACAAGCAGACCAAAACACACCTAGAATCTAGCTTCCTTTATTTGAGTTTTTGTTTTGTTTTTAATTTTTTTCCTCCTAAATGACAAACTGAAGCAATTCACCCCAAAAGAAAGAACAGGAAGAAAAGACAGCCAGGGGCTTAATCAATACAGATACAAGCAAGATGTCTGAACTAGAATGTAGAGCCATAATATTAAGAATACTAGCTGGGGTTGAAAAAAGTACAAAATCCTCTTCTGTGGAGATAAAAGTAAAAATCTAGCCAGGACAAAATTAAAAATGCTATAACCAAGATGCAGTTTCAAGTGGATGCCATGACAGCGAGGATGGATAAAGCAGAGCAGACAATTGGCAATATAGAAGATAAAATTATGAAGAACAATAAAGCAGGAAAAAAGAGGGAAACGAGGCAAAAGAGTGCGATACAAGACTTAGAGAACTCAGTGACTTATTAAAAAGGAATAACATCCAAGTCATAGGAGTCCCAGAATATGAAGAAAGAGAAAAAGGTCAGAAGGTTTATGTGAGCAAATTATAGCAGAAAACTTTCCTAATCTGGGAAGGACACAGACATCAAAATCCAAGAAGCAGAGAGAGTTCCCATTAGATTCAACAAAACCAACCATCACCAAGGCATATCATAGTCAAATTCACAAAATACACAGACAAGGAAAGAATTATGAAAGCAACCAGGGGAAAAAAAGGTCCTTAACCTATAAGGATTACATTCGCAGCAGACCTATCCACAGAAACTTTGCAGGCCAGAAAGGAATGGCAGTATATATTCAACGTGCTGAATCAGAAAAATATGCAGCAAGTATTCTTCATCCAGCAAGGCTGTCATTCAAAATAGAAAAAGAGGGCCACCTGCGTGGTTCAGTTGATTAAGCGTCCAACTTAAGCTGAGGTCATGATCTTGTGGTTTGTGAGTTTGCGCCTCATATTGGGCTCTGCCCTGACAGTTCAGAGCTTGGAGGCTGCTTCGTATTCTGTATTTCTGTCTCTTTCTGCTCCTCCCCCACTCGTATTGTCTCTCTCTCTCTTTCTCTCTCTCTCTCTCAAATAAAAAAAAAATTCAAAAATTTAAAAAAATAGAAGGAGAGATAGAGTTTCCCAGACAAACAAAAACTAAAGGAGTTCATGACCACTAAAGCAGCCCTACAAGAAATTCTAAGGGGGACTCTTTGAGTGGAGAAAAGATGAAATAAAACAAAAAAGACCAAAAGCAACAAAGACTAGAAAGGACAAGAGAATATCACCAGAAACAACTCTACAGGCAACACAGTGGCACTAAATTCATATCTTTCAGTACTGACTCTAAATGTCAATAGACTAAACAGTGCAGTATCAGAATAGATTAGAAAACAAGACCCATCTATATGCTGCTTACAAGAGACCATTTTAGACTAAAGACACCTGCAGATTGAAAGTAAAAGGATGGAGGGGCATGTGGGTGGCTCAGTCAGTTGAGCATCCGACTTCAGCTCAGGTCATGATCTTGCGGTTTGTGAGTTCGAGCCCCGTGTCGGGCTCTGTGCTGACAGCTCAGAGCCTGGAGCCTGCTTCAGATTCTGTGTCTCCCTCTCTCTCTGCCCATCCCCTGCTTGTGCTCTGACTCTCAAAAATAAATAAATAAATGTTAAAAAAAACCTTAAAAATAAAAAATAAAAAGAAAGTAATGGAATGGAGAACAATCTATCATGCTAATAGTCATCAAAAGAAAGCTGGAGTAGCTGTACTTATATCAGACAAACTATATTTTAAAATAAAGAATGTAACAAGAGATGAAGAGCATTATATCATAATTAAGTGTCTATCCACCAAGAAGCTCTAACAATTATAAATATTTATGCCCCAAACGTGAGAGTATACAATTATATAAATAAGTTCATCACAAACATACAGAAACTCATTGATGATAACACCATAAGAGTAGTGGACTTCAACACTCCACTTACAGAAATGGACAGATCATCTAAGCAGAAAATCAACAAGGAAATAATGGCTTTGAATGACACACTGGACTAGATGGACTAAACAGATATATTCAGAACATTTCATCCTAAAGCACAATACACATTCTTCACAAGTGCACATGGAATATTCTCCAGAATAGATCACATGCTGGGACACAAATGAGCCCTCAACAAGTACAAAAAGATTGAGATCATGCTTTGCATATCTTCACACCACAATGCTATGAAACTCAAAATCAACCACAAGAAAAAATTTGGAAACACCATGAATACTTGGAGATTAAAGAACACCCTATTAAAGAATGAATGGGTTAACCAAGAGATTAAAGAGGAAATTAAAAAGAACATGGAAACCAATGAAAATGAAAACATGACAACCCAAAACCTCTGGGATGAAGCAAAGGCAATCATAAGAGGGAAGTAAATAGCAATCCAGGCTTTCCTAAAGAAGGAAGAAAGGTCTCAAATATACAACCTGATCTTACCCTAAAAGAGCTGGGGAAAATAAAACCTAAAACTAAAACTAAAACTAAAGCCAAAAACTAGCAGAAGAAGGTAAATAATAAGATTAGGACAGAAATCAATGATATCGAAATCGAACAGTAGAACAGATCAATGAAACCAGGAGCTGACTCTTTGAAGAATTAACAAAATTGATAAACCCCTAGCCAGATTGATCAAAAAGAAAAGGACCCAAATAAATAAAATCAAGAATGAAAGAGGAGAGATCACAACCAATACTGCAGAAATACAAACAATAATAAGAGAATATTATGAGCAATTATATGCCAACAAATTGTGCAATCTGGAATAAATGGTCAAATTCCAAGAAACACATAAGCTACTAAAACTGAAACAGGAAGAAATATGAAATTTGAACTTACCCATAGCCAGTGAAGAAATTGAATCAGTAATCAAAAATTTCCCAACAGGAGTCCAGGGCCAGATGGCTCTCCAGGGGGAATTCTACCAAACATTTAAAGAAGAGTTAACACCTATTCTTTTGAAGATGATCCAAAAAATAGAAGTAGAAGGAAAACTTCCAAACTCATTTTGCAAGGTTAGCATTATCTTGATTCCAAAACCAGGGAAAGACCCTACTAAAAAGAACAACTACAGACCAATTTCACTGATGAACATGGATGCAAAAATTCTCGACAAGATACTAGCAAACCGGACCCAACAATATATTAAAAGAATTGTTCACCATGATCAAGTAGGATTTATTCCTGGGATGCAGGGCTGGTTCAATATCTGCAAATCAATCAATGTGATACATCACATTACTAAAAGAAAGGATAAGAACCACGTGATCCTCTCAGTAGATGCAGAGAAAGCACTTGACAAAACACAGCATCTTTTCTTGTTAAAAATCCTCAAGAAAGTAGGGATCATAAAAGCCATCTTTCATAAAAGATATGATAGAGAAAAGATATGAAAGATCCACCGGTAATATCATCCTCAATGGAAAAAATTGAGAGCTTTCCCCCTAAGGTCAGGAACATGACAAGTATGTCCACTCTCACCACTGTTTTTCAACATAGTGTTGGAAGTCCTAGCCTCAGCAATCAGACAACACAAAGAAATAAAAGGCATCCAAATCAGCCAGGAGGAAGTCAAACTTTCACTCTTCACAGATGACATGATACTCTATGTGGAAAACCCAAAAGGCTCCACCAAAAAAAGTGCTAGAATTGATCCATGAATTCAGCAAAGTCACAGGATATAAAATCAATATACAGAAATCAGTTGCATTTCTATACACCAGTACTGAAGCAGGAGAAAGAGAAATCAAGGAACTGATCCCATTTACAATTGCACCAAAACCCACAAAATACCTAGGAATAAACCTAACTAAAGAGATGAAAAATCTATATACTTGTAAACTATCGGAAGCTTATGAAAGAAACTGAAGAAGACACAAAGAAATGGAAAAATATTCCATGCTCATGGATTGGAAGGATAAATATTGTTAAAATGTCAACACTACCCAAAACAATCTACATATTCAATGCAATCCCTACCAAAATAACACCAGCAGTATTCACAGAGCTAGAACAAATAATCCTAAAATGTGTATGGAATCAGAAAAGACCCTGAATAGTTAAAGCAATCCTGAAAAAGAAAACCAAAGCGGAAGGCATCACAATTCTGGACTTCAAGCTGTATTACAAAGCTGTAATCATCAAGACAGTATGGTACTGGCACACAAACAGACACAGAGATCAGTGGAACAGCATAGAGAATCCAGAAATGGACCCACAAACATATGGCCAACCAATTTTTGACAAAGAAGGAAAGATTATCTAATGGAATAAAGACACTCTCTTCAGTAAATGATGTTGGGAAAACTGGATAGCCACATGCAGAAGAATGAACTTAAACCACTTTCTTACACCGTACATGAAAATAAACTCAAAATGGATGAAAGACCTAAATGTAAGACAGGAAGCCATCAAAATCCTAGAAGAGAAAACAGGCAACAACTTCTTTGACTGTGGCCACAGAAACTTCTTTCTTGACATGTCTCCAGAGGCCAGGGAAACAAAAACAAAAATGAACTATTGGGACCTCATCAAGATAAAAATCTTCTGCACTGCAGAGGAAACTATCAGCAAAACTAAAAGGCAACTGACGGAATGGGAAAAGATATTTGCAAATGACACATTAGATAAAGGGTTAGTATCCAAAATCTATACAGAATTTATCAAACTTAAGACCCATGAGACAAATCATCCAGTGAAGAAATGGGCAAAAGACACGAACAGACATTTTTCCAAAGAAGACATCCAGATGGCTAACAGACACATGACAAAATGCTCAAAATCACTCATCATCAGGGAAATGCAAATCAAAACCACACTGAGATATCAATCACCTCACACCTGTCAGAATGGCTAAAATTAACAACTCAGGCAACAACAGATGTTGGCGAGGACATGGAGAAAGAGGAACCCTTTTGCACCGCTGGTGGGAGTATAAACTGGTGCAGACACTCTTGAAAACAGTACAGAGTCTCCTCAAAAAATTAAAAACAGAACTACCCTATGACCTCAAAAGGGCACTACCCTGTGCCTCAAAAGGGCACATGCACCCCAATGTTTATAGCAGCACTATCAACAATAGCCAAAGTATGGAAAGAGCCCAATTTCCATCAACTGATGAATGGATAAAGAAGATGTACATGTATACACACATATACATACAATGGAATATTACTCAGCAATCAAGAAGAATGAAACCTTGCCATTTGCAACAATGTGGATGAAACTAGAGTGTATTATGCTAAGTGAAATAAGACAAATATATGATTTCACTCAGATGTGGAATTTAATATACAAAACAGATGAATATAAGGGAAGGGAACCAAAATAATAAAAAAACAGAGAGGGAGACAAACCATAAGAGACTCTTAAATACAGAGAACACCCTTACTGGAAGGGTATTGGGCTAAATGGGCAAGTGGCATTAAGGAGGACACTTATTAGGATGAGCACTGGGTGTTATATGTAAGTGATGAATCACTAAATTCTTTTCCTGAAATCGTTATTACACTATATTGTAACTAACTTGGATTTAAATTTAAAATAAAATAAAATACTCTTAATATTTTTATATTGTGAACATCTGATCTTAGCTAAAAGATCATCCATTGTACATTTTTAGTTTGTAAGATGACTCTATTTCTAGTAGCCAATTATATTAAATTTATGTTTAATTATATTAAGGAACTGATAGATTTTTCCTTTTTCCTAGTTACGTGCCTCTAAAGAGACCCTGCTCAAAAAAATTCCTATTACTTTCTAATGGAGAAAAAAAATAAAAACAGCTGTGTAGTGAAAGACATACACTGTACTAACCATGTTTTTAAGTTTCTCCCTATTTTTTTTGTAGGAGAATAGAAAAAGGCAGAAGAGAAAATACTCATATGGGAGACACAAAAAGAATTGATGAGTAGTAACCGAAAAGAAAGGAAATCCAAGATGATCTCAGTTTAAGCAGAGCATTTATTGGAATTTTCAAGCAAGCCACAGTCAAATGTGGAGGTTATTCAAGAAAACTGGGATCAAAGTAAGGGGCTAGGTACTGCAGATAGGGGAAGAACTCGGAGACCATAGCTATGCCCAAGCTAGTCAAATGGAAAATAGCAACTTTAGGGAATAGAAGTGACATATCACAAGAAAAAGAATGTTAGCAGAATAAATACTTTTACATCTAATTTAGAGGAGAAGAAATAGAAATGAGTTGAAGTGGCTTTTGAAGCCATTCAGGAAGATCAGTGACTAAGCCAGAAGAGTCTTTAAAAACCCTCCTTGGCCAGAATCCCTCCTGGGGAGCGCACTTTATAACCTTCTGAGGTTGAAAGGGATCCCTTCTAGCCCTCCCAGGCTGCCTGGTTTCTAAGTGGTGCTAAGGACTCTGAGGGGCAGGGCATTGGCTTTGCATGAGACCAGGCAGGGGTTTTGTGGGTGGTGGTTAGTTAGCCTTTGTTGTTGAAAGTAAGGAAAAGAGAGAAAGGAGGAGAGATTAGATCCCTCGGGATAGAAAGAGATGGAGGCGAATGGGGGGCCAAGGGCACTCCACATTTGTGGAAAATTACTTAAGGAATGCCGATGCCCTCAGTGATTGGAAGTGTTTTATTTTATTTTTCTGTGACATAAATACCTCTCTAGGTCCACCTATAAACTAATAAAGTCTCAATTGTTCACAACCTATGTACATGTTTCTTTGGAAAACTCAAAACATTATATTTGGAACAAAATAGCAAAGCACAGGGACAGCTCCTGTGGCTCCAGGAAACAGGAATTTTAAGAAGTTGTGGAAATCTAGGAGGGGGACCTGTCTTCCTCAGGTACTGAACTGACATGGATAAAAACCAATTACACATAAGTCTCTGAGGAACAGGGGACCCCAGCTGACAACAGCAGATAATTAAATTAATAATAACTGTATCTACCACTTACCAAATACCTATGGACAAAGCATCAAGGATCACAGCTTTATGTTATAAACTTGGACTATATTTTTTATTTAATTCGACTACAGATAACCTCACATCATTTTCATGTCATTTCTCCTCATTTTATCTCTTCTGTTGTCAGTCAGCATTATGTGAGGCATTTCTGGGCAAAGTATTCTTTGATTCCTCTCTTAGTAATCCTACAAACTGAACGACTTTTATTTCACCTTAACAGCAAAAAGTATTCCCTGTAGAGAAGAAAGGAAACTCCTAGAAAGCTGAAGGAAGGCTAAAGAACGACAAGCAAGACCATTGTCTGAGGTCCGTCGACTCCATTGCCTCACATGTGGTCAGTGATAAACCCCTCACTGGCCCCTGCTACCACCGTTGGCCTCCTCACAGAACGGAAATCTGGAAGGCAGATTGTGTCACTGGTCCACATCCATCACTGATGGCCCATTTCACAGGTAAACTCCAGTCTTTCCCATGAGCTGCCAGCCTATGTGGTATGTGCACTGGACCTGGCCTCCGTGTCACAGCCCCTCCAAGCTCAGGGCCCCGTTCATGGCCTCTTGTGCCTGGCTCCACTCCAGGCAGCTTCCGGCCTCAGGGGCTTCCCACTCGCCCTTCTCTTTGCCTGTGCCACTTCTCGCTCAGATATTTGCCTGTTTCCTTCCTCACTCCCGATAATCTTATCTGTGAGGCCTCCTGCTCCACCTGACACGAAACAGCAGATTTCAACGTCTACCCTCTCATTTTTTCCTCCCCTTACCTGATTCCTTATTTTCCATAACACTTTCACTAGATATCCCATCACATTTGTGTGTTGTCTCTCTCCCTTTTCCATTAGGACAGAACGTAAACTCTATTTCGTTCACACACATCCAGCAGTTAGAATGGTGCCTGGCACCTAAAACATGATTTTATGTTTTTAGCACCTTTATTGAGGTGTATTTGACACAATTTTGTTTTTGAATGAATAACTGACTGAGGGAGGAGAAATAACAGTGAAGGAAACAGTCCCCTGTTTAAATAAGGTACATCCTATCGCTTCTCGGCCTTTTGGCTAAGATCAAGTGTAAATAAGGTACATCCTTGGCAATTACTTGTTTGAAACTACATTTTGGAGATCGTTGAAACAATCTTATCATGGCTCATATAATGATCAATAAGAAAATAGACTAAATATGAGGCAGGGGCTCTAATCATAGAAAGGTGATTGTGACTTTCAAGAATCTAAATTCTGTGCTGTTGGTTTATATTTAAACTTTAACTCTGTACTCTATAGCTGTTTCTTTACAAAGAATATTTAAACAATGGTGTCACCATAAAAAATGCATAATTAATGCAATGTTTTTCTCCTGAGGTCTGAAGAAAGCACAGGCTTTTCCCATAAGAAGGTAAAAAATATTTTTAAAGACTACATAGACTGCCTCTTTGCCCTGTAAGAGCTACAATCACAAAGCAAATCCTTGGATAGCCCCCAAGAGCTTTTCTGAGGCCAGCTACTCCAGGTGTGGCCCAAGGACCAGCAGCCTCAGTATCATCTGGGAGGTGGCCTCACCTTGCAGAATGTTGGTCTCACCTTGACCTACAGAGTCGGAATTGAATTTGAACAGGTGATTGTTAGGTACATTAAAGTTTGAAAAGTACTACTCTGAATAGCTTTTGGTGTACTCTGGGAGGGAGGTCTGTGCAGGTCGATTCTGTTTGCTGCAAGTTTTGTCTGGAGATTCAGAGCCCCAGGTAGCTGCCCCCTGAAAACAGAAGGGGGAGCCCTACTCCCCCAATTGCCAGATCTTTCAGCTGGTTGGAACTGCTTCTGTTCTTTGCAGGGCTGGTGGGGTGAAGTGGAGTAATAGAAACAGCAAAAGGAGAGGAAGGAAAACGCAAGGATGTGCTGCCCCATGGTGGGATTGGGGGCAGCAGGGGAATCTGGCAGAGCCTTGGAGCTTCACAGATGGACAGAATCAGAGCAGAAAGAAAACAGGACCAGAGGCTCGGGAAGAACTATGTAGTGTTTGTGCTTCTCATTTCATTTATTGTTCTCTGAGTCTCCATGTTTATGTTTCATCTCTTTAAACACTTTCCTTTACATGTCTGCTTTCTCTTTGTGTTCTTCCCTGGAAAATAATGATAATAATGAAGATAGTATCTTACATCCACATGATGCCATATGCAATCTGGTACATAATACACATGAGTGTTTTATAGAAGGCGCTTTTATGCCTATTTTGCAAATGAGAAATATTCCATACCCTTTTCTCCATGTTTTTTTTAACTGAGTTTTCAGTAAAAGTAGTTGCTGTTTCTCATTCATTTTGGCAAATTTTAGTGGTGTTTTTTTTTCATGCACAAACTCATCTGCGGAGTTCTTGTCACAGTGAGGGTGGGGAGGAGGCTTAATAGCAAAAGTCTGGGGGTGAAAGACCACATAGGGAGAATGAAAACAACGAGAAGTATAAGAGTCTCATGCTCTGACATGGTGGTAACTCAACAAAACACAAATGACTTCCCAGACCCTATCTGTGCCATCCACTGCACTCCTTTACTTGAAAATGAGTCTAAGTTTGAATCAAATGGGATAAGGGAGGTATGAAACGTGCCATCTGAGTCACTAGCAAACTATGTTTTGTTCAAAGTCTTACTTCTTTTTTGGTTTATTGCACAAATGTTGCAAAACCAAAGTGGTCCATAAGCTTTGTAGCCCTGCCACATAGTGAACTTTCCTGCTTTAAATGCAATTGCTAAAGAGTTGAAACAAAAGCCTGAGAGGAAATAATCCAAAACTTCCTTGGACTCCTCACGATGCCAGATGTCCTGACTTCTCTGACACCATTTGCATGTTTTAGTCACTTTGACTGTGGGTCTCTACCTGCAGACTCCATGAAAATGGATAGAGAGGCCTTCCGGGGCCAGGAGGAACTGCAAATTCAGACAACGAACAAAGATGTGCTTTAGATTCTTCAGTTACTGAAAGTGAATAACTCTTATTTTCTTGAAAGCAGATAAAAGCAGAGCAGGTTCTTAGAATTTATTTATAGCTTGAAATAAATGTCTGAACCTTGTATTCCCATTTTTCTTCACTTTAGGTATATTTCATTTTTCAGATATCATAAAATCTATAGACATGAGAAATGAATATTTCTTGGATGCAAGGATAAATTGTGGGTTTTTTTGTTGTTGTTGCTGACAAAGTCACACTTTATCAGAAGTGGACACTCCGCTCAGGAATGACGTTTAAGTCATTTAGACGTTTAAGACATTCAGAAGACAGTTTTTGAGAGCTTTTTACTTTTGTTTCCTGTGCGGTCAGCCTGGTCAGAGCAGAAGGCGGTCAGAAGAGACCTTTAGTTGGCCTGGCCCCAGGCCTAGTTGCTGACAGCAAAAGGGTGTCGAGAGTACGATGGAACAGAAGTGGGGGAAAGGCTTTCAAGAGTGAATGGGTCAATGACCGGGAATCTTGTAGGGACAGATGACGAAAGTAGATGCCAGTCGAGTGGCCAGACCTGGTAATCAGGTTCCAAAAGCAATGGAGCAAAAAACAGGTAGACAAGAATGGATGTCATATCTAGGCCCTCAACCTAGGAAGAGCAAAGCCTGAGTGTCCTTGTTCAGGTGAATTGGACAAGACCGTTCACATACGGCTGTTCTTTATAAAGCTGCCCGCAGTCACTAGCCAGCATTCCACCTCACATGATGTGGCAGCTATTGTAGCTGTTGTTAAGGGGACAGACAGAGAGAGAGCCCTCACTGGTCCCCGCAGCCAGAGAACAATTCACACAAGTGTGGACAGTGGCGAGAAGAAACTCTTATCTGATTGTTTGTGGAAAGCTACTCTTAGTATGGCTTACGATTTTAATTTTTGAGCATATTGGGTTTTTTTGTTTTAGTTTTTGTTTGTGTGTGTTTGTTTATTTTTAAGAGTGAGAGAGACAGTGTGAGCAGGGGAGGGGCAGAGAGAGAGGGTGACACAGAATCCAAAGCAGGCTCCAGGCTCTGAGCTGTCAGCACAGACTCGGGGCTCGAACTCACAGACCGTGAGATCATGACCTGAGTCAAAGTTGGACGGTTCACCGACTGAGCCACCCAGGTTCCCCGAGCATATTGTTTTACTGATGCCAATAATCTCAGCACAAGAGATTGGCACAAGAAAATAAACTGCCAAGAAAAGTTGAAAATAAATTTCACTGTTTATCGATGAGTCACAGTTACAGGCAAATCCTTAAGAGTCACCACACCTCTGGGTTTCCACTCTGTAACACAGGGAGAGGTGTGGGGGAAAAATCCACAGCTGGGCATTAGCCTGGGAAGACAAGACAGCTAAGCTGACCTCTAGCTGTACAGTGAGCAACTCTGACAGCTGTGTGGTTACCAGAGACATTCCCTTCTCCTACATACCCTGGGGAGCACCAATACCTGAGCCCCTTCTGACAAGAGGGAGCAAGAGGAAAACTGCTTCAGAGAAGAGGTACCTTCTAGAAGCGATACTTCTAGAAGCGATACTTCTAGAAGAGATAAAGTTGCAGGGGGGAGCATTTCCACACTATAATCCAGGGCTCTTTTGCAATCAAGCTTTTATTTTCTTCTCCTGACTCCATTTATTCCTTCATTCAACAAATATTTATCGAGAGTTTACTGAGGTAGGTGCTCAGGAGGTAGTGATAATAACAGGGCACGATACCTTCTCTCATATGCCTTTCATGGAAAGCAGACAACTATGCAAATTACACAAAATGAATGTGACACTGTAACTATAATCACACTTCAAAGGAGAGGCATTTGATGCTGTGAAAGCATGAAAGAGGGGATTTGACTTAGGAAGCTCAGCTCAGGCTTCCAGGCCAGGACTGGAAACAAGAGTTTCCAAATAGAGAGATAGCAGGAGAAAAATTTCCTTTACTCTCCCTCAATGTCACAGCTCTGGTCACTTTATTTCCAGTTCCTTGAGAATGCAAGAAAACATAATATAGTGAAAAACAATGGAATTTGGAGCCAGTCAGTCTCATTCTAGCACTATGACAATGCTTGTACAACCTTGAACAAATTAGATTTTCTGAGCTTTAGTTTTGTCACCCATAAAATAGACATGGTAGGGGCGCCTGAGTGGCTCAGTCAGTTAAGCGTCTGACTTCGGCTCAGGTCATGATCTCACGGTTCGTGGGTTCGAGCCCCACATTGGGCTCTGTGCTGACAGCTCGGAGCCTGGAGCCTGCTTCAGATTCCGTGTCTCCCTCTCTCCCTGCCCCTCCCCTGCTTGCGCTTTATCTCTTTCTCTCTCTCTCAAAAATAAATAAACATTAAGAATTTTTTTTTTTAAATAGGCATCGTAAAACCTATCACACAATAAAAGTTAGTTCCTTCCCCCATTGGCTAATTTTCAATCCTTCTGAGACTCAGTGTCTTCACCAAAAAAAAAAAAAAAAAAAGGAAAATAGAAATAAGAATCATGCTTGCATCAGGGAATAGATATTTAAATGGGTTCATTTGTAAACTCTAAAGCATTATTTGGTAGTTATCAGGTACTATTAATCACTCGCAAAATAGGTATGATGCTTACTATGTGCAGACCCTGTGATAGGTCCTGGAAAAATGGAAGGTTAGACTGAATCACAGCCTTGTCCTCAGGAGAGGGTTGCTGAAGGAAAAATTTATTCTCTTCCCTGGTCCAAAGAGAAAAGGCAGCAAGGGCGGAGGAAAAGGCCTCTGTGGCCCACACAGGCATCCAGGTTCCTGGCACTTGGCCCACCCTGGGGGATATCTGATACCTTCCCCTCAGCCATCAGCTGAGAGATTGCCCAGACGACCTATTCCAAGGGCCCCAGGGACAGGGCTGCAGGATGAATTTCTAAATATTCAAAATAAGCAGACAAGGGAATCTTACAACAATCAAAAAATGACTTGAGTGCAATAGAAAAGTTGTTGTGCTGATGGAAGGTATTGTCAAGGATGAGGAGAGAAAAGTCACTACGGATTTCTGTGTTTCTGCTGAAAGTGGACTGAACAATCCAATTCTCTGATTTTCAGCCCAACCAGGCCTCCCTCTTTCAAGCGCCTTTTGTCCTATTTCCCCTCTTCCTTCTGAGAAGATCTACAGTGAATAAGGAGTAATTTCTTGCCCAACCATGATTCAAAAGGAAGTTCAGCCACAGAACAGGTAAGTGTGGCTTTGCCTAGAGAAAAAAGACATGCAGAGGCAGGTCTCAGGGAGATCCACCCAGGTTTTGCAAAAAAGGCACCTCCTTCATTGCAAGTTCTGGGACCTTCCAAGTTCAGGAAGAGACTCTCCGCTTCCCCATTGACAACCTGGTGCAATGAACCCAGGAAGACCAGTGTGAGTAAACTGGACACTTCTCTACAACATGACCCGTCGGGACAATGTGGGTCCTGTTTGCAGCCTGAAGTTTGTGACTCTCCTGGTGGCCCTAATTCCAGAGCTCCTATTCCTGGGAGCTGGAGTGCAGCTTCAAGACAATGGGTATGACGGATTACTCATTGCAATCAATCCTCAGGTATCTGAAGATCAGAACCTTATCCCAAACATTAAGGTGAGTGGCAAGCGTGAAGTCAATACCATTATCCTATTAGAACAGGACTGTAGCCTTCTTTAAAAAGCTAACAACCTTCCCTGATTTGTATTTGAGTAGTAAAGAGACCAGCATTTCTTTTAAGTACCCAAAATTATAATTACGGCCAAACCAGTCTGTTCATCTAATTCTGCACAGTCTCGGCTCACAGTGTTGATCTAGCCCTTCTTGATTTGTTCTTGTTGGTTACTACTAATTTTAGCCTTTTTGTTTTCCTAACATGACTGCTTTTGGGGTAGCAGCTTAAAAAATAACCCATTGTGGTAACAAAGACCAGATGTTTGACTGATGAATAAGCATGATTGTGCTTATTAAAATCAAATTGTTGGATTTCATCCTGAGACGGAGAATTCTCAGACAAAAAGGGAATCTGAGAGCAAAATTCTTTTCACCTGAATGTTCTGTAAAGTAATTGACTATTTTCACCTTAATGTGGTGCAGAAGGATCATAGCTCCATGACTTTAGAGCTTCCGTTGGTATTGCTTAAGAGAAATTGGTATCATCATAAGGTGTGGTCTTGAACATGCCCATAGGAGTGACATGAAAGGGATTTGTCTGGTAAAAGCTTGAAAGCCTTTCACAAAACTGGGAAAAAGTATTTAGGCAAGCCCAGACTCACTATTAGTGTCCTAAAAATCTCTTCCAGTTAACTATTTGAGGTTTATTTATTTTGCTCCCAAGGTTTCCCAAAGTCTAAAGGCTGTCTCTAAAAGAAATGGGCTCCTTTAAAATCTTTTCATTATGCTTTACTATTACTCACTCAAGTATAATCAGGAAACCAAAACATGAAAGATTTACATGTGCCAAGGTAAGCTTTTCTTTTCTTTGGTTATAGGAAATGATAACTGAAGCTTCTTTTTATCTATTCAATGCTACCAAGAGAAGAGTGTTTTTCAGAAATATAAAGATTTTAATACCCACCACATGGAAAGCTAATAATTACAGCAAAGTAAAACAAGAATTATATGAAAAGGTAAGAATTCAGGATTTTCTTAAATGAACTTAACTTGGGAAAAAGCAACCAATATACATGGTGTTCAAATGTTAAAAGTGAGAACTTAAGCAAAAAACAAATAACTGATGTTAATATACAAGTAATATTATTAGGAAGATTGTTGTTCACAAAATACATGGAAGTACAACAAATGAGTGCAAATTATGGAACAAAAAATAAGCAAAATGCCATTGCCCAAGTAGCTTCTCAGAAGGTCTCTGCTTTGTAACTTACAGGTTCCTTTCTGAAATTTCTGCTTAAGGCCCAAAAGCAGGTTTTATCCTCCTGACTATGAGCTGTGCAGGGAACAGTTCCAGTTACGACTACCTTCTTTTCCCATCCTGTCTGGGGCAGTAGACACGCATGTCCAGACAGAAACATAAGCCATAAAAATATCACTGACTTCTCCTGCCCTGGAGAAGGATTGATTGCAGCGAGTAATCCGTCACACCCATTGTCTTGAAGCTGCACTCCAGCTCCCAGGAATAGGAGCTCTGGAAATTCGCAGAATTTCACATGAGCCCAAGTCCAGGACACTTTTTAGGAGTATGGTGATAAGGAGGAAGGAAGAAAGGGGGGAGGAGAGGAGTGGCTACCTTTTCTTTTCCAACCTAACAGAACTTAACCTTCGAAGGACTCTCACAGACTGTCGATCAGAGTCAGGCATCCATGATTATGTCTGCACGCTGTAAACAAATGTTAAACACGTTTGGCAACTGGCGAAGTTACTGTGAACAGCAGCCCTGGCAGCCATGAGAAGGGGCAGGAACAGAGACAGTGTGCACTTATTTAGCTCAGGTCTTCAGCAACGGAGTGGATTCCAGATCCACAACCACAGCTCAGACCGAAGGGCTGGGACATGTGGTTGTAGCTTTGCCTTTTCCTCATGTGTGCCATTTGGCATGAAACTTCCTGAGATTATTTTAATTCTCCGTTCTTCTTTGAAGTCACTCAGTAACCAAATGGACTAGCAATCTAGATAGCATGCTGGTGTCCTGAAGAAGTTAAAGAGGCTCTTCAGACACTCGATTTATGGCCAGATGAAAGCTTTTGACAATTTGCTTGGCCATGGAGCTAGGAGAAAGAGAGGAACTGGGATAAACTGGAAAGAAAGCTAGTGTTTTGAAGCTTCAACTAAGCACCAGGCATGCTATGTATATTGTTTTGTCCTCACACACCCTAAAATTAGTTGCTATCCCAAATTATTATCACAAGTTAGGAAACAGACGCTCAAATAAGGGAAGGATTTTATCCCAAGTCAAACAGTAAATTACAAAGCCAGAATTTCAATCCACATCTATTTGCTTCCCAAACCCGTGCTCTCTGCACCAAGCCATGCTGTCTCCAGCTATCTATACAGATGGCATTAATCAATTTGACTTTCCGTGAAACAAAGAAGCATTGGAGACAACTAACATCAAAACCAGATCATACTCCTGATCCTAATGGAGGGCTGAGAAATAAAGAATTAAAACAAAATGAGAATAATACTGGACCAAAACATTAAAGGAAAGAATAATCATTGAATGCTGTTCATATGTCTATTGGATGCCAATTCCTTTAGCCTCATCATGTCAATTAAGCAAACAGTGAATGATCATCATATACAGAACCATGCTACGCCCTATAGAGGACACAAGGACAAGCAAGGTAGTTCCTGTCCCTGTGAATCCATAGTCTAATATAGATGGGGGGGTGGTTAGAAAAAGGTAGGTAAGAACTGTATTACTATGGTCTATAGTAGAATGGACCCCCAAACAGCCTCTGAGTATTTCATCCCTAGTGGAGCACCCCTTCCTTTTAGCTTCAGGACAAATTTTGAGACACAGGAATGAGGTTTTGTCCATATGAAAACTATCCAAGGGCATAAGGGCATGACATCTGTGGCCCTTTTTGCAGGTTCTGTCTTATAAAGGCCCTGGCTTTAATTCTTATCTTTCTAAAAATAAATGTTGATTATTATAAAAATAATTCATGCTCGTTGCAAAAAAACTCAAACACTGTAGAAATAATGCAAAATAAAACTGAGAATATTACCTTCTTCTACTCAGTGGCATGCACACACACACATAAAACATTACACATATGGTACACATAGTGACAATGTGATTTATATTTATAGGATCATATTAGATCTATAGTTCTAAAATCAGCTTTAAAAAAAAAAGTTAACAACATACTTCTAAGGGAAAGTCTTGGGACAACATGTTATCTTTCTTGCTAAAAATAAAAGAAACAATTTTGTCTGTAAAATTATATTCTCTAGATGGTTATTTGAATAGATATTCACTTTAGTTTTGGACTTAACATACTGTGTTTTAGCAATAATAACTGAAATTGTCAGGGTACAAGATGAAATGCAACCTCATGACAGTGACTGTTTTGCTGATCTAATGGTAATGGGAATGAAAGGGAAAGGCTTAACACAAACACATCTTATTGTCTCCTACTGATGAAGTAACCCACAGAAAGCTGTTCACAAAAGGCTATAACACTTACAGTGCAATTATGAATGACATTTGTTGTTTCTAAACATTTGTGCAACTTTTTGTTACATTTTATAGTGTCTTATAATGTCAGAATTTTACAGTGTTGACTTTTCAGAAAATTTTAATCTGGAAAATGGGAAGGTCAAATGGAAATAATAAAGCTCCATGGGCATTTGCAAACCTTTGAAAATACGGATGTTTTTGAAAGTGCCAAGTAATTTTATTGACATTTAGTTGTGCGTGCATTTTAAAATCCATCTATAAGACATACAATTTTCTAAATCTGTTATCAAATTAGAACACAATTCATACAATAAAATTCACAGATCATAGGAGTGCAGTTCAAAGTGTTTTAACAAATGTATATGTTCATGTCACCAACATCACTGGTAGGATACAGAGTACTATAAAACATTTCTTTTAATATAGGCAAATGTCATCGTGACTGACTGGTATGGGGCACATGGAGATGACCCCTACACACTGCAATACAGAGGGTGTGGAAAAGAGGGAAAATACATTCATTTCACATCTAACTTTCTACTAAATGATGACTTAACAGCTGGCTATGGACCACGAGGTAAGTGCGACCTATCCAGCAACAGACATTGGGCAGTACTGTTTGCAATATTTTGTGCTTGATGCTGAAAAGCAACTCAGAGAACCTGAAACCTTCTAAAGTCTTACCATTTGGATGGGGAGATAGGCAACATACCCATGAAAAGATAAGAGACAAAGTGAGCCAGAAACACTTGGACACCAGATTCGTAGCCCAGACAGTGAGTGCTATGAGAATTCAGTGAAAGGAGAGAATAGTTTGCTCTAAGGGCCCTCAGGAAAGGCCTCACAATGGAGGGGATCTTCAAGGTTAATACCATGTTGATAAATGGAAAGATGGCAGAGAACAGTGCCAAGAGTATGAATAAAACAGTGGCAGCAGAAGAATCTAGAGCATATTTAAGAGATGGGAGCAGTCATGGCCCTGATAGTGCAGAAACCATGGGGAGTGAAGTAGTGGAAGAAAATGCTGAAATGCACATGGGGATAGGTGCCGCGGAGCCTCAAATGCCCAAATTAGCAAGTCACTGCTGAAGGTTTAAGAGCACAGGAGTGAAATCAGTAAAAAAGTGTTTGTATAAGATGAACCTGGCTGTATGGATGATCTGACTCCTTCAAATCAATGAGAGGGAAAGTGAGTATCAGGAGAATAACTAGAAGTCCAGGCAAAAAGCAATAAGACTTGAAAAGAGTGGGGGCAGTGAGATGAGGACATGAAAGAGTATTAAGAATGAAAAAAATATACAGATATATAATAAATAATAAATATGTGATATATATAATGGAATATTACTCAGCGATCAAAAAGAATGAAATCTTGCCATTTGCAACAGCGTGGAATGGAACTAGAATGTGTACCATGATAAGCAAAATAGAGAAAGATAAATATATTATTTCAATCATATAGAATTTAAGAAACACAACAGATGAACATAGGGAAAGTGAAGGAAAAATAGTAATAAAAACAGAGAGGGAGGCAAACCATAAGAGACTCTTAAATACAGAGAACAAACTGAGGGTTGCTGGAGGGGTGTTATGTAGCAGGGGGGCCACTAAATGGGTGTGGGCATTAAGGAAGGCACTTACTGGGATGAGAACTGGGTGTTATATGTAAGTGATGAATCACTAAATTCTACTCCAGAAACCATTATTACACTATATGTTAACTAACTTAGGTTAAAATAAAAAATTTAAAAAAAAAAGAACAATGAGAATTTTCTATGTGCCGGTGCTGTGCTGTTTGCTTCTCTTGTTATTTAATCCTAACAACTTTAAGTGATGGGAGATATTCCAGGGTGGGGGTGGGGGAGCGGAAAGAAATAGAGGTCTGACTGCTACAGAGTGAAAGGCCAGGGATGGGGGGTGGTGTATAGCAGCATTAAGGAACACACCAGGTTTATGACAGAAGTAGGAGGGACCTGTTTAAAGGGGAAATTCACAACTCTAGATCTAGGAAAGTTGATTGTGGGGAGCAGTGGACTGTTGTGATAGGCTCAACCTGTGGTGATTGTAGACGGCTGGAGTTTGGGAGAGAAGTCAGGGTCATAGGTTTGGAGACTGGCATTTAGTGGATGAGATCTAAGGGAGAACCTGTACAGAGAACAGATCAGCAAGTCAAGGGCTAACTATCCCATGCTTATTTTTTGTTTTTGATTTTAACATACAGTAGTGCCTTTCAAATTATATTTTCACTTTACCCCCATTTAAATCTAAATAGATTTTATTATCCTCTGTAAAGCGAACAGGAGCTGGAGCGACACACTGTATAAAATACACTTTGTAAAACAATTTATAAAAATGTCTTTGGGGCACCTGGGTGGCTTGATCAGTTAAGCGTCCGACTTCAGCTCAGGTCATGATCTCACGGTCCGTGAGTTCGAGCCCCGTGTCGGGCTTTGTGCTGACAGCTCAGAGCCTGGAGCCTGTTTCAGATTCTGTGTCTCCCTCTCTCTCTGCCCCTCCCCTGTTCATGCTCTGTCTCTCTCTGTCTCAAAAATAAATAAACGTTAAAAAAAATTTTTTTTAATAAATAAATAAATAAATGTCTTTTCCCCAGTAACTATGAGGTGCTGATAATCTCTGCACAAATAGATGATGACTTCATCAACACTTCTAAATTCCATGACTAGGCACAAACTTTTCCCTAAAACTTTCAGCTTAGATGGTTCCCCTCCCTTCCTTTGTCCCATAGTCCAGAAATTGCACAATATGCTGCAGCCTCAGTCAACTCTGTAAACAATTCCTGGGTTCCCAGAACTTAAAAGAATTCAGAACAAAAGAAAGGGCTTTGGGAGGGAGTTAATCTGGAAAGCTTTTATTGGGGAGTGGTTTTGATTGGGAACAGTGAAGGAAATGCAAGATTTAGAGAAGTGGAGGTTAAGATATAAAGAATTTGATGCTGAGGATGGGGGTTTCCCTGGGCCAAGAGCTGGAGACAAATATAAGCATGGAGGATCAGAGATAAAATAAAAGATAAAGGACCATCCAAGCTGGAGAGGACATTTAGGATCTTTTTTACTCCTTCATCCCTCCCTGGCCCCAGAGTTTCAATCACTGCTCTAGAGAGGAGAATTACTTACGAGAAAAAAATAGGCATGCTTGGCTAACCCAGACTAAAGAATAGGAAATCTTTATTTGCTTGTTTGGTATCTTAGTCTGTTTGGGCTGCTCTAACAGAATACCAAAAACTGAGGGCCTTCTACACAACAGAGACTTATTTCTCACAGTTCTGGGGGCTGGGAAGTCCAGAATCAAGGCCCTGGAAGATTTAGCGTCTGGTACCCACTTCCTGATACATAGACAACCATCTCCTCTCTGTGTCCTAACATGGAAGGCAGAGGAGGGAGCTCTCTGGGGTCTCTTTTATAAGGGCACTAATCCCATTCATGAGGGCTCCACCCTTGTGATCTAATCATCTCCCAAAGGCCCCACTTTCTAATACCATCACATGAGGCAGTAGTATTTCAACATATGAATTTTAGGGGGATGTAAACATTCAATCCACTGTACTTACATATGCTTCTTTCCCTTTCCCCTACATCCTGAAACTGTAGGCCTGTATGAAGCTAAATATAAACATGTTAGGCAGCTTCACTTGGGGAAATGAGAGAATGTGGGACTCATCACAAGTATCAAATAGATGTTCACAAAGTAAATCACTGGTTTGCATCTACAAAGACTAAGCATAATTTCAGACTGCCTCTTTTATGACAGGGGTAAAGGAGGAGATGGAAATAGGTGAGGAAGAGAAAAGCGGGAGGCAATTGCACTTCAACCTTTCGTAGTAGTGTATATGGTCAAGTGATGTTACGTGTTCACTAGTTAGCAAAGCCCACTGCTGAGATTTTAGGAACTTAAAACAAAAGCTCTCTCTTCTACAGGTAGGGTGTTTGTCCACGAATGGGCCCATCTCCGTTGGGGTGTGTTTGATGAATACAACAATGAGAAACCTTTCTATATAAATGGGCAAAATCAAATTAAAGTAACAAGGTTGGTACTTTTTCTCATGTTTAAAATTCATTGTTTATTTTTTTTACTCTAAAATGAAGTTGATGATGGCAGCTAAAACCTAATTGACAAGAAAGAGATCCTTTTATTTTTAAATTTTATTTCAATTTTTAAAAGTTGGTAAATATTTATGTGGTTCAGATATGAGAACAATATAAAAAGTTATACTCTAAGATATCTTGTTACCACCACTGTCTTCACCCTGCTCCCTCTCATCCCCTCCAGTAACCATTTTTATTAGTTTCTGGTTTATTTTTTAGTATTTCTTTAAGCAAATCCAAATAAATATGAATATATATTTCTCTTCATTAATTTTTTAATTAAAAATAAGTGCTTAATGTTCCATTGTATGGATATACTGTATCTTTTCAACCAGTCTCCTATTGCTGGACAAGTGGGTTGCTCCCAATTTTTTGTTATTACCAACAGTACTGCAGGTCATAATGCCATATATATATATATAATTTCTCATGTATGCAGGCAGATCTATATGTCTGTTGAGTAGCTTCCAAGAATTACTGGGTCAAAATGTACCCTCTGCTGTAATTTTGGTAGGTATTGACCAATTATCATTTGATCATCAATTGGAAGATATTTCTCTTTTGAAGGTTGTGCTGTTTTTCATTCCCTTTGGTAGAATTTGAGATTGCTCATTTAGGAAAGAATCCTTTTAAAATATCCTCATTCCATGTTCATGCTCTTCTGCCCTCTTGTCCAATGGCAATGAGCTCAAAGACACTGTGATTCAGGATACTATTGGTCATGCTGTCTCCTGGGCCTCTAAAAGTTCACGTCCATTTCCTGGTATCTTTTCCTTTGACCCTGTTTAGTTGGTTAAAGCCTTTGGTGATACAGAATTTCTTATGCAGCTCAAATGCTTTAAAACAAAGTGGAGTGTATTTCTAAATTAATGACCTTTCTTAACAGAATAGTTTTTAAAATGTTTTATGTGTAGCTTGTTGCAAGCTACAAGCTTTGCAACAAATTATTATATGAACCAAATGAAGAAGAAACAGAAGTGTTTCTAAAATAGACCAATTTCTCTTTCTATTTTAAGGTGTTCATCAGACATCACAGGCATTTTTGTGTGTGAAAAAGGCCCTTGCCCCCAAGAAAACTGTATTATTAGTAAACTTTTTAAAGAAGGATGTATGTTTATATACAATAGCACCCAAAATGCAACTGCATCGATAATGTTCATGCAAAGTTTATCTTCTGTAAGTATGGCCTTGGAATGAAAATCTCCTACAGCATTCATCTCTTCCCAAGATGGCCTGAAATGTTTAAAGCGTTTAAACAAAAAGACATTAAGATTCACTATGTTTTAGAGCTTGAGGGCCTTAGAGTTCATCTAGTTTTTATTTACAGATAAAACAAAAAACACTGAGGCCCCAAAGATGATCGCCAAAAAATATATTCCTTTAGAAAAGTGATTATTTGCTTTCTGGGGAAGGTGATTCAACAAGGGTACTCTGGAAACCTCAAAATAAACTGCTCATATGGTGGTGCTTTCACAGGAAGGTGTATGAGTAAGAGTAATAAAACACACAATTATATTTCTCTCACTTGAAGTAGCAAACGACTCTTATTTTGTTTCCTAGTTCTTTCCCTTGTTTTGCATAGTACAGAAATTAAAAAAGGACTCTCTCGCCCTCTCTCTCTGCCCCTCCTCCACTCATGTGCACTCTCTCTTTCAAAATAAGTAAATAAACATCTAACAAAAAAAAAGAAATTAAAAAGGAAAACCAGGTATTACCAAGTCAACTAACCCTTAGTTTTGCAGGTTCAGAAACTTACCTTGTCAGTATTCCACACTGATAAGAGCCTAGTGTATGAATTCAGAACACTATTTTTAAATAATAATTTATTATTTATTATTAATAATTTATTATTGATAATTTATTATTATTAAATAATTTATTGTTTAAAAATAGTACTCTGTCATGGGGATGCAATACTTGCATCCTCTAGCCAATTCATTCTCTCTCTAGAGGAAGCAGCATGAAACAGCCAAATTGTCCCCAGAAGCCTCTCTGAGAGAATGGAATCAGAAAGGAGGAAGACTGGTGGTACAGAGGTTTAATGGCATCAGCCTTCATGACTGGATATATCCATCCATCTTCACAAAGACCTGAAACTCACGTCTGTGTGTCATCTCCCTTCCATGGTACTGGGAGCACATGGGCACATGCCCCTGTGAAGTTTTCTGTTTCTACGGCTGACCAGTGTCCCTTAGATGGACACATTCTTTTCTTTAGAAAACTTTTTTTTTTCTTCAGTCTGGTTTTAGTCAAGGCTAGGAGTCCTTCTGTAACTTTAAGGTGATTTTTCACTTTTCTTGTCTGATCCATTATATTTTTAATTTATAGACTTAATATCTGAACCCAACTTGATTCCATATATTCATCCACATTGTTTGTGACTAGGCATTATCTTTGTGAACCTTTGAAAGACCTAATCATTACTATCCAATCCAAGTTTCATAGTCATGAAATAAACAGAAAGGAGTTAAAAACAAAGAAATTATGACAGCAAAAATGCGTTCTACTCCTGTCTCCCCATGCTACTGAGAATATCTCTTTAAGCAATTATTAACCTTCTGAAGCTTCAGCTTCCTCTTCTATGAAAATAGAGATAGAACGGGAAAGTCTATGAGGTGTTTTCTAGTTCTAAGCTCCCATGTTTCTGTTAGCACGAAGTAGCTACTCTACAGGAATATAGCCACTGGGAGTAGGTGGTAACACATCATTTTGCAATGTGAAACATACCTTTAAAAGGGGTGACATATGTTCAGTATTATTCAATAGACCATATCTATATTTAAAAATGGGGAGAAAGACCAGGAAGTAAGTTTAAGTTGTTTTTTTTCCTCATCCTATTGTTACCGAGATCAATATTTGAACTAGATCGATTTATGTTGACTGATCAATAAATAAAGGTGCAGGTGGGTCATTAAATACAATTTCAAGGAATAGGCTGACCAAGACAATATCTTCTGGGGTGTTTTCTTTAACACGTTATCATACTAAAAAAAGGCGGGAGATTGTTTTGTTTTCCTAAGACTGAGATATATATACACGGTCTGCTCTCTGTTATCCAAGTACAAATAGACGATAATAGAGACTGATTGCAAGTACCACGAGGTGCCAGTGTTTCAAGCAAAGGATGCCAAGGTTTATTTGTAAACTCAAAGTCATTCTTGAAGTAATAAAGGACTGCTATGGCACTTCTAATTTCTCATCTTTCAGCTCACCTTTCCTTTTACCTTTAGTTGCTTGAGAATGAGAAGTATGTCTAATATGGGAAGAGTCCCTTCATTTTCTGATAGGCATTGTTCTATTTCTAGGTGGTTGAATTCTGCAATGCACATACCCACAATCAAGAAGCTCCAAACCTACAGAACCAAATGTGCAGCCTCAGAAGTGCATGGGATGTAATCACAGACTCTGCTGACTTCAATCATAGCTTTCCCATGAATGGGACTGGGCTTCCACCTCCTCCTGTATTCTCCCTTATTCAGGCTGGTGACAAAGTGGTCTGTTTAGTGCTGGATGTGTCCAGTAAAATGGAAGAGGTAACATTTTGGTAATTAATGGCTGTAAACCATTCACCATTTTTTCTATCAGTTTTTAATTCTTTTTATTTCCAGAGGGTAAGGGCAGAGGAGGGGAGGCCAAAGGTTTGGAATCTTCATGCATTTTGTCTTTCCTTAGGGACTAGAAGAACAAATTCACACTGTAGGCCAGATAAATGAAAGCCACAGGTAATTCCTAGCCCTGAGTTTTGCTACTAATTGCAACTTTTTTCCAACCAAGACCTTTTTCTAAAACTCTGACATGTAACAAAATCTCCTTTGGCCACATTTCACTCACTGGTACATAGCCCTAGCGGAGGCAAGAGACTACAGGTTTGCAGAGAGTGTGCATATCCATTGTGTTTATGTTTCCCATGTCACCATGGATGGAAAACCATCCCTCAGTCATGCAGTAATCAAGGAGCCTTGCAGAAATCCTCTTTTGAAAATCTCATAGCTCTCAGATAGTGGTTAAAAGCTTAATCTCTGGAACCAGGCAGATGTGCTTTAATTCCTGGCTTCTTCACTTACTGTCTCTATAGACAAGACCAAAATAACTTTCTTGAACTATTTTATCATCTGGAAAATAGGGATTATAATAGCTACTTTTAGTGTGGTGACAGGAGCAGCTGATACTGGTTTCTTAAAGTCAATAGTTAAATTTTTAGGAAATTTGCAAGCAGTAGTTAAATACAGCCATTATTAAAAATTAAACCATGTAGATTTATAATTAAATAAAATTGTTAACATATAATAAATGCTCAAAAGTCATCACTTCCTAAATATTCTTCTACTATTTTTTACTATTATCTATGCCCAGAGTCAGTAAACAACAGCTCAAGGGCCAAATTTCGCTCACTACCTGTTTTTGCATAGCCCACAAGCTAAAAATGGATTTTACGATTTAAATGGTTTAGAAAAAAGTCAAGAGAGTAATATTTCATGATATGTGAAAATTACATGAAATTCAAATTTCAGTCTCCATAGAGTTTATTGGAACACAGCAACACTCATTTATTTATATCTTTTCTATGGCCACTTTAGTGCTAAAACAGCAGAATCGAGTGCTTGCAACAGAGAATATATGGCCCATCAAGCCTGAAATAACTTAACTTCTAGCCCTTTTCTGAAAATGTCTGCTGACCCCCAATCTGTGCTCTTAAGATTACTTCTGGTCACCTGTATCTGGTCAACATCTCTTCCCAACTCTGCTTTTAGTGACATCACATTGACAACTTGAAATCAACCATGGTGGGAGTAGTTAATCCCACAAAGATTTTCAATTGCAACAGATCAGGGTGTCTCTCCCTCTTTTACCAGAAAGCCAGTTTTTGAAAAACATTTACCAGCACACCACCATCTATTTCATAAAGTTGTTGAGGGGGAATAAGTGAAAAAATGAATATGAAGCTTTTGGTTCAAAAGTGGCAGTATTATTTAATCATAGAACTTGTCCTAAGGAAGGGTTTATCCTCTTATATTCTCTGGATCAGTAGTCCTGGAAAATTTGCCTTTTTCAATTTGTCTCTGAAATATTAGGAACACCACTAATACATTCAGCATCTGGATAATTTTGTAATCTTGCCCACCTACAGTTGACTAGGCCATGATCTTCTAAAGATGGGCTCAGGGTAATTTATATTGGCTAGCTACCTCTATTGAGCAAGAATAGGTAGAATGAAAGGGATAGTTGTACTTGAGAGAAGATGTGAAGTTAGTAGAAGGGAAATAAACCTAGAGTAACACACTCACAGCAAAGCAAACTCCCTTCCCTTTTCTTGCCAATACTGTCCTTGAACCATCATAGCCATTCTTTCTTTCTTTTTTTTTTTTTAATTTTTTTTCAACTTTTTTTTTTATTTATTTTTGGGACAGAGAGAGACAGAGCATGAACGGGGGAGGGGCAGAGAGAGAGGGAGACACAGAATCGGAAACAGGCTCCAGGCTCTGAGCCATCAGCCCAGAGCCCGACGCGGGGCTGGAACCCACGGACCGCGAGATCGTGACCTGGCTGAAGTCGGTCGCTTAACCGACTGTGCCACCCAGGTGCATAGCCATTCTTTCATTAGGTGCCTGGACTGTGTTTGCTTGGTGGACACAGAGATGACAGAACATAGTCTCTACTTCACAATGCTCACAATCTAATGATGCTGGGGGAGCAGCAAGCTGAGCTTCAATGACCCCCTGTTCAGTGATGACTGTGGTCTCTTTCTCCCAACTCAGACATCTCCCTTGATATCTGGACCTACATTTCGCATTGCTTCAGAAGCATCATTTCCCATTTGGAAAGGGAGCCAATGAACTCAAAGTGTGTAGAGTTTGAGATACCTGTGGGACGTTAAATTTGCGATGCTTCTGAAGCAATGTGAAATGTAGATCCAGATATTAAGGGAGATGTCTAAGTTGGAGAAAGAGACCACAGTCCTCACTGAACGGGGGGTCATTGAAGCTCAGCTTGCTGCTCCCACAGCCTAGTGAACCTAGTGAACATCAGTAACATCACATGCCCAAACCTGGTCACTAATATTACTTTTCATCTGGTTAACACATAGGTTTATCTCTACTGTCATGTATGTATCTCATACAATCCTATTTTAATAAGTAGGAAAAATATTATGTTTCCTCTTACCCAGACTGGATTTTAAAAGAAGCAGTTATAAATCTAATTTAAACTGGTTTCATAGATCTCGAATTCTGAGTTGGAGAGGAATAGTGGGAATATGTGTTCTTAGAGAGCGGTAAATATGAACAGCTTGTTGGAGGCAGGGTTCTCAACCCCTCTGTCCTCCTTGAAAAACATTTATTTTTGAGCCTGTAATTAATAAAACAAGATTCCAGCATAGTGTCACTCTATACAACTCAAAAAGTTACAATGTGACACTGCTAAATGATTGGCAGAGATATTTGCCAGGTTGCTGAGTCATATTTTTGTCTACCAACCAAAGGTTGTTATTTTTATTTTTTCCTTTTTGGGACACAGGCTGACAGACTCCTTCGACTGCAACAGGCAGCAGAGTTTTACTTGATGCAGATTATTGAAATTCATACCTTTGTGGGCATTGTCAGTTTCAACAGCAAAGGGGAGATCAGAGCCCAACTACACCAAATTAACAGTGATGATGACCGAAAGCTGTTGGTTTCACATCTGCCTTCAACTGTGTCAGCAGAAGCACAAACCAGCATCTGCTCAGGGCTTAAGAAGGGATTTGAGGTACAGTTGGGTACGCAATGCCCAAATCACCATCACTTTCCTTTCCTTCATTTTATAGCTAAGGTTCCTTCTGATATGGGGCACTCTGTTACAGTGTGGTCATGACACTGATAGGAAAGTAACAATGGGTTATTTTTAAGGTCAAGAACCATGTCTTGTTTACCATTAAACCCCATGTGCCTAGCAAAGTACCTGGCACATATTAGCTGTTCGATAAATGTTAGTTGAAGGAATGAGTAAATAAATAAATACACTGGCCAAGGCTGGGGAACTTCAGCATCATCTGGACAATTTTTAACACTGACCCTCTGCATTCGGTGATTGGCCCAACTGTAGCCATTTTTATGCTTGGGTTTTCCAGTCAAAATCAGTAATATCTGGCTTTTGCTTATAGTAATTCTAGACCCATCTAACTCTAATGTGTAGCCAAGGTTGAGAACCACTTCTCTAAGGCCTCTTATTGGTCATTCACCAGATGTCAGAGGCAGAGATAACATACAAGAATGTGCCCCATTTCCTCTGTCATGGACCCTCTTCTAAACTAGGGGCATATTGTGATGATTCAAACAGAAAGAGTCTCTCTGTACAAGCAATCCAGCAATGGCATGTACAGTGACAAGTCCTTCGATGAGGTGAGCTGAGGATGGAATGGGGATGGGCTTGGAGTGCAGCAAGCCACAGAGGATCTCAAAGAGGCATATGCCTTACTGATGGGAATTTGGAATGAGTGAATTCTTCCATTCAATGGCAACTTGAATTACATTTCCTTCCAAATGACTGATACTCTACATTCAGGTGGTTGAAAAACTGAATGGAAAAGCCCATGGCTCTGTGATGATATTAGTGACCAGTGGAGGTGATGAGCACATTGGCAATTGCTTACTTACTGTGCTCAGCAGTGGTTCAACCATTCATTCCATTGCCCTGGGCTCATCTGTGGTCGAAAACCTGGAGGAATTATCACAACATACAGGTAAATATATTTGTAAACACTTATGTTTTAGAGCATTTCCTTTTAAATTGAATATTCAAAGCCTTTTAACTTGAATACTCCCAACCATGAAGCTCATATTATGACAATAGAATGTGTGGCTTAATTGGAAAAAGACAAATAGAAACAGCTATCTTAAGGAAAACAACACAAAAATCATTGCTAAAATCTGCCAAAATTTTGTTGACCTTTAAAGATTTTCCTTAGAAGGTAGAATGAATATATACATATTCATATACATATACATCCAATGTATACATCCTATCATATACATCCAATGAAAATATAATTTTTATAATTTTTTGTTAAACTAATCTGAGCATGTATAATCACAGAGCTAAAAATATATTTAAGATTAAGCGCACTAACTTTCATGATAAGGACACATACCAAATTGTAAGATCCATATCTTTTTTTTTGTTCTAAATGAGGCATGGAATAATTTTATCTTATAGTCCTTATAGCCAATAAAAATGAGTATTGCTGACTTACAAATTAAAAGTTAGGTTTTTATTGAATTATTTTTGAAAACAATGTTTTCAGAATGTAAGCATAAGTGTAAACATATAGCACTGCAGATAGCAATGAACCTAGAGTGTCTAGGAATCACCTTCATTACAAGACTATTCAAACAATATTCATTGAGTTTCTATCAAGCACCAGACAGAGGTGTAGACCTTGACATTACAGCCGTGAACAGAACACACAAAACTACTCACCTCTGCTGCTCACCATGTGGCTGGCAGGATGCCATGCACTGCCAGCCAAGTGCTACACCTCCTTCCCCAAAACTAAGCCTCTTACATGGGAAAGGTTGTTGGAAAAGACCTCACATATTATTTTTTGTTTTATTTTATACATTTTAATGGTTAACATCCCAATCATGTATTTCAGGAGGTGTAAAGTTCTTTGTTCCAGATAAATCAAACTCCAATAGCATGATCGATGCTTTCAGTAGAATCCCCTCTGGAACCGGAGACATTTTTCAACAACGTATTCAGGTCAGAATTTCCTCAATGGGGCTGGGGGGCAGGGAGAAGGAAGCAAGGAAAACAAATGAACTGTGTTAACTCACTCATTAACCTTACTGGAATATGTAACAATTTTTGCACAAAAGGCTTTTAAAAGAGCTTCTTGGTGTCACCAGAGCCAGGATTCATTGTTACCTGATGCCTGTTTTTCTCAATCCTAGTAGTAATTTCCTGAAATTGCTACCTCGGCCTTTTAAAGTCTGTAAGCAGAACTTGCTCCTTCCTAGTGGCTCAAAATGGGGATGGGGTGGGGTTGGGGGGTGTAGAGGTAAGACCAAGATGACAAATAAGAAACTGTTTCTTAGGTTTAGTTCTATAATAACTTTCCATCAATCAAAATGCATTTTACTTTTTTTTTTTTTTTTGCTTTTTTAAAAACTTCTTTGAAGCTCCTCCCTTGTGTTAAAAGCATCAACTATTTCATTAAATTCTAAACAAATTTAAATATTTCTTCGGCTACTGCAATTTACTTGACTTTGCTCACAAAGGCTTCCTCTAATCAAGCCATTTAAAAGGGCCAAGTTTTTTCTAAGTACTTTAAATATATTTTGAACATAACTGAGGGTTTGAACAAAATTTCATCTGCTGTTTCCTCACAGATGGTAAGTTAACCTGCCAAGTTAATGACTTGATGTGAGCAATGAAGTCAGTTAAATTATTCTTAGAAAATATTTAACATGAAGATTATATGTACACAGCAAAGACAATAACCACAATTTTATCATTAGAAGTGAAAAAAAGGGGACTCATAAATGAGAACATGTATTTATAAATTAGATTACATTTGGCTCTTCTGAATAATCTTCCTACCCTGTGACTTCTTTAATGCTATGAAATAAAAACAAGCGTTTAAAAATGTTTTCAAAAATTTAACAAAATATTATTCATATGGCTCAAATTTGCCTTATGTTCTCAAACGTGGCCACCTCTCCCCAGCGTATGTCATTAGCCCCACTAGACTATGGACAGAAACTATATCCCCTTCAGCAGCTCAGGCCCAGGGCACAGAATGTGCCCCAGTAGTCAGCAGTCTACAAATATTTATAAGATGGATTTGAACAAATAATCCACAGTGTCTTTGCTGTCATCCACCAGTGAATTTTTTATGCTTTCTGAGTTTGAGCAATATTGCAGCACATTACTTAGCGTATTTATTTAATAAATAAAAATGTCCAAAGTTATTTTTACGCTTGTGTGTGTTGTGGATACACAGTGATTCAACGTAGGGTCTCTTGGTGTCAGCTGGCCTGGGCTCTATTCCCGTGTCACCTCCTTGTATGTGACACTGCACATGTTACTTCTCTAAGGCTCTGTCTCCTCATCTCTGAAATGTGGCCAACAGCAGTACTCACCTCAAAGGGTTTTCAAAAGGATTAAGTGAGGTAATATATGTAAAGCATTTAGCTCAGTGCCATCACTTGCATGTACTCTGTAAGTGTTGCATGCGTGCACCTACATGCGCGCGTGCGCGCGCACACACACACACACGTGTTCACGTGGCTTATTGCAGATGGCTAAATAATTCTTCTAATGTACCCAAGCTCCCTGAAACTCAGCGTTTTATTTCTTATTAAAATATATAAAAGTATCTGGAGAGATAATATATAAATTAAACCACTGAAGCACATTCACAAACAAAAAATTTTTAAAGCCTGTTAATATTGCTGATCTGAAGCTAGTGTTGATTTGGATAACAGACAGTCTGGGAACAGCTAAAATCAATTGGTAAAAAATAATGAAGAGACATTTGTATTAACTATGACAATATTTTATATCTTCCGTACTTCTATAATATGCAATATTTTGCACTGGCGAGGTATTTTGTGAAAAGCGATTTATATAAATACAGTACCTGTCAGAATTTAGTAATTTTTATTTTTGCCAACATATTTTTGTTTGTCCTAGAAGTAAAGAAAAAGATGGGATGTTTATGCCTACCACTAGAAACTTTCATGTATATTTGTATTCTCTTGAACAGCTTGAAAGTACGGGTGAAAATGTTAAACCTCACCATCAACTGAAAAACACCGTGACTGTGGATAACAGTGTGGGCAATGACACTACCTTTCTTGTCACATGGCAGACCAGTGGTCCCCCTGAAATTGCATTAGTTGATCCTAATGGAAGAAAATACTACACAAGTGATTTTATCACTAACCCAGCTCTGCGGACTGCTCGCCTCTGCATTCCTGGAACTGCTGAGGTAGATGCTGTGAGCTTTGTTCATAATGACAACATTTGGTCAAGCGCATGACTTTCAACTGAATCACATAATTAATTAAATGCATTATGTAAAGAAATGCTATTCTGATACATCACAATTTTAGTTTATACAAAGGCATTTTGTGAATGTTAAAAATTTAAGAGAAAAAGGGGTGCCTGGGTGGCTCAGTAGGTTAAGCGTCCAACTTCAGCTCAGGTCATGATCTTATGGTTCTTGAGTTTGAGCCCCACATCGGGCTCTGTGCTGACAGCTCAGAGCCTGGAGCCTATTCTGTGTCTCCCTCTCTCTGCCCCTCCCCTTCTTGCACTCTGTCTCTCTCTCTCTCTCTCAAAAATAAATAAACAAAAAAATTTTTTTTTAATTTAAGAGAAAAAAACAAGGTTTGTTCAAAACTTTAAATAATGGAGGGGCGCCTGGGTGGCTCAGTCAATTAAGCGTCCAACTTTGGCTGAGGTCCCTGAGTTCACAGCCTCAGGTTTGGCTCAGGTTTGATCTCACTGTCTGTGAGTTTAAGCCCTGCATCGGGCTCAGTGCTGACAGCTCAGAGCCTGGAGCCTGCTTCAGATTCTGTGTCTCCCTCTTTCTCTGCCCCTCCCCCACTCGTGCTCACCCTCTCTCTCTGTCTCTCTCTCTCTCCCTTTTTCTCTCTCTCAAAGATGAATAAACATTAAAATTTTTTAAAAATTTAAATAATGGATACCAAAGTCTTCTCTCTCCAACAGTAGATATTAATATGTATGCAGTATAAATAATTTCTTTTTGCTTACTTTCTTATTTATAAAGTTCACATAGACATAGTTATCTATAGGCTTGGGGAAAATCTAGCTAGAATTTATAATATGAATATATGCAATACATACATTTTTGAATATCTGCTGTGTGATGGATCTTGTTCTAGGTGCTTTACAATAAAACACCATGATAGGAATAAGAACAGGGTACTCAGAGCATCCAGGAGGGATGCACAGACTTCTGGGGAAGGTAACGGCCTCCTGGAAGTAAAAACATCAAAACGGAAATAATGGAGACTAAAGGGGCCAGCGGTGTCAACGACATTCTGGGCAGAGGAAAGAGCACATAGAAAGGCTCAGAAAAAATAGAATATAACTCTTCATAGAAGAGTAGGTCAACATGGATGAACTACACAGCAGCATGTAGGGTGGAGATTTAGGGGCAGGAAAGAGAGGAAGTGATGAGGCTAAACACATAAACAGAAGCTATGTCAGCAAGGGCTCTGTATGCCAGGAAAGGCAAGAAGAGCCTGAACCCTAAAGGTAAAGGGAACCACTAAAGGTTCCAAGTAGGGTGGGGGATTGCTCAGGCCCACTCTTGCACTGCCTGAGTGCAGTCCTTAGAGTCCTTGGCCTTTCCTGCTCCCAGGTCACCGTGGAAACCTGTGCTGTGGCTTCCCTGCCTCTGGGTTTCACCTCTACCCCGGTGATTGTTCTGAAGCATAAATCTGACCAAACCTTGTCTCCTGTTCAAAACTCATTGGTGGTCTCAGGATAAAATCCATGTGGTTACTATTACATATCAGGCCATTGACGTTCTGACTGTTGCCCAAGCTTATTTCTTAACCCTCTTGCCAAACATCCTCGGCTCTGCTCCTCCTTACTTTTCTCCCAACTCATCGCGTTCTTTTTACATCATATTCTTTGTACAAGGGCCAAGAACACTTTACCTACTTTTTGCTCCTTTTGCCTGACCTCTTAGTCTGGACCAGGGGCCCTGTAGCAAAACACATATTACACCCAAAGAGAAGTTTTTGATACAGAGATCTGTGCTAAATGTCTATTACTAATGTTATGATTACAAAAAAAAATTATTGCGAATCATGACGTCACAAGAAAATGGCCACGCACATGAATTCCAATGAAGAAGGCTGGGTAGGGTGTGGTGATATCTTAACTTTCCACACTGAGTCACAAGTTAATCCCTTGCTTTCTCTCTTTTCCCTCAAGCTCTACTTCATTACTCCTGTTATGTCCAGGGTTTAATAAGATGTAACAGCAAGAATGAGGAAAAAGAAAACATTCATGTATAATCTCATCCAAAGAATAAATTTCTTAGCAATGGTATTTAGAGTGGTATTTAGAATTTCTTAGAATCGTATTTAGCAATATTTCCATAAATTAACACAGACATTGTAGGATCCTGACTTATTAAAAATATTGCTCTTTTTCTTGGTCTCTAATAGTGTATGTGGGTTTTGTTGCTTAAGATTTCTGTATATTGGGGGTGGGGGGTTGAGGGACATGGAGGAAAGGAAGGATGCTATCGCTTTTTAAATCCAGGTATTCACATAAATCATAATTGTTTACTTAATTTGCTGTAATTTTCTCAATTGTAGAAAAGGAATAAAAACATTGAAATTTCTTTTGGGTGAAGGGGCTCAAATTAATATTTGCAAAATACTTCAGGCTGGACACTCATCATTATCTTCTAAAAGTATGAATCAAAATGTGTCCTCCCAACAAATAAGTTCATGGTAAAATTCCCTGAAGAGTTACCTAATGATAAAAGTGGGTTGTGCTGTGAAAGCCATGTAAATGGTGAATTGTTATACCCTCACCGATATCATTTTTCCTACATTTGTTTGTAATTCCTTTAAAAAATGCAACATCAACAAAACAAGGAGTAAAACCCTAGAAGCTTAGGCTCATGCTTTAAAACTGAGGGATGCTTTTTTTTTTCTTTTCTTCACACTTGACAAAACAAAAAAGCTTTGTTTTGCAGCCTGGGCTCTGGACCTACACACTGAACAATACCCACCATTCTCTTCAAGCCTTGAAGGTGACGGTGACCTCTCGCGCCTCCAGCTCAGCCATGCCCCCTGCCACTGTGGAAGTCTTTGTGGAAAGAGACAGCCCCCGGTTTCCCCACCCTGTGATGATTTACGCAAATGTAAGAAAGGGGATTTATCCCATTCTTAATGCCACTGTAACGGCTACAATTGAGCCAGAGACTGCAGATCCTGTTGTGCTGAAACTTTTTGACGATGGAGCAGGTAACAGGCAATGTCTTGTCATTTTTCATGTTCTCAAGAGGTGTTGTGCCAGGGTGCTGCAGTATCGATCTTAAGCTTATCTGTAAAATTCCTTCAATTATTTTTCCCATCCAATCTTTTAAATTTTTTTTAATGTTTATTTACTTTTGAGAGAGAGAGAGGGAGAGAGACAAAGTGTGAGAGAGGGTGAGGGGCAGAGAGAAAGAGACACAGAATCTGAAGCGGGCTGACAGCACAGAGCCCGACATGGGGCTCGAACCCACAAACCACGAGATCATGACCTGAGCCAAAGTTGGACGCTTAACTGACTGAGCCAGCCAGGCGCCCCTCATCCAATCTTTTGAGGGTCTCAAGTCCTCAGAGAATCACTGACATACTGAGTAGCTGCAGGTCACATCTGCACAAGGAAAGAGAATGTGAACTTGGGAAAAGTCCCCTTGAGGGTCCTTGGTGTGGCTGTGGGGTGAGCAAAAGGGTGGGAGGAAGTAGCTTGACACCTAGGTCTTGGCTTTTGGTTGGCCAGTGACACTGGTAACACAATGAGGTCACACAGAACAGCCTTATATGTCCTTGTGGCAATTCCCGTATTCCTCTAAGATTCACCAGCTGTATTATTCACTGAAATAATAGGATCAGAAAATTAAAATAACAAATGAAAACCCAAGAAGTGAGATGCAGTAGTAGTCTCCTCGGACCCAGCTATAAAGAGAAAATTGGAAATTGGAACTTGTGACCCAGGAGATAACCCTAGACTATTCTTTAGCCAAGTAGCAGGGTTGATAGGAGGGCAGAGCCAGTGTGTTTGCATGTGCGATTTGCTCATGAGACCACCAGGCCAGCAAGCGTAGTGGAATCACACCAGAGATTCTCCTACCAACCACTGGGAAAACAAAGTAAAAGAAAACAAAGCCCGACTTCAAGCACTCATTTTGCACATGGCGTTCAGAGCCTCATCATCATGCATCACAGACAGCATAGCATCAGGCCAGGAAAGAGCAGCACCTGGACTCTTTTTGACTTTTAAAAACAAACTCCTTTGTTGTTTTATCTTTCCTGTTCTGTTCTTTCCCTAAAGAATAAGAATTTTCCCCAGAATGAGAATTTACCTCGAAGTCTATGTTGACAGCCCCAAGTGTTTGATCTACTAATAAAACCATACTCCTGTTCTCCAGTGTTTCAAAGATACATTCTTTTTCAAGAATCTTAGGCTTGGCAACACATTAGCATCCTGCCATGGCAATCTTGTATGACATTTATGAAACAAAAGTTCCTTTAAAAGATTTCAATTCAAGTCTATCTCAGAGGGACACCAGAGAAGTCCTCTCATTTTGCCTGTTGGAATGGATCCAAATGAGCTTCTCATGCTCTGATTGCTTATCCATGGCCACACCTTTTAGCTTTTGTATATAGTCCAAAAATGCACTTTGCAGAACACTTCTCCTTTGCTTCAGTCTGCGGGCTGGCCTGGAGAATAGTTCCTGTACTCTTTGGAAAGATCACCTGCGTCAGCTCAACAACTTTTGTATTTATTCCCTGGAACCATTTCATTTATTTGTTGTCTACATTTATGCTCTAATGAAAGAAACAATGGAGAGTATTGCTTAGGCATCAAAGTGTAAATTTAGGGTTTTTTTTTTAAAACCCAATACTTATAACACACGTACATTGCTAACACTTATTTTTATAATGGAAGCAGTATTTACCTGCTTCCAAATTAATGAACAATAATAAAAATGTATACTTATGAAATGCTTCATAATTTAAAATGTACTTTCTCATGAATACTCTGAAATACTCAACACAACAGCCCTGTGAGATGAGTTGTCCCTGTTTTACAGATGAGAAAATTGAGGCTCAGAGAGGTTGTTTCACAGCTACTGAGTGGCAGATCCAGACCTCAAAATCAAGTCCCATGACACCTGAGCTAGTGTTCTTTCCCATTTCTTTCTGACTCAGCGATTAAGGGAGGTGGGAGTGGTAACTGTGGCAGAGAGATTTTCCTTTATCATTTCTTAACAAAGGTAGACCTGATTCCTCAGTAAACCACTAAATACCAAGATTTCATTTCTTTCCAATAGACAAAAAAAAATTTCCAGGATGCCTGAGTGGCTCAGTCAGTTGAATGTCCAACTCCTGATTTTGGCTCAGGTCATGATACCAGGGTCGTTGTATCAAGCCCCACATAGGGCTCCATGCTACACATGGAGACTGCTTTAAGATTCTCTCTCTCTCTCTCTCTTTCTCTCTCTCCATCTGCCCCTCTGCTCCACTTGTGCTCCCTCTCCCTCTCTCTCTAAAATAAAAAGAAAATTTTCTAAACCTACTATGATAATAAGTTGCTTAGCACTTTGTATTTTAATTAAATATACTCCTACTTTTCTCATGCTAAGGAGCAGCCCTGCCTCCACAGTGGGGATTCAGCAACACTGCAGTGGTGATACAGGGCTAGGGTCCAAAGTAGAGTATGTGGTATGAACTGACTCTAGGATAGGACAAGCCATTTGCCCAGGGTGGTCATCTGCACGTGTATAATGAATGTGTTTTGCACTTGGGCTGAGCTCTGCCGTCCACTGCTACCCTGGAGTCTCGCTCTCCCAGGCCTCCTGCCTCCCCCATTCAGTCATGGACTTGGTTTGGACATGAACTGCTCTCTAAGGATCAGTGTAAAAGGAAAGAAACCTAGCACTGGCCAAGCTTTCAGAATGCCTCCTAAAGCAAAGCACAGTGGACAGAAACAAAGCCCGTCAACCTCCAAGTCAGCAAGCCCCTTAGAATCTAGAACAACAGTTCCATGTACCTGCTAATGAGAAAATTAAATAATTTCACACGACTTAATCAACTACCAGATTTTTTTTCCCCAATGAGGGCTGCAGGATGTTCATAAACCCCTTGCAATTTTATGAAATGTGTTTATGTGCATCTCTATTTATTTCCTAGGAACAGAATAGCTTTTATCTCAAAAGGGTCTCATAAACAAAAAGAATATTGCTTGGTTTCCATGAAAAACTAGTATCATTTATAACGATAAGGAGAGCTCTAAAGTTGATAATTAAATGTTTTATTAGCACTGAAATAGAGTCCATTCACCTTTAGAGAATAATTTTTCAGAGGTTTAGGAATCACAGGGAGAAATTAAGGAGCCACTGGATTTTAATATTAAAAGTAACTAGAACCACGACAGTATAAGCTAAAATGGGAAGAACCAGGGGAGTAAAGCCTATTTTTTATTTTAAAGCATATTTATTTTAATTAAATATTAGTAATCAACTATGATGACAGTGTTGACATTGAGCTTTTTTTATATATATTCAGGTGCTGATATTATAAAAAATGATGGAATTTACTCGAGGTACTTTTTCTCCTTTGCTGTAAATGGTAGCTACAGCTTGAAAGTGCATGTCAGTTACTCCTCCAGCATAAGTGGCCTAGCCCACTCTGTTCCCGGGAATCGTGCTATATACGTACCAGGTTACATAGCGAATGGTAAGAATCATCAGCACTGGTGTTTGAATAAACCTCGTTTAATGTATACATCTCTGGTGTGCGTGTGTGTGTGTGTGTGTGTGTGTGTGTGTGTGTGTATTAGAGAGAGAGAGGGGAATGAAGGAAAGAGAGAGTTGGAATTTCAAAACTCTTTATGCTTACATCAATGCATAATTTGTTGACCATCTCTTCACTTCTCAGTGATTCATGATAGTGGATAACAGGAAGGCAATAGATAATTCCTACAGATATTTTTATGTCTTCATTGCAGCCATTAGTTTGGCCTCTTTCTTGTGGCTGTTTCACCAGAATTACTAACAGATAGAGATTTATTGTGTTTTATCTCAGTTACAGCTCCTGTATCTCCTTTATAGAGGTTTCAGGCAAAAAAAAAAAAAAAAAAGGCAAAAGTTATCAGCAGTTGAAAGAAAAAAACAAATGGCCCAGACGATCCACACCAAAACTGAGTTCCTGAATAAATATGGATTTGGATGTTACAGACAACTGAGTTATTCCTGAAAATGTCCTGTCTTCCTTCAAGATAAAAGCACCAAATAAGTAAAAGATACACATCCTTTCTTAACACCATTATTATAGTTCCTGAAGGGAAGCAGTGGTTAAAGTATAACAGACAAACAAAAATATGCTATAATCATCTTAAACAATCTCAAAAAACATTTTTAAACATTCTTATTTCCAAAACTGCAGAATCTTTTTGCTTAATTTTAATGTATTTTATCAGCAATAATTAATCATTTGGACACATGATTCTATATTTTTGTTCTTTAAGTAGAAAATAATCAAGGTGCTCCAGTGAATTTGCATCTCCTGATAATTTTAGTGATGTCTAAAATATAATTTACTCTCTCATATATTTATTTTGGGTTACTTTGAAACCAATGTAAATCAAATTGCAAGGTAACATGGTTTTACTTCATAGATATGATTTCATATGTAGCTATAATACCTTACTTGTAAATAAATATTCCCTCTTTCATTTATACATTAAACATTTTTGAAGACTTACTAGGTGACAGGAACTAGGAACTTGGGAGAACAGGTAGAATAAGGCCGCATTCCTACTGAGGAGCTTGAAGGCTACTTTCTGGTCTGCTATCTTTCTGAAACCTATGAGTTTAAAGGATACACACACATATTAGCATCTAGTGTATAGAGATTAGAAAAGTAATATACAACTGTGCTTTTATCTGTGTATCTTGGAGATGGCCTTAGCAGCATAGAAAGAAAAAGGTAGGTTTCCCTAAGCATTCCTACTAAACATAACATTTATCACCTCACTTTTAGATGATCACCTGGAACACACACCTCATTAAAAAATGGGAGCTGCTCACACCGCCTGGGTGGCTCAGTTGGTTAAACATCTGACTCTTAATTTCTGCTCAGGTCATGATCTCACGGTTCGTGAGTTCGAGCCCTGCATTGGGCTCTGTGTTGATGCCGTGTGGAGCCTGCTTCTAATTCCCTCCCTCTCCCTCTCTCTCTCTGCCCCTTCAGCCCCCTCTGTCCCTCAAAATAAATAAATAAACTTAAAAAAAGGGAGCTTCTCTATTTTCACACCACTAAATCTCCAGACACAGTAATGTCTGCATCCTTCTTCTCCTCTCCAAAGACCAGTGTCTCTGCTGGCTTCTGCTCTGGATCCCATCTAGCCTGCCCATCCAGAGGCCTTGTGAGCTCACTTTTGCACGGTCCCACTCTTCTGGCCCCTCTGAACCACATTCAAGCATGATTTATTACATCTCCTATTTTAACTGGTCTCCCTTCAGATTCTGTCTACCTCCCTGTCATCTACATCCTTGACATTAGTCTAATCCTGCCATCTGCACTTTCTCACCTTTAATTTACCACTTTCTATTCATCGCAGTCTGACTTCCACCCAAATCACTCCACTGGAAGTGCTCTGACCCTAGCCACCAACGGCCGCACTGCTGTTAAATCCAACGAACGCATTTCAGTCCTCATTTTATCTGACCTTAGCAGTGTCTGCCACAGCTGATTGATTTCTCCTTCGTCATATACTGGTTTCTATGATCACCTCTTATTCTCTGGAATTTTTTTGTTGGGCTCCTTTCCCAGTTCCTCCTTTTCTACCAAGCCTCTAACTGTTGGCAATTTTCAGAGCTCAGGCCTAACCTTCTTACCCTATCACCTGTAGCCACACTGCCTGGGTTTGGAACCTTGCTCCTCCATTTACTAGCTTTGTGATTTGGGGCAAGTTACTTAGTTTCTGTGTACTTCAGTTTCATCATCTTGAAAAAGAGGGGTAATAATTGTACCCTCCTTGTAGTGGTGACAGGAAAATTCAATAGTCGATCCACACAAGGTACTTAAATAAGTACTTGGCACGTAGTGAGCCAGGCAGTCAATAAATGCTATTTAACACTATAGTTGACATTTTTATTAGGTAACTTCATTAATCCATATGGCTTTAATAATATCTATATGCCTATATCTTCCAAATTCACAAGTTCAAAATTATTAAATCTAGATTAAACCTCTTTTTTGAGCTTAAAATACATATCTAACTGGCTCCTTGTCATCTTTAATTAGATGTTTTAGAGGAATCACAAACCCCGTAACTTACATGTTTAGTCTCCTTCTCTTTAGCCTGCTTTTCTTCCGAAGTTGCATATTTTAGAAACCTGGGAGCTGTTTCTTTTTCTTTTTCTTTTTTCCACCAACTTTCTTTCCTGTACGACTCCATATTCAAATCCAGCACCAGCTTTTATTGATTTATCTCCAAATTACATCTCAAACTGCCTACTTCTGCCCTCCTCCCCACTGCTGTCACCCAGCCCAACCTGCCATCCTCTCCGTCTGGACTATTGTAGTGGCTATCTTAAGGGCCCGCTGATTGTTGCATTAGAACCCATTCTCCAATGAAGGCAGCTAGAGTAACCTGTTAGAGAGTAAATGTGACCATGTCACTGCCTTGCTTCCCCATAGTTAAACTCTAAAATCATTATAGTGGCCTGCCTACGTGAGCTTCTCTCTCCTGTCTTATCTCAAACTATTCTCCTCCTTGCTTTAATTAATTTTTTCTTATTTGCAAAGCTCTTTAGTACCTCAGAGTTTTTACACAACCTGTTCCCTTTGCCTAAGATACTATTACCTCCGCTCGTTGCCTGACTGACTCCTACTCACCCTTTATGATACTTTTAAATGTTACTTCCTTGATAACACTATAAATTATGTACCTGTGTTATTTTTCTTCACAGCACCCTGCCTTTTTTCCTTCCTACATTTATCATAAGTTATAAATATGGTTGTATTAGTATAAATATAAATTCTGTTTTATAGTTTTGAGATACTGTTTTGTCTGTGATTACTGGCAGAGCATATACCCTCAATATACTTATTTAATGAATGGAAGGATGGATGGATGGATGGATGGTTGAATGAATTATAGAATAAATAAACTCAGTTATTCTAAAGATGTATTAAAGAAAAAAAGGTTTTAAAATGTCTCTCAATAATCTCTCAAAACCAAGCTATCCAGGAGATTCTAATTTGTTGTTTTGGCCATTCTTTTCATGGTCACAGGTAACATTCAGATGAATGCCCCAAGAAAATCAGTGGGCAGGCATGAGGAGGAGCAAAAGTGGGGCTTTAGCCGAGTAAGTTCAGGGGGCTCCTTTTCCGTGCTAGGAGTTCCGGCTGGCCCCCATCCTGACGTGTTTCCACCATGCAAAATTATTGACCTGGAAGCTGTAAAAGTGGAAGAGGAGGTGACTTTATCATGGACGGCACCTGGAGAAGACTATGATCAGGGCCAGGGTAGGCTTCTTGGTTTCACTATCTGTTTCTCTACGAGGCAGAATTTCTAATAACTATGCCAGGGGTTAGTTGGGTAAAAATGCTTTGGGGGCTTAGAGCTGACAGAACTGCAGACAGTTGTTATGAAAAGCTCTGAGTTGTTCATAAGGCATTACATGGAACGAGAGTCTAGGGATAAGAGCTTGTCAGCTCCCCCAGAACTGAGAAGGCTCTGGTAAACTAACTGACACTCATCATCTAGAACTCTTGATTGGAAACATAAATACTATATGCAAGAGTAGTCTAGTCAACAGAAATGGCTCCTGCATTACAGAGCATGGACTTCCAAATACTGGAGTTATTTAGTTTTCTGAAGATTAGATAGTGAATAATGAATTCGAAGATTTACAAGTCAAGGTTAGGGGAATAATTCCCATAAGTTATGCAAAACTTGATGCATTTTCTGCCCCCATTTCTGAACCTCACTTTCATCAGGGAAACTAGAACCAGGTCCCTTATTTGGCCTTTCCTAGCCTTGTTTGGATGGACATTGATGAACTTCTTTCTTAACTTTCCTTTTTCTAAGGCCTACGCCAGCCTTCAGGCTTCCATCATCATTCCTTGACCCTCATAGCAACTCAACATAATAACTTTTCTGCAAGAATCACCTTTCTAAACATCTTTGCCATCACCAAAACATGGTTATCATTGATTACACATTAAATGGTTTATTTCCTGTTGCCTCTGATTGAGATTCCTATAGGAACCAACCTTCTCTATTGAAAGGTTTTTGTCATTATCAGTCAATAACAGTAAACACCTTGGGCCTTTGCCAGTCTTGTTTCCAACTTGGGCCATTGTTTTTTGGCTTAAAATTTTCTGTCCATTTACTACATTCACCAGAAAGCATCTCAATTACAAATAATTCTGTGCTACTGAGGAACATCAATATTGTAGCTTTGTCTTCTAATTCTTTTATCAAACTCTGTCTCTTCTTGCCAGAGGAGAAGGAAGTAAAATATATTCTGAATTAAGAATTCATGTAATTTAAAGATTGGAGATATGAAATGATTGAAACTCTGGGATGGATATGTGCCTTGTATAAAGGAAAGAGCTGTAACTCACATCTCAGGAAAAAAATTCTTCCCTCTGTGGCTTTAAGTCTAGCTGTTTGATCTTTGGCAAGTTGCTTAACCTCTATTGGCCTCAGTTTCCTTATATGGAAAATAGGACTACAAATATTTATTTCATAAGTTATCATAAAGAATAAATGAAGTGACACATAAAAATCAGAAAGGGAAGAGAAAGTATGCCAAGTTTCCTGGGCTCCTCGTTTGCATTGCTGTTGTCTTCTCTAGCCATAAACACTCCCATCTGTATTTAAAGGTAAGAGTGGTGCCTGCCACCTAGTGTTCTCACTCTTTCCTCACTGCCTCAGAAATGCAGTGTGCTACATGAGACAAAATCTCAAATTCCCATCCCTACTGGGAACTGTTCTTTCGGTGCCCCAGGAGTTTCAACTACACCACTAAATTAAAAGAGTAGAGAGAGGGGTGCCTGGGTGGCTCAGTCGGTTGAGCATCCCACTTTGGCTCAGGTCATGGTCTTGCAGTTCATGAGTTCAAGCCTTGCATTGAGCTCTGTGATATCTCAGAGCCTGAAGTCTGCTTCAGATTCTGTGTGTATCTCTCTCTGCCTGTCCCCTACTTGTGCTCTGTCTGTCTCTCTCTCAAAAATAAATTTTAAAAAACATTAAAAAAATTTTTTTTAAAAGAATGGAAAGAAAGTGTGTGGTATTGGTGGTTATTAATGGCTTGGAAAGAAGAAATACAACCATCTGGGATGTTAGAATTGGTATCACAAAGGGCATTAATCAAGGGAATACAGAGATCTCCACATAACCTCACTGATGAGAGGGATGACTGAAGCAGATCTGGCTCATTATGATGTCAAAACCATAAACCACAAAAGATATGTTGGGAGATGGCTGGATGTGTATTAAGTTGCTGAAATCACTCAGTCATAACGGATTCGACGGCTCAGCAATGGCAAAATTGACCAATTAGTACTGAATAGACCAACTAGCAAGTAGATTCCTATTTAATTCATAAACATGTGCTTTTATTGACTCCCCCCCCCCAAATTATTGTCTGGAAAGGTGTTGTCTTCACGTCTATGACCAGAGTTAGAAATAATGGGGGTATGTCTCTGGTTAACAATGATAAAAAATGTGACTATTCTTTTTTTTTTTTTTTTTTTCAATGTTTATTTCTTTTTGGGACAGAGAGAGACAGAGCATGAACGGGGGAGGGGCAGAGTGAGAGGGTGACACAGAATCGGAAACAGGCTCCAGGCTCTGAGCCATCAGCCCAGAGCCTGACGCGGGGCTTGAACTCACGGACCGCGAGATCGTGACCTGGCTGAAGTCGGACGCTTAACCGACTGCGCCACCCAGGCGCCCCAAAAATGTGACTATTCTTAAAAACGTTGTTAGCAGTAAAGGAATATCTAATATATGCACAAGCATATCAGTGTATATCCAGGTGCCCATTCTTCACCATACACAATGTCCTAAAAAAGATGACCAATTACATGTTATAAATAAAACATTAGCAGATCACCATTATGTCTGGGAATGTATACAGGTTGGCATTATGGAAACGGGCTACTTCCTTGGGTTTTCATTATAAGTCTGGGGTAAAATACTTGTTAAAATTCAGCACCAAGCATGTGACGTATCTTTGCTATAAAGTTAATTTCTTTTGTATATCTTTCCAGAAATTGAAGTGAAAATATATTTACTAAGTAACTATTAATACTCAGCACAGTGCTAAACATTATATAAACATAATTTAAGATGGTCATTGCACTCCCAAGAATTTATAATCCTATATTAAGGGGAAAAAATAGTCAAAAACACAGTTTAACACCATGCCATCTGTACGGTTTGGAGAGGCCAGGTTCTTATCCCAGGAGCCTGGGCAGAGCCTTTGGACAACAAAAAAAGCACCAGTCTTGTGCCTACTTCCCTGCACTATATTCCCTACATGCCTAACAGCCTGACCTGCACACTCTTCCTCAGACATCTTTTCATCATGTTCTTGTATAACCATTGTTGAACACATTGTCTTTTAAAATTGTTAAAAATGTGCTGTTTCTGAGGAAGCTGCAGTGACAGCAACTGTTCTTCCCATTATCCCCTCCCCTAACCCTCAGTTATGCTTCCGAGCTGGAAGAACACTTAGTAGAAGAAACCTAAAACAATCCTTAAGGGATAGCTTGGATGTCAAATGAAGAGAGGTAGTAGGAATTGTTCTCACTAGTAAAGAGAGAGCTCCCTAAAGATGGGACCAAGTCTTCAACTTCCTCTCTCTGTCCTCAGTCTAAGCCCAGAGCTTTCCATACTAGGAATTTATTGGTAAAGGTGCTAATGAAGATGTAAGCCTTGGTAACTGGAAAAGAACAATTACTGGGAAATAAGAAATAGGAAGGAGTATAGTCTAGTGGGAGGCTGTGTAGCATAGTGTTAAGGTACTGAGTTCTAGAATCAGACACAGCATGTTTTACCTGTGTAACCTGAGACAAGTTACTTAAGTTCTCTCACTTTCTGATTTTTAATCTGCAAAAGTAGATAGTAAGAATAGCTACCTCAGAGCATTGCTGAGAATTGAATGAGGTAAAACACAAAGAGGGATTAAAATAGTGCCTTGTCCATATTAATTGCTTAGGAAATACCAGCATTTGTAACATTTTGGAGACAGAAGGGACCTTAAAGACAAGCTAATCTGACCTTCTTGTTTGAAACGTAAGGGAATGAACGTGAGAGTTTAAGTGTCTTGCCCAAGGCCATAGAACTACTTTCATTGGCTAAAATATACTGTTAAAGCAGAGTTAGAGATGAAACCCAGAGAGATACATACCTAAGAGGTCAAAGATGCAGAAGTGGCCTGATTTCTATTTCTCACAGCGACAGGGGCAACACAACTACTGTAAACAGAAGGAGCCTCTCCATGAATGTATGTGCTGAGTTTGTTTTCAGTCTTTGCAGTTTCACAGCTGTCCTGCATAAAGTTTAGTAGGTGCTCATGGTAGAAAGTGCATGGGATTTGGAGTTAGAAGAAAGAATTTGGTTCCAGCGGTACAACTTTCTAACTGTTGACCATGTCACCACATTTAACCTCCTGACTCCCCATCTTTTTATTTTAAATTTCACAGACGGGGGCTGTACATGTGGACAATCTTTGTAAATGCTAAGGCTTATGAAATATTACTTGTTTCATTATCCAGGAGAAGACTCTGGGAGAACCTCATGGAGAGCTTTCTCCATAGAGAACCACAGACATAGGAACAATGGATATGTTCCACTGTGAGTGTGGAGTAGATGGTCAGCCTCGCTTCTTATCCATGTCTGTCCACCTGTATTTGAACTGCAGCAGGGAGCAACTCAGCTCCGGTGCTCCAACTCAGCACCCAGAGGGAATTGGCTGATTGATAAATTTGAAAATAAAGGCTATTTTCTTTTTACAACCTTCTCTAAGGGTGCTTTCCTTTAATTACTATCCAGGAAATAGAAATAGTCTCATTATTAAAAAGTAGTATAGATTTGGAAACTGTTCAAAACACAGCCATCAGAAAATTTTCATTTTTTAATTAAAACTTGGAATGTCCTATGGTTTTCATTCCTTAGAACAAAATCTTTGTTTGGAGCTGCTTTGTCCATTGTTAAATCTATTTTTAGCCATTTCAGATAAGAATTATGATCTTATTAGAGTGTTAGTACTATAGGTGGTTTCCTTTTTTGCATCTAGTGATTCTTTGTTATTAATTTTATTTTTGAATTGGTAATACATTCACATGGGTTGAAAATCAAAACAGCACAGCAATGTGAATGTAACACGTAAAAATGTACTGACCTGTACACATAAAAAATGGTTAAGATGATAAATTTTATGTTATGTGTATCTTACTCCAATTTGAAAACTCAAAATAATATAAGGAACATCAAAACAATTAAATTTCTGCCCTCAGCTACTCCAAATTTGGCTGTTCTATAACATGCAGTTTTCTTAACTTAGCACAGTTTGCCTTGAATTAATGTTTACCATTTCACATATGATGTGAGAATCTTTCAAAACTATAATTCCGTGTACCCTTCTGTCATCTTTTGTGGTCTTGCTGGCATTTATCGTATGTCTACATTTTTATAAAGCCCACAATGCATTGCTATGGTTTTTGTTTTAAACAATCACTTGTACTTTTAAGAAATTTTAAAGAGAGAAATTGACCCTTTTTAGTCACCCAGATTGTCAGCACTTCTAGTCTTCTTCCTTGCTGTAGGTCTGAATTTTTATCTAGCATCATTTCCCTTGTTGCTCAGGTCTTTGAGTGAAATTCTCTCAGGACTCATTTATATGAAAATGTGTTTATTTCACCTTAATTTTTTAAAGTACATTTTCACTAGATATAGGATTCTTGGGCAATAGATTTTTCTTTCAGTACTTAAATAGGTCATTTCATTGTCTTGTTTTCAATTTTTTTCTTATGAGAAGGCAACTATCATTCTTACTATTATGTTCCTAAGTGTAAAGTGTCTTTTTTCCCTTTGACTGTTTTAAATTATTTTTATCTTTGGTGTTCAATAGACTGACCATGATGTGTCTCAGTGTGTTTTTCCCATATATATTCTTTTTGGGGATTGTTGAGTTTCTCGGATCTGTGGAATATTCTTTCTGAGCAGATTTAGAATATTTTCAGCTATTATATCTTCAAAAAAAATTTGTTCTATTCTTTTTCTTCTTTCTTTCTTGGATAATATTAACATAACATAACATAACATAACATAACATAACATAACATAAACAATACCGACACTAAATGGATAGGACAGTGGGTCACAAAGATCATTGAGATTATGTTTGGTTTTTCTCTTTTTCCTGAGTGCTACAGTTTGATTTCTATGCACTTGTCTTCAAGCTTACTGATTATTTTCTGTTGCGTCCAATCCATTCTTAATCTCCTACTTTTTTAATGTTTATTTCTGAGAGAAATAGACAGAGGGTGAGTGGAGAAGGAGGCAGAGAGAGGGAGACACAGAATCTGAAACAGGATCCAGGCTCTGAGCTGTCAGCACAGAGCCCAATGCGGGGCTTGAACTTGGGAATGGCGAAATCGTGATATAGGCCAGTGGGATGCTTAAAACTGAGCCACAGGCACCCCCCCCACACACACACACACACACAACCTCTATTCTTAAAGCATGGCTCTTCCAGTGTTTAATGGATATTTAAGGGCTAATAAGCTCCTCTAACTTGGCAACACTCACACTCCAAAATCTATATCTATACCTATATATCTATATAAAACTCTGCTCAGTTTTTCAGCCTTCTAGCTATTATTTGTCTCTTGAGTTCTTAATGTTTCACCCATACATGAATAATTGGACGTCTCCCGATGACTTGAAAAAAGTATATAGAGTTGGGGCTGGTCCTTCTCCAGCTCCTTCAATTTTTAGCCCCTCTGGCAATCTCTTCCTCTGTCCTCTGATTTCCAGATCCAGAAGGTAGCTTTCAGTTCCAGCTATCTGTACAAGAGAGGGAAGTGCCTTCAGAGGAAAAGCTGCATAAACATGGATCATTCCTACTCTGGTTTCCTTTTTTTTTCTTTTTTATGGATTATAACTCCTCTTGTTTCTGCCTATTTTTATCTGAATCCAGTGCTTCAATGGCTTTGTGTCGTTGTTCTGTTTTTTGCTTTCTTCAGAGTTCATACCCACTATCTGCTGGAGAGTTAGTCTAATAGAAGCCACTTAACCATTACCAGAACTCAGAACTAAACTTTTACCGTTGACTTAAGTAACATATACTTTTGTCACTTAACATTTATGCTTATATTTTTCTTAAGAGGATATTCCCCATGTAGAAGTTTTTCATTTTATGTATTCAAATTTATCAATTTCTTGTTTATGGATACTGAATTTTGAGTTTTAATTAGAAAGGCCTTTCCTACTTCAAGACCATACTGGAATTTACCTATTGTTTCCTACTAAATACTTAATATTTTTATTTTTTACTCCAAACTTTTTGATAATTATGGAGTTTATCCTGAAAAAAAAAGTTTGTGATATGGATCCAATTTTATTTTTTTACAAAATTGTACCCAACTGTCACAACACCATTTATCAAGAAATTTGTATTCCCCACCCCCCCCCCATTAATTTGAATTCTATGTATATCATATGCTAAATTCCTGGCTGTATTTTGGCCTACTTTTAGATATTAGTTTATTCATGTACCGGAACTGTAGGCTTTAGTTATAGAAATATTATAGTGTTTTTATATCATATAGGTTTAGTCCTTCCACATTGCTATTTTTTAGACTTTATGTGGCCAACCCAGATTATTTATTTTCTGTTCAAGTTTTACAATAAGCTTGTTAAAATGGAAACTAGAAGCACTTTCAATAGAATCATGTAAAATTTACAAAATAACTTAGGGAAAAATAACATCTTTATTATGTTGAATCTTCCTATTCAAAAAACATAATAAGCTTTTCCTCTTGTTTAGGTTTCAATATGAGTTCTTATATAGTGCTTTAAAGTTTTGTTCATATGCAATTTTTTGTTATGTTTATTTCTAGGTATTTTGACTTTTTGTTGCTATTCTTGTTAGTCATTTATAATAAACTAGATAACTTACCCAAGTGACTTAACCTTTCTATTTATATTTTTTAATTCCAGCTAACAGCTATGAAATAAGAATGAGTCAAAGCTTACAGAAAATTCAAGATGACTTTAACAATGCCATTCTAGTGAATATATCAAAGCTACTAAGTCCTCAGCAAGCTGGCACCAAGGAGATATTTACATTCTCACCAAAGCTTTTCACAAATGGACCTGACCATCAACCTGATGGAGAGACACAAGAAAGCCACAGAATTTATGTGGCAATACGAGCAATAGATAAGAACTCCTTAAAGTCTGCTGTGTCTAACATTGCCCAGGTATCTCTGTTTATTCCCCCAAATTCTGCTCCTGTACTTGTCAGAGACCATCTTATATTGAAAGGAGTTTTGACAGCAGTGAGTTCAATAGGAATCATTTGCCTCACTATAGCTGTAACACATTATACTTTAAACAGGAAAAAGAGAGCAGACAAGAAAGAGAATGGAACAAAATTAATATAAACAAATGTATAGAGTGCCTTCCTTCTTAGATAGAAGATCCATGGCCTTTGCACTTTATAAAAACATACCAATAAAGTCAAATTGACATCAGAACTATTAAAAATGCTTTGAGTTTTTGTATAATACAGGTCAGATTTTTATATGCTAACCAGACACCAAAAAATATTTTATAACAGTCATTTTTGAAGGAAATTAGGAAACCCTTAAGCTTTGGCGATGGACAAAATAATAAAAATTAGTCGCCAAGGTAATGTCTTTAAAAGCAAAGGCAAGGGCAAAGTTGAATTAAAGAATCAAGAAAAGCTTGTTTTATTGTAGAGGAAAAATAGCCCCAAGTAGAGAAAAGGAATTTGGTATAACTGTCTATATGAAGCAATTGTTCAGTTACTTTGATTAATTTTCCATTCCTTATCTTTTCAGAACAGGTTGCTTATTTATGGCTAAAGATCAAGCTGCATTTTATATATGAAGCCCATGTTGTAAAGTTCTTCACTTCTTGCCATTTGGTTAACTATACTAAGATCAAATCCCACTGCTAATGCTCAGATATATCTTTGTTCACTGTAAGAGTTAACATTAACATGTGGGTATTATCCTTGTCCCCTGACACAGATTTGATAACAGAGGTCTATTGAATTTATTGCGTATAAGTTTCTATTCTCATCAAAGCAGCTTTCCAAGTTATTGCCTTGGGTGTTATTTAAAAAAAAAATGGTTATAGCTCTCATAAGGCTTTAAGTAAATAAGGAGACATAGTTCTGAGCTTATTTTAACACATACATGGTCTACACAGTTTTATCTGAGTTCAACCAAAGAAGAGGCCATGGGGGGGGGGGGGTACAGACTGACCTTTAGAAATGATTAACTGATTCTATCTTTTGTTTAAAGAAGACTCTACAGGGGCACCTGGGTAGCTCACTTGTTTAAGCACCTGACTACAGCTCAAGCCATAATCTCACGGTTTGTGAGTTCGAGCCCCACATCAGCCTCTACACTGAGAGTACAGCCTGCTTCAGATTCTCTCTCTCCTTCTCTCTCTGCCCCTCTCTCACTCTCTCTCTTTCTCTCAAAATAAATAAACATTTAAAAATAAATAAATAAAGAAGACTCTAGGAATCCTTTCTCCATCAAAGGTTATTTACCTATGGGGGTCAGGGGTGAATAGAGAGAAACACAGGTCACAAGGAAATAAAAATCTTCTTTCATCTAATTTTAATATCCTTATGGTTTTAAGATTATTGAGCAGTAGAATCATTTGCTTTGTATATTAAAGAACTTTAAAAATTAATGAATAAATACAAACAATAAAGTGGAATAGATCTATTTTATAACCAGGTCCAATTAAGAATGAAAATTAGATTAAGTTCTGGAGAAGGGGGGAGAAAACTGGGTAACTGGGACAAGAAGAAAGAGAAAGAACACATAAAGCCTGAGTCGGAGACTCAAAGCAGTGCTGAGGGGTAAAATGGCCAGAAAATCTCTCACCCAGGCTGCCTCCTTGCAGTTCACACTACATCCCGCGTGTGACCTGTTAACGTTCTAAATCTCATAGTGCCTAAAGTTTTCCAGATGCAGACTTCAAGTCCCCACTTGGCAGTCAGTCCCTTCTTCCTCTATTGCCATCATGCTTGCTAGTCTGGGATTTTCTTCTCCGTAGCTTCCATGAGCTGGCAATATAGAATGCTGAGATAGGGCATGGTGGGTTTTAAGTCTTTAAGTGTTTTCCTCATTTTACAGATAGGAAAATAAAGGGTTAAGAGAGCACTGTGCAGATTAGCAGCAGAGGTATATAGGAGTAGAGCCCCATTCTCATACTACTCCTTTACTCTGTATTTAAGAAGGTGTGGGAAGATCATGAGGATTATGCCTAGAAATATTTAACTCTTTTAAGAGCAGTTAACAAGAGAACGTGTCTAGTTCTGAGGAATCGGATTTGTTTATTTTTCCATCTTGTGTGTACAGGAGTCAATAAATGGACTTAAATCCCAAAATTAGTGAATTGAAAGAGGCAAAACAAAATAGATTAAAGATGTTAACATGAGAAGCTGAAATACATAGTAGCAGGGTAGAAAGGGTGATCTCATAAAGCAGATAAAGCAAAAATGTTCAGTAGTTATGAGGGAATGAAGCATTAGACAACAAGAAAGATATAATAAATGTGGTAAAATATTGATTTAGAGATCTCAGCAATCATCAATAGAATAGAGCCACTGAAAAGGATGCGACATTGATCTTGACCAAATGGTGGAAAATAAAACAGACAAGAGTTGAGCCAAGGAGTATGAGGAATTGTGGTCACTGGTGAACTACCACATGAATAGTGACATCATTGAAGATTTGATCTGAGATCGTAAGAGGAGGAAAAATGTGAGCCAGTCAGTTATCTGGGAGAGGGAAGAGAAGACTAGATAGATATTATTATTATCTTCCAATGCCAGTATGGTTGTTGTTATTCAATAAATAGAAATTTGTTTTGGAAACTGAGAATATCCCCTCTATTTTTTTCTCTACTCTTAAAAGAAGGATAGCAAAAGAAGATTAAATCTGAATGGCAGTAAGAGAGAAGTAGGAGGTAGAAAATTTCTAGGGGATGAGTTAATAGAGTCTATGCCCTGAGCAGATTGCTATTTATGTATGCACTGTTGACTGCCCCCCAAATATAATTTACACATGCATGTTAGTATCAGAAAGCCTTCCAAAAAAAAAGTTATTTTATTTGCTTTAGGATTTGCCCACTTAAAACTTAATGTGACAAATCCAATTGCACTAATGGCAGGGTTGTTCATATGAAATGAATCCTCCTGCTAACAGGTATAATTCTCAATATATATATATATATATATATATATATATATATATATCACAACTTGTTGAAGGTATGAGACACCAAAAAAGAAAAAAAAAGTAGGTAGAAACTGGTAGAAACCCTTGAAAAAATGGAAGCATTCTAGGTGAGACCCATATTTAACTAGCTTTTCCCTCTGAAGGCATTCCCAGTTTGCTCACAGCATCTGGATAGAGCCCAAGCAGAAAGCGGCAGTCTTACTGGATTGACAAGCTGAGGTAAGAGTTCTGGGTTGCCAAAGCAGTTGGAAATTGAGGGAGAAACTCCCCAAAAGGAAGCAATTACAAGGGGAAGCTCTCAAATCTGTATCCTCACAATCCTTAGGTGAGTCCTAAGCTGCAAAGGAATCTAATAGAAAAAAAGAGCTTGGAGGCTAAAAGAGCTAAACATAGATTTCAGTAACTGCCCAGTACTAGGGAGAAAAAAGTTTACTCAAGTTACAGAGGGTTGGTAAGAACCTTGTGTTTTCATTGAAACTCCAGGAGGACCACATTAGGGATAAGGACCACGTCCCCAGACTAAGAGTTATGCTGTAGAACAAGAGCAAAACTGAAATAGATCTGCTCTCACAAAGCCTCAAACCAAGTCTCCACAGAATCAAGATGATTCACCAATAATTAAACTACTGCTAGAAGAAAACATATACTGATTCTCTACATCATACAGTATATAATAAAAAATTAACAGACATGCCAACAAGCAGGAAATGTGTCCCGTAACTAATAAGAATCAAAATCTGTTAAGAGAAGATCCAAAATTTATCCAGATTAGAAATTAGCATCCAATGAGTTTACAATAACTATTATAAATATGGTACGTTATAGGTAAAAATAGGAAAAAGTAATGAAAAGAGAAGAAATTTCAGGAAAGATGCCAAAACTCTAAAAAGAAGTAAATGAGAACACTAAAATAGAAAAATACAATGTATGAAAGAAGATTTTTGTAATGGATCAAAAACAGACTGGTACTACAGAAGAAATGATCAGATGATTTGAAGACAGAAAAATGGAAATCATGCAAACTGAGGGAAGCATTTCATTTTTTAAAAATGGAAAAGCCAAAATGATAGGTGGAACATTATCAAAAAGTTTAACACACATAACAATTAGTTCCAGAAGTGGAAGAAGAAAAAAGGGAGCATAAAAATATTCAAAGAAATATTGGTTGAAATTTTTCCAAATTTGACTTAAACTATCAGCCTATAGATCTAAGATCCTCAGTAAACCTAACATAGGATTTATGCAAAAAAAAAAAAATAGCACCTCAGTATATAATAGAAATAATGACTGATTACTCATCAGAGCCACTTGAGGCCAGAAGACAACAAATGACATCTTTAAGTGCTAGAAGAAAAATCTGTCAATGCAGAACTCTATATTGAGCAAAAATACCTTTCAAAATAAAGGCACATAGATAAAAGCTGCAATCATGTTCATCAGCAAGAAATACCAAAGTAATTTCTTTAAGCTGAAGGAAAATGTCTGGTGAAAATACAGATCTACAGCATTGAATGAAGATCATTGGAAATGATAAATAGGTAAATGTGATATATTGTTGGTTTTCTTTTCTTACTTTCAATTCCTTTAAAAGGCAATTGACTGTTTAAAGTAAAAATAAAAACAATGTGTTATTAATAACATAAAGAAGTAAGATGTATGACAGTAAGGGCAGAACAGACTTACACTGTCGAAAGTTGTATATTCAAGTAGACTGGGATCAATTAAGAAGGCATATTATAATCCCCTTGCCACCCATTAATAATAGAGAAAGGTATATCTAAAAATCTAATAAATGTGATAAAACGGAACACTAAAACTAACCAATTAACACAAAAGAAAACAGGTAAGGTACAATAAAGGAACAAAAAAACAGAAGGAAATAACAGAAAGCAAATAGCAAGAAGGTAGGCTGAAAGCCAGCTAAATTAATAATTATATTAAATATAAATAGGCTACTAAAAAGCAGAGATTTTTCGACTTGATTAAACAAAAAGCAAGATTCAACTATATGGAATTTATAACAGATACATTTTAACTTTAAAGACATAGAAGTCAAAAGTGAGAAGAGGAAATGGTATATCATGCAAACACTAAGCATAAGATAGTTGGTGTTAGTATATTACCATAATACAAAATAAGCCTTGAGAAAGGAGAAAAAAGAGGGTCATTTTATAATGATAAAAAATAAATTTACTGATAACATATAGCAATCCTAAATTTGCATTTACCTATAAACAAAACTTCAAAATACAGCAACAAAAATTTCCAGAACTAAAGGGAGAAATAGACAAACCAATAATCAAACTTGGAGGCATAAATATCCCACTGTCAAAAACTGTGGCAACTAGATAGGAAAACTCAATATTATGGAACAGTATTCAACAATGGAACAAGAATTTGAACAACATTATCAACCAATTATGACATTTATAAAACACTACAACCAACTAGTGCAGAGTACAAATTCTTTTTAAGTGTCTAATAATAGTCACCAAGTTAGATCATGTGCTATACCATAAAACATATCCCAGAATATAGAGTCCAGAAATAGACCTGCACACATATGGTCAACAGGTTTTCTACAAAGGCATGGGCAAATCAATGGGGGAAGGCAACGCAATGGATAAAGGAGATTTTTTTTCAATAAATGATGATGGAACAAGTAAACATATGTTTGGGAAAGTGATTTTACTCCTACCTTATAAAAATATGAATCCACAGTGAATCATAGGTATAAAAATGAATTAAGGCATATATTTGTAGAAAAAATATAATATCTTCATAAGTATAGTGTAGAAAGATTTCTTATAACAGAGATAACACTAAGCATAAAAGGAAAAAAATAAGCTGGACTGCATCAACACTATATATTTGTGCTCATCAAAGGGCACTGTTAATAATGAAAAGGCAAGCCACAGAGTGGAAGAAATACAACACATATGTCTGACAAAGAAGTCAGACCTAGAATATGTAAAAATGTTACAAATCAGTGACAAAAGATAAAGAACCCAATAAAAATGGGGAAAAGATCTTTTTTAATTTTTTAATGTTTATTTATTTTTGAGAGAGAGAGAGTAAGTAAGGGAGGGGCAGAGAGAGAGGGAGACACAGAATTCAAAGCAGGCTCCAGGCTCTGAGCCGTCAGCACAGAGCCCGACGCGAGGCTCAAACTCACGAACTGTGAGATCATGACCTGAGCTGAAGTCAGACACTCAACCAACTGAGCCACCCAGGTGCCTCAAAAAATGGGCAAAAGATTTAAGCAGACACTTGACAAAGAGGATATATAGATGGCCAATAAGCACATACACACCAAGGCTATCAACACCATTAGCCCCCAACAAATTAAAATGATAAATATCCCAATATAGTTCTTCATTCCCACCAGCAAAAGTATAAAGATTGACAAGAAAATGTCAACGAGGATGTGGAACAATGGGAAGTTTCCGATATTGGTGAGTGTGCACGCACTTTGGAATACTGCTTGGCAGTTTCTTAAAAGTTATGCACATATCTAACCTTTTACCTAGCAGTTCCACCTCAAGAGAGATGAAACGATGTCCACCAAAAGACTTCCTCAAGAATTTTGTAGCCACTTTATTCATAATAACCCCAAACTGGAAACAACCAAGTTTTTATTAACAGAATGGATAAAACAAATGTTTCTATCTGTATGACTTCACAAGAGAATACCATTCAGCAACAAAAAGAAACAAACAACTGACACATGCAACAATGTGCATGAATCTAAAAAGCGTTATCTTGAGTTAACTAAGTCAGACTCAAAAGAACACATACTGTATAATTCCACTTATTAAAAAGTTCAAGAATACGAATATTCTCTGGATATGGAAATCATAACAGTGGTTGTTTGTCTCAGAACAGAAGGGTTGGAGGTGACTGGAAGGGGCACAAGGAGGCTTTCTGGAGCAATGAAAATTTATATACATTCATTGGGATGGTGGTTACATGGGTGTACGCATTTGTCAACATTCATTTATCTGTGTACACTTGATCTGTGCATTTTATCAGACATAAACTTTACCTCGAGAGAAACTTAATATGAATGAATGTATTATATCCTTACCTGTTAGCAATCTTTACAGCAATGCTTCTCAAACAGAGGTAACTTTACCCTTCCAGGGGACATTTGGCAATATCTGTGGACATTTTTGATTATCACAGGTAAGGAGTTCTCTAGTGAGTAGAGGCCAGGGATGCTGTTTAAACAACCTACAATGCACAGGACAGCCCCCACAACAAAGAATTACTCAGCCAAAAATGTCAATAGTTCCAAGGTTGAGAAACCTTGCTTTCTAGACAGAAGTGAAAGGGGTCTTTTGTAGGGATATTCAATACATGAATATAAGAAAAAGTGACTTTAGTGAAGGGGGAAGGGGCAACACAAAACTGTGAGGCAGGGGTGCCTGGGTGGCTCAGTCAGCTAAGTGTCTAACTCTTGATCTCAGCTCAGGTCATGATCTCATGGGTCATAAGACTGAGCCATGAGTTAGGCTTTGTGCTGACAGCATGGAGCCTGCTTGGGATTCTCTCTCTCCCTCAATCTCTCCCACTTCCCTGCTCCCGCACGTGCTCACTCTCTCACTCTCTCTCCCTCAAAACAAATAAACTTAAAAAAACAAACAAACCTGTGAGTCAGATTTAAATGAGGTTGAGAAGACAAGAATGAAGAGAAAAAATATTTTAAATAAAGATGGTCCATGATAGAGGATACAAATTCAAAAGGTTGATAAAAATCCAATTGATGAAAAAATTATAAGGAGGAATGAATATAAAGTAGGAGTGTGTTTTATTACATATTAAGATATGTGTGGTCATTTATGAATGTAAAATATAGGGAAACAGGGAATAGAAGCAGTGGGGAAGCCAGATGAGAAGTGGGCGCTAAGGAAATGAGAATCTGATTTATTGTGTATCAGAGGAAACACAAAAGGCACAGATCAGGCCCAAAGAAAGAGACAAAATAAGATATGAAAGTTAAGGATACTGATTATAGAGTACATGATGATAGAGAGAGGAGCACTCAAGGGCATAGAAACACATGTTCATACCCATGGAGGTAATTAGAGCCTGATCCCCAAGGCTCAAAAGAATGCCTCCCTCTTGCACTTAGAATCTATCTAACTCTTATCAGCAGGATGGTTTCTGGGTAGGGTGGAGAGTGACCCAGCTGGCGGCCACTTTTATTCCCTACTCCCTCTCATCTACAGGCTGCTGAGTCTTATCAAAAAAAAGCTGTTTCTGAAAACAATTGCCTCAAGGGCACAAGGAGAAGGAAGCTATCCAGTACAGTGGGTAATTACTTTCCTACCTCCTTGGCTCTGCGGAGCAGGAGCAGTATAAATTAACAAACATCCAAGAGGAACTTTTCTAAAATTGACATGACCTCACTTCATGCCAAGATAGGAAACAAGAAGCAAGAGCATGAAAAAGATAAAAGGAAAAGAAAGAGTGGGATAAAAAATAGAAAAGTAAAGAAAAAAATTAGAAATTTAGAGTAAAGAAGACAGGACTCTTATGTCAATATGTTAAGTATTTCAAAATGATGGTCTTTAATCCAAAATTTTTATTTTTATGTATAAACTTGTTTTAATTACAAAAGTAATACATGCTATTATAAAAAGTACAGATGATTAAGTAGGATGTGATAAAGTAGACTTGAAATAAATAAGCTTACTTATTTATTCCTTTATTAAAAGAAATTTGAGTATTTGAGTTTCTTGCTATTATAAAGTAGACTTTTAGGGACAGTTTATGTTAACCTTGTGCATATAATCTTATGAGTTTGTCCCTTTTAAGTGTAATCTCATGCACCTGTGTGAGTATATTTGTAGGGTAAATTCCTAGGAGTGGAATTGTTATGTTGAAAGATACACACACTTAAATTTTGATCAACATTTCCCTTCAAAGCAGTTATACCAATTTTACTTGCATCAACAGTATATGAATACCTGTTTCTTGATGGTCTTATTATTACCATTACTAAAAGAGGTAATGAACTAGGAGTTGGAGGCAGGAGTCATATTAGGGTCCTATATGGCAAACACCTTAAAACTGACTCTTAAGTTCCATATCCTTACAATATACTTTGGTCATTCTTACTTGATACAATCTAATTTAACGCTCCAGCTTTCTCTATCCTGTTGGTTTCTCTCCTATATCTCCCCACAAGGCTAAATTTTGGGTAAGTGGAAGAGAAGGTGAAGTGTAAATAGACTGTGTTTATTAAACAAATTTTAAATGCCAGGCATTGTACTAGCTGTGCGAGCTAGTGTTGTATTTATTTTGCTTTTATTTTCAGTATTCAAAATACCAGTATACCATAGCAATGTCATTTAAAAAAAAGATTCGATGCAAGAGATAATATTAGAGAAAATTTAGGTACTACAGAAAAGACATTTTATGATAATGATATAACAACCCTAAACTTATATTCATCAAATGACAGCTTTCAAATATATAAAGCAAAAATTGACTGAACTAAGAAGGAGAAGAAGAAGAAGAAGAAGAAGAAGAAGAAGAAGAAGAAGAAAAGAAAAGAGAAAGAAGAAAATAAATAGACAAATTCACAATCATAATTAGAGATCTTAATACAACTCTATCAATAACTGAAAGAATAGACAAGAAATTGATAAGAATAAAGAAGATCTGAATAATGTGGTTAACCAACTTGGCCTAACATATTTAGAACGCTATACCTAACTACAGAATGCCCATTTTTCTCAAGTGCCCATGGAAGATTTTACCACAATAAACCATAATCTGATTCAAAAAGGAAGTCTCAATCAATTTCAAGTATTTAAATTTTAGAGTATATTTTCTGACTACAGTGAAATTAAGCTAGAAATCAATAATAGCTTAATTAGAGAATTTCCAAAGGTCTGGGAAATTAAGCAACATATTTCTACTTGGCTCATATGTTAAAAAAGAACTTACAAGTTAGAAAATATTTGGAACTGAATGATAATTAAAATACAACACATTAAAATTTCTTACAGGATGAAATGAAAGCAATAGAAGGAAATTTAAGAAAGAAATAATATCCGCTTTAGACAAACTATTCTGGAGAATAGAAAAAAAGAGGAAATTTGTTCCAACTCATTTTTTGAGGCAGATAGCTTTGATACTAATACCTGGCAAGGACATTACAAGAAAGGAAAAGTATAGTATGTCTTGAACATAGATGCAAAAATCCTAAACAAAATATTAGCAAATTAAAAGGATACCACATCATGATCAAATAGAATTTATACTACAAATATAAGGTTGGTTTAACATTGAAAAATCATTGTAAGTCACCATGTTACCATAACAAAGAAGAAAAATCAATCTCCTCAATAGATGCATAAAAAGCATTTGATAAAATTCAGCATCTATTCATAATTTTAAAAAAGAAAACTCAGGGAACACCTGGGTGGCTCAGTCAGTTGAGCATATGACTCTTGATTTCGGCTCAGGTCATGATCTCACAGTTCGTGAGATTGAGCCCTGCAATGGGCTCTGTGCTGCCAGCATGGAGTCTGCTTAGGATTCTCTCTCTCCCTCTCTCTGCTCTTCCCCTGCTTGTGTGCTCTCTCCCTCTCTCAAAATAAATAAGTAAATGTTAAAAAAGAAGAAAGAAAACTCAGAGCAAACTGGGAATAGGAAACTTTCTTAATCTGATAAAGATATCTATAAAATATCTCTAGATAATGGCATACTTTATGGTGAAATATAGAATGCTTTTCCACCTAGGATTGGGAACAGGAGAAAAGATATCCATTCTCTCCATCTGTATTCAACATTATACTGGAAATCCTAGCAAGTGTAATAGGTGAAGGAAACAAAGTAAAAGACCCAAGTTGAAAAGAAAGAAACAGGTTATTATTCATAGGTAGCATAATTATACATAAAATCCAAAAGAATCTAGAAATTATTAAAAATAAGAATTTAGCAAACTCACTGAATATAAGGTCAATACATAAAAATCTCTTATATTTCTATACACCAGCAATAAACAAGTAGGAAATGAAAATTTTTAAAAATACCATTTAGGATAGCTCACCCCCCAAAACAACCTAGGAGTAGATCTAATGAAAGATTAACAAGACCTCCACCCTGAAAACAATAAGATATTGTTGAGATCAATTAAATAAAACTTAAAATGAGATATGCCATGCCCATGGATTGAAAGTCTCAGCATTATAAAGATGTCAATTCTCCTCAAGCTGATGTATAAATTCAATGCAATCCTATCAGACCCAGCAGATTTTTTTCTTTCATGGAATTGAAAAGCTGATGCTAAATTTTGTCTTGCAATGCAAAGGACTTGCAGGAGAAGTTAAGATGGCAGAGTAGTAAGGGGATCCTAGGCTCCTTTCATCCCTCTCATAGGGCTAGATCAGCATCAAATCCTTTTGAACACCTAGGAAATCACTCTGGGTATTAACAGAACAATCTGCATAATTATTTTTTTTTATTTTTTTAACGTTTATTTATTTTTGAGAGAGACAGAGTGTGAGCCAGGGAGGGGCAGAGAGAGAAAGGGAGACACAGAACCTAGAGCAGGCTGCAGGCTCTGAGCTGTCAGCACAGAGCCCCTTGCAGCCCGAAACCAAAAACCATGGGATCATGACCCGAGCCGAAGTCGGTCGCTTAACCGACTGAGCCACTCAAGCACCCCAATCTGCATAATTTGAAAGAGAGAACATTGCAGCTATGTGGTTTGAAGAGGTGAATTAGGGGACAGAAGAGCCACGGTGTCAAAGAAGAGAAGGAGCAGTTTTTGTGGAGGAGAAAGATGAGAGAGAGAGAGAGAGAGAGAGAGCGTGAGAGAGAGCAGCACATTGGGTTTGTATAAGAAAGCACTCCTCCTGAAAGCAGCTAGAGAGAAAGAATGAAAACACCACAGGGGACTGCATAAGAAAACTGTTCCCCATACCATTAATAGGTAAAACGGAGAGGGTTTCAATACCATCAGTTTTTTATAAACAACAGAGTACAGTCTGAAGTTTCAGAGGTCAGCCCCTGGTGGTGCTCTAGTGAGGAAACAGGGTGGAGCCCTGGGAACAGGTATCAGTCCAGTTGGAGGATCCCTTGGGTCTCCCAGGGAGAAGTAGCTCCCCTGCGTGGAGTGCATCTGGTAGAGGTGATACAGCCTCTCCACAGGCAAAAGACCCTGTGGGCAACATCAAGCCTCCACATTCACCCATATAGAAATAAAGATGCCAGCTGAGGGCAGCAAACCCTGGCACCATCTATGTGTTTCAATTTACCGTAAACTCTGAGCCACTGCCACTGCATGGTGGGATAGCTGTTTCCTGGGACAAGCTAGCCACAGCGTGGTGAGAACCTCCCCCATAAAATCACTGCAGGTCCAAATCGTGGGGGGTCTCTGAAGTGCGGGATTTTAAAACACAGCCACCCAAGATAAAACTCTGGAGAGAGGCACTGTCTGGTAGGCTGACAGCTCGGACACAGATGGGAAAGGTAGGGAGCTGATGGAACTGGGGGACACAGGAGGGGTGACTGATCACACATCAATAAGGATGTGAATTTCCTCCTCTGGAGACTAAAGATTGGGGTAAAGCCATTTTCACCATAGCCTGCCAACACTGATTGACCCCAGTGTGCTAAGGAGTGCCACCAAGTAGAGATGGAGCTGTTAAACCAAGCCCCTTCAGGCACATCTTCAGTAGGGTTAATGGACCTGAGAATTAGAGCAGCAGCCTCCTTCCCCAGAAAACCAGCACAAACCCCTTGAAGGCATTAAGTCTACTGATCATAGAGTACTACAAAGTTGCAGCTCTAGGGGAAACTGGATGTAGCTTCCTTTGGGTTTTTTTGTTTGTTCATTTGATTGTTCAATTTTTTTTTGTTGTTGTTGCTTCTGTTTCTGTTGTTGTTTTCTTTTCTTTTGTTTCTCAGATACAGAAATGGCAAAATTTTTTATTTCTTTAATTTTTAATTTGTTTTTCTTCTTTTCTCTTTTCTCCTTTTTCTATCAAGCTTCTTTTAACAAGCAGACCAAAACACACCTAAGATCTAGCTTCCTTTATTTGATTTTTTTAATTTAAAAAGTTTTATTTTATTCTATTATTATTGTTGTTGTTTCCGCCTCCAAAATGACAAGACATAGGAATTCACCTCAAAAGAAAGAACATGAAGGAATGATGGCTAGGGATTTAGTCAAGGCAGATATAAGTAAGACATATGAACTAAAATTTAAAACAAGCATACTAGCTGGGTTTGAAAAAAAGGCATAGAAGACACTAGAGAATCCCTTTTTGCAGAGATTAAAGAACTAAAATCTAGTCAGGACAAAACTAAAAATGCTATAACAAAGATGTAAACCCAAATGGAAGTCATAAAAAAGAAGATGGACAAAGCAGAAGAGCAAATTAGTGATACAGAAGATAAAATTATGAAAAATAATGAAGCTGGAAAGAAGACAGAAACAAAGACCACGAAGGTAGACTTAGAGAACTCAAGGACTTATTAAAATGGACTAACGTTCATATCATAGGAGTCCCAGAAGATAAAGAGAGAGAAAAAGGGGCCAAAGGTTTATGTGAGCATATTAGAGCTTAAAATTTCCCTAATCTGGGGAAGAACACAGACATCAAAATCCAAGAAGCACAGAGACCTTCCATTAAATTTAACAAAAGCCAGCCATCGCCAAGACATATCATAGTCAAATTTCACAAAATACACAGAAAAGGAAAGAATCCTAAAAGCAGCAAGGGAAAAAAGTCCTTAACCTACAAGGGAAGAAAGGTTCATAGAAACTGTGTCCACAGAAACTTGGCAGGCCAGAAAGGAGTGGCAAGATATATTCAACATGCTGAATGGAAAAAAAATATGCAGTCAAGAATACTCTATCTGACAAAGCTGCTATTCAAAATGGGAGAGACAAAGAATTTCCCAGAAAAAGAAACCAAAGGAGTTTGTGACCATTAAACTACCCCTAAAAGAAATTTTAAGGGGGACTCTTTGAGTGTAGACAAAAAAAAAAAAAAAAAAAAAAAAAAAACCAAGGCAACAGAGACTAATAAGGACCAGACAGCATCACCAGAAACACCAACTCTACAGGTAACTCAATGGCACTAAATTTATCTTTCAGTAATCACTCTGAATATAAAGGGACTAAATGCTCCAATCAAAAGACACAGGGTACCAAAGGGATAAAAACAACAACAAGAAGATCCATCTAAATGCTACATATAAGAGACTCATTTTAGACCTAAAGTCACCTACAGATTGAAAGTGAGGGGATGAAGAACCATCTATCATGCTAATGGATGTCAAAAGAAAACCGGAGTAGCCATACTTATATCAGACAAACTAGATTTTAAAACAAAGAGAGTCACAAGAGATGAAGAAGGGCATTATATCATAATTAAGGGAGTCTGTCTATCAAGAAAATTTAACAATTGTAATTATGTGTGCCCCCAACTTGGAAACACCTAAATATATAAACCAATTAATAACAAACATACAGAAACTCATTGATAATAATACAATAGTAATAGGGGACTTTAACCCCTCTTTCCCCTTACATCAACGGACAGATACCCTAAGCAGAAAATCAACAAGGAAACAATGGCTTTGAATGACAGACTGAACGAGATGGACTCAACTGATATAGTCAGAACATTTCATCCTTAAGCTGCAGAATACACATTCTTCTCGCATGCTCATGGAACATTCTCCAGAACACATCACAGGTCACAAATCAACCCTCCACAAGTACAAAAAGATCAAGATCATACCATGCATATTTTCAGATTACAACACTATGAAACTTGAAGTCAACAATAGGAAAAAAATTGGAAAGCTCTCAAATACATGGAGGTTAAAGAATATCCTACTGAAGAATGAATGGTTAACCAAGAAATTAGAGAGAAAAAAATTTTACATACATGGAAGCAAATGAAAATGAAAACACAATAGTCCAAAACATTTGTGATGCAGCAGTCCTAAGAGGGAAGTATATTGCAATTCAAACTTATCTCAAGAAACAATAAAAGTCCCAAATATACAACCTAACCTTACACCTAAAGGAGCTAAAAAAGGAAAATCAAATAAAGCCTAAAGCCAGCAGAAGAAGGGAAATAATAAAGATTAGAGCAGAAATAAAGGATATAGAAAGAACAACAAAAACAGATCAATGAAACTAAAAGCTGGTTCTTTGAAAGAATTAACAAAATTGATAAGCCCCTAGTCAAACTTTACAAAAAGAAAAAAGAAAGGACCTAAGTAGATAAAATCATGAATGAAAGAGGAGAGATCACAACCAGCATCATGGAAATACAAACAGTTATAAGAGAATACTATGAAAAATTTTACAGGAACAATCTAGGCAATCTGGAAGAAATGGACAAATTCCTAGAAACTCACAAACTACCAAAACTGAAACAGGAAGAAATAGAAAATTTGAACAGACCCATAATCAGCAAAGAAATTGAATCAATAATCAAAAATCTCCCAACAAACAAGAGTCCTGGGTAAGATGGCTTCCCAGGGGAATCCTACCAGACATTTAAAGAATAGTTTATACTTATTTTTCTCAAATTATTTCAAAAATAGAAACAGAATAAAAACTTCCAAACTCATTCTACAAAGCCAGCATTACCTTGATTCCAAAACCAGACAAAGACTCCACTAAAAAGGAGAATTCGAGCCAATATCCCTGGTTACATAGATGTGAAAACTCCCAAGAAGATATTAGCAAATTGAATTCAACAGCACATTAAAAAACTTATTCACCACGATCAAGTGGGATTTATTTCTGGGCTGCAAGGCTGGTTCAATATTCGCCCATCAATCAACATGATATATACCACATCAATAAAAGAAAGGATAATAACCATATGTGATCTTATCAACAGATGCAGAAAAAGTATTTGACAAAATACAGCATCCATTCTTGATAAAAAACCCTCAACAAAGTAGGAACAGATGGAACATACCTCAACATCATAAAGGCCATATATCAAAAAGACACAGCTAACATCATCCTCAATGGGGAAGAAAGGAGAGCCTTTCCTCTACAGTCAGGAAGAAGACAAGAATGCCCACTCTCACCATTACTATTTAACATAGTACTAGAAGGCTTAACCTCAGCAATCAGACAACAAAAAGAAATAAAATGTATACAAACTGGCAAGGAAGAAGTCAAACACTAGTTGCAGATGACCCAAATAGAAAACCCAAAAGATTCCACAAATACATGAATACAGCAAAGTCACAGGATGTGAAATCAACTTGAAGAAATCTGTTTAAAAATTTGTTTAACGTTTATTTATTTTTGAGAGACAAAGAGAGACAAAGTGTGAGTGGGGGAGGGGCAGAAAGAAAGGGAGACACAGAATCCGAAGAAAGCTCCAGACTTTGAGCTGTCAGCACAGAGCCCAATGCAGGGCTTGAACCCATGAATGGTGAGATCGTGACCTGAGCCAAAGTCACATGCTCAACCAACTGAGCCACACAGGCACCCCAAAATCTGTTGCATTTCTATACACCAAGAACAAAGCAGCAGAAAAAGAAATCAAGGAATCGATCCCACCTGCAATTGCACCACAAACAAAATATACCTAGGAATAAACCTAACTTCTTGGTGAAAGATCTATACTCTGAAAACTATAGAACACTTACGAAAGAAATCAAAGATGACACAAAGAAATAGAAAAGCATTCCATGCTCATAGATTGGAAGAACAAACATTATTAAAATGACCATGCTACTCAAAGCAATCTACACATTTAATGTAATCCCTCCCAAAATACAACCAGCATTTTTTGCAGAGCTACAACAGACAATTCTAATACTTGTATGGAAACACAAAAGACACCTCATAACCAAAGCAATCCTGAAAAAGAAAAACAAAACAGGAGGCAACATGATTCTGGATTTCAAACTATATTACAAAGCTGTAGTCATCCAGACAGTATGGTACTGGAACAAAAACAGACACATAGATCAATGGAACAGGACAGAAAACCCAGAAATGGACCCACAACTACATGTTCAACCAACCTTTGACAAAGTAGGAAAGAATATCCAATGCAAAAGACAGTATCTTCAACTAATGGTACTGAGAAAACTGAATGGTGACATGCAGAAGAATTGGACCACTTTCTTACACCGTACACAAAAATAAATTCAAAATGGATCAAAGACCTAAATGTGAGGCAGGAAACCATCAAAACACTACAGGAAATCACACTCATAAATCTCTTTGACTTTGGCTGGAGCAACTTCTTACTAGACACATCACTGAAGTCAAGGGAAACAAAAGCAAAACGAACTATTGGGACTTCATCAAGATTAAAAGCTTGTTCACAGTGAAGGTAACAATCAACAAAGCTAAAAGGCAGATTTCAGAATGGGAGGAGATATTTGCAAAAGACATAAGGATTAGTGTCCAAAATCTATAAAGAACTTATCAAACTCAACACCCAAAAAACAAATAACCCAGTTAAGAAAGGAGCAGAAGACAGGAATACTTTTCCAAAGACATCCAGATGGCTAACAGTCACATGAAAAGATGCTTAACGTCACTCATCATTGGGGAAATACAAATCAAAACCACAGTGAGACACTACCTTACATCTGTCAGAATAGCTAAAATTAACAACACAAGAAACAACAGGTGTTGGTGACAATGCAGAGAAAGGGGAACCCTCTTGCACTGTGGGTGGGAATACAAACTGGTGCAGCCACTCTGGAGAACAGTATAGAGGTTCCTCAAGAAACTAAAAATAGAATTACCTTACAATCCAGCAATTGCACTATTAGGTATTTACCGAAAGGATACAAAAATACAGATTTGAAGAGGTACATGCACCCAATGTTTATAGCAGCATTATCAACAGTAACCAAACTATAGAGAGCACAAATGTCCATTGACTGTTGAGTGGACAAAGAAGATGTGGTGTGTGTGTGTGTATACATATACATATATATACGTTTGGGCTCTCTATAGTGTGTGTGTGTGTGTGTGTGTGTGTGTGTGTATTTATATGTAATGGAGTATTACTCAGACATCAAAATAATGAAATTTTGCCATTTGCAATGATGTGGATGGAGCTAGAATGTATTATGCTAAGTGAAATAAGTCAACCAGAGAAAGACAAATACCATATGATCTCACTGATATGTGGAATTTAAGAAACAGCCAGATGAACATATGGAAAGGGGGGTAGGGAAGAGAAGAGAGGGAAATAAACTACAAGAGATTCTTAATGACAGAGAGCAAACTATGTGTTGATGGGGGAGGTGGGTGGGAGATGGGCTAGATCAGTGATAGGTACTAAGGAAGACACTTGTAATAAGTACTGGATGTTGTATGTAAGTGATGAACCACTGAATTCTACTCCTGAAACCAATATTACACTGTATGTTAACTAACTAAAATTTAAATTTAAAAAAGGAAAAGAAAAAAAAGAAAGAAAGAAATGTAAAGGACTTAAAATAGCCAAAATAATCTTAAAGAAAAACAAATCTGGAATGTTTACATGACCAGGTATCAAGACATACAAAGCAGCAGTAATTAAGACTATATGCTACTGAGGTAAAGATAACTACATAGACCATGAAACGGAAAAGAGAGTCCAGAAACAGACCTGCACATTTGCAGGCACCTCATTCAGAATAAAAGCACAACTACAATTCAATGGGGGAAAGTATCGTCTTTTCCATAAATGATCTGGGCCTCTTGGCTATCCATAAAGGAAAACAAAACAAAACAAGACAAAACTTATGAATCTTACCTTACGCTATTTACAAAAAACACCTTGAGATAGATCACACACCTAAACATGAAAGGTAGAACAATAAAACATAACAGACTACTGTATAATATTTTCATGAACTTGAAAAAGCTGTCTTAAATATGATGCAAAAAACACTACCCATAAAACAAAAGATTAGATTAGAGTCCATTAAAATTAAGACCCTCTGTTCATCAAAGGGCACCATTAAGGCAAGCCACAAACTGGAAAAAGCAATTTACAATACATATATCCAACAAAGGACTCAGGACCTAGAACATGTAAAGAACTACTATAAATCAATAAGACAACCTAATTAAAAATTGGGCAAAAAAATTTGAACAGGCACTTTATAACAGATCCAAATGACCAAAAACATAGGAAAAGGTACTTAAAAACATTAGTCATCAGGGAAAATGCAAATTAAAACCACAGTACAATATCATTACATTCCTCTTAGAGTAGCTAAAATCATAAGGACTGACAGTTCTACATACTGGTAGAAAAGCAGAGCAATCAGTATAACTACTTTGAAAAGTGTTTGGCAGGTCAACTAAAGCTAGACATATGTATACCCTGTGACCTAACAATTCCACTCTTGGAATATACCCATGTAATAGATGCTTACGGAAGTTTTACTTACAATGGTCCCAAACAGGAAATAATCCAAGTGTTCATCAACAGCAGTTGGTAAGTAAATAGTGTTATATTCTTAAAATGCAATACAATGGATAAAGAACATATTACTATTGCATGCAACCTGGCTGAATTTCATGCAGTGAATGTTATGTGACAGTAGCCAGATACAAGAGGATGTACTGTATATTTCTATTATTTGAAGTTCAAAAGTAAGAATAATTAATCTATGTGGCAATAGAGGTCAGAATAGTGATGACCATTTGGGGGTTTCTGACTGAAAAGGAACACAAGAGAGATTTCTGGGTGCTGGAAATACTCTACACCTTTGGCAAAAGTTTGTCTCTCAGGGTGCTAACTCCCTGTACCTCTGGTTTGTGCACCTCTGGCCCACCTGCCCTGCCTCTGACAAAGCCAGATCCCACTTGCCATGGTGCAATGCTTTATCTGAGCCAAAGCCTCTGTGAATCAGTTTAGACCAGACTTGGGCACCAGAGAGAGTGGAGCTGCCACTCCAGCCCAATAGAGGCCATGCTAAACTAGGCCCTCTCCCTGGAGAGGCAGACAAGACGAGGAGGACACGAGGAGGTGAGGTGGTCAGGGCAGCAGCATAGACTCTCAATTGAGCAAGCAGCCAAGGCCCAGTGAGCAGGAAAGGCCAAGCAAATCTGGGGAAGCACCTAAACTGAGTTTCTCACAACTTTGTCATAGATAACTGCAAAAGCCACAATTCAATAAGGGCAGGGCAACTAAAGGCTCACACCCCTCAGGAATGAAGGCTCTGGTTACACCAACAGGCGAACAAACAATACAGATCAGCCAAAATGCTGGCTAAAAGTGAGGGAAATTGGTGATAAAGGAAGGAGATAAATATGCATAATGGCTGTGAAAATTAATATAGGGAAGCCTCACTAAAAATGGAATCAGAAGGGTAGAAGCAGAGGCTGAAAGGGGGAACCATACCACTCAATGTCAATTACAGGAAGAATTGTTAATTACAGTCCCCAGTAGAGAATCATCAACAGGAAAGAATCATCCATTACAGGCCTCAACAGGGAAAGATTTACATGGCATCTCCTATAAGAAATCAACTGTATCTGCAACTCAGCCAATTTCTCCAATGGACTTTCCTTTGAAACAAACCCTCTCAATGTTCATAAAATACTGTTCCCTTCCTTTTTTTTTTTCCTTTGACTTGCCTATGGTTTTGCTATAGCTTGCATGCCCCAAATTAAAATTCTCGGTTATGGAGCACCTGGGTGGCTCAGTCGGTTAAGCATCCGACTTTGGCTCAGGTCATGATCATCTCATGGTTCGTGGGTTCGAGCCCCGCATCAGGCTCTGTGTTCACAGCTTGCTCAGAGCCTGAAGCCTGCTTCAGATTCTGTGTCTCCTTCTCACTCTCTGCCCCTCCCCTGCTCATGCTCTGTCTCTCTGTCTCTCAAAAATAAATAAATGTTAAAAAATAAATAAATGAAATAAAATAAAATTCTCAGTTACTCCTGAATAAACCCATTTTTGCTAGCAAAATGACTGACTTTTATTTTAAGATTAACATGGTCTTGAGACTAGTCCTAGCAGCAGACACTGGTTTATTCAATAACTCTCTTGCTTTAGGTCTTTTAGGAGATTGCAATTGGCCACCACTTTGTAGGAGATTCTATGAATGATTGGACTTGTACATTCTCTTAAAGAAAAAGCAAAATAGCGTGGGCTTGCACACACACAAAAATGTCACCTCTACATAATAATATTGGAGCTAATATTATGGAATGAGAAGAGTGGATATGAGCAGTTCAAGGGGTAAATTGTGTTGGATTAATCTTACAGAACCCCCTTAAGATTTTCTTGGCCCCATCCATGCACTGGACCCTCAGTTACTCACTCCTTCTCAGTACCTACTTGCTCCTTGAGGGCCCAAGTGGTTCCACTGCCGGAGGTCAACCAGGCACCACTTGGAATATAGCTCCTTATACACCACAAGGCATGGAATCGCTCTTTCTGAGCTACTGCTGAATGGGCTGGACAACAAAGCCAGTAAGTTCAGGGGAGCTGATCACCTATAGGAGATGAGAAGCCAAATACTTCCTCTTCCTCCTTCCCATGGACTGTTCCAAGGCATGGTTTCATTCTATAGCCCATTAGTAGACATCCCAAATGTCAGGGCAAGTCCAACTGCAGGGTGGCCCGCTGGGTCTCTTCATTGTACCACAGTGGCCAGTTTAGTAACATTTCACCTTTTATTGCTTCCCAGCCATCCCTGACTATTTCCCCCTTTCCCTCACTCTCATTGCTCTGCTCTGGGATTAAACTCTCCAATTATTAACACATAAGCTTGCCCTAGACTTTGTTTTTTAGGGAACCCAGGAAAAACATACGTAGTTGGGGGTGTGAGATGTTTTAGAATCAAAAATTTTGATGTATGATAAACACATACATTTTTTCAATACACATTAAATAAATTATTTTTGCACCAAAGCATATTTAGATCATCTGGACAACCACTTTATAATTAGATATTCCCACTACTTCAATGCTTTACTTTCAATTGCTTAAAGACATGTACTTGAGCAATAAATTCTATTTATTAGCTAAGTACTAACCTAACTTTTATGAGCCAACGTCAAAGAAAGGGGATAAACAAGGTGAAATTGATGCTTATCACAAATGAAGTCTTGGGATGAAGGGATATTTCAAGTAATTTGAATACAGTAAATTGGTAGACCAACTTGAGTTTCCATCTGAGGTTTGACAAATTTAAAAGAGTTTATGAAGTAGGTGGCAGTCCATAATTCATATTGAGAGAAATTTAGTTTCAATAAAATAATTTAATGTTGTTAATTTGAATTATATTGACCCATGAGCTGTGGAATAGAAAAAATAGAGGTCTGATGAGGGAACTGGAGGGAATTTGCTTTGCACAGTGATACGTAAATTTTATCTTTTCTCTCCATTATAAAATATTCAATAATATCTATGTTGCTTTCTAATTTTTTTGTTGTTGTTGCAAGTGGATTGTATAAGAGAGCATCAAGAGGTGATGAGGTTATGTCAAGATCAATGAGGATTTAAAAAAAAAAAATGACCACCATCACAGATAACTGGGTATATGACTTACACTTAATAGTGCTCACTGAATATGCAGAATAGTCAGGCCTCCATGGGGAGGTGAGGGTTGGAGGGTGGTGTTGGGTGGGTCAGTGTCCCTGGATTAGCAAACATTTGTAATAAGTAAACATCTTTTAATGGCCGAGCTGCTTGTCACCTGTGAATTCCTCCAAGGAACAGGATGTGGGCTCCCCACCCTCATTCCCAGCATCTGGCACAGGTGTAGACAAGGCTAATAATCCTTTCAAAATGAAATATTTGAAAGTACACAGAATTTGAGACTAAGCTATATGTATGGTTCCTTATATTGGAGACAAATGCAATGGTGAAAGAATTTTGGGTCAAAGGGTTAAACACTGTGATAAACCACCACTGATAACTTGGAAAAATGTGTGTCTATATATTCATATATATATATATAGAGAGAGGTAAAGAAAGATACCTCTAAATGCAGCATTCTCCAAAGAGAGAAATCAAAGTGCAATGTGCAGCAATGGGGTCATTTAAATGTTCTGTTTTCATCTTGGTCATTCATCTCCTGGAAGGCGCTGTGAGCAAGTCACTCATTCAGCTGAATAATAATGGTTATGAAGGGATTGTCATTGCAATTGACCCTAATGTGCCAGAAGATGAAACACTCATTCAACAAATAAAGGTAGGTTCAAAATGATAATTATCCATGCTTTAAAAACATTTTTTATCCAATTATTTTTATTTTTATTTTTTGATGTTATTTTTGAGAGAGAGGGAGACAGAGCACGAGTGGGGGAGGGGCAGACAGAGAGGGAGACACAGGACATGAAGCAACCTCCAGGCTCTGAGTTGTCAGCACAGAGTCCAACACGGGGCCTGAAACCCATGAGCCATGAGATTGCGACCACAGCCGAAATTGGATGCTTAGCTGACTGAGCCACCCAGGTGCCTCTATGCTTCAAAAAAAAATAAGTGTAATATTGTCGTAGAGCAAACATGAGTTCTCTAACTCCAGCTGTGTGACATTGCCACATTATTTTCAGGTCTGAGTATGTTTCTTCAGCTGTAAAATATAAATAATAACACTAAACTATTAAGATTCTTGTGACAGATGAGATCATAAATGCAGTGCACATAACTCAGAGTTTGATACATCATTGGTGCTTAATAAATGATGTCTACACTATATCAGATTCTCCTTTTATTCTCCTAATTGTAATCCCCTTCTCTGTGATCCTATTTAATACAGGAGCCCAGGATGCAAATCTCTGACTTAAGAACAATCCTGACCCTTCCAATGAGAGGAAACTATGCATTTTACCAGCTCCAATGCAAGGGACCCTCTCAGGGCTGCTGGGCAGGCTCACCTCACTTGTTACTTCTCCCATGGGGGAAGGAAAAACTAGGGAAGCATCTAACTGCTATAAGGTGGAGGGATTAGAGAGGTTGCATACAACAGCAAACTTTAAGAAGGAAATGCATTCTAAAAGGCAAAAGTGTAGGTCTGTAAAATGGGAATAATAGTAAGCACCTTCCTCATAGGACTTTGTCATGATTAAGTTTAACAATGCATGCATATAAGGGAAGCTGAGTTAAGGGTATATGGGAACTCTGTACAATTTTTTGCATGTCTTCTGTAAGTCTAAAATTATCTCAAAAATTTTTTTAAAAACTTCAAAAATGTATGCATAATGCCTGATACATAATAAGAGCTCAGTAAATGTTAGGTGTAGCCATCAATCATCAATCCCACTGTTAATCCTTCTAGATCAAAAGAGTTCCTCCCTCTTAACCAAGCCAAAGGGGCTGAAGCTTGTTTCTAGGCAAAGTTCCTAAGTGTGAGTTCAGAAGTTAATAGTGTAAGGGCCCCAAAGGTCGTCCCCAAAGTTTCTTTGCTCTGAGCAGAAGCAAGGCCAGAAAGATGGAGTTTGGAAAAAGGGCCATCTCTACCACCAAGAGAAGGTTGGGGTTGGAGAAGTGCAGCAGTTGATGGGGGAGGAGAAGCTTACCTGTTTAAGTGAAAGACTATGAGGTCTACCACCATTGGTGAAAGAGAAATTTACATCTTTTGAAATCCCTCAAATCAGAAACCTTGGGTAGGTTTTTGATTACCTCTAAATTTAGGCATGAGCAAAAATGAAGTAGCCACTTAAAGTTAACAGACAAAGTATGGAAGAAAAAATGTGGCTGGCAATGTTTCTGTCTCTTGCTGGATAGTCAGTAGGGCTCAGGAAATACCAGGAGGACACAGATGCCTTATCTTGAATGACAATGGTCATTTGTATTTATATTGTGCTTTAAAGCTTTCAAAGCTCTTTCATCTCACTATCTTAGGGAGATTTTCTTCCTGAGAAATGTACTTCTCACTACAATAATTAAATCTGCTTCCTGGTAGGAGTCCTAAATGAGTTGGGTATTAAGTTGGTTTCTACATCTTCTCCGTAACAGGAACACTTTTAAGGACAATAGTGTACTCTGTGTCGCTGAGTAGTTAATAAAAGTGGGTTCCCCACTATTTGATGTTCTAGATCTGCAGAGTTGAGGGAGCTCACTGTTGGCTTTGCTGCCTTTCCTGGCCATCCCTCACTCTCTGCTTTCTAAGGGGATTCTCTTCCTCAAGCCCTTGTGGGGCAGAAGCTTCTAAGTCAGCTCTTAAATACTGGCTTTAGCAGGACAGTCCCTAACATTTTTTCCATATATAGGACCGGCAGATGGCGCTGCAGCAGTTCTATCCAAGGCACCTACATTCTAGTCCGTTTTAGTTGTAGAAACAACAGAACACACATGACAGAGTGAGAGAGACTAAGGGAGAAACTCGCTCTCTGCTTGTGTGAGCGCTCTCTCTCTCTCTCTCTCTCTCTCTCTCTCTCACACACACACACACACACACACACACACACACACACACACACTTACACACACATTAAAGATATTGAATGGGAGCAGTTTGGAGTGTTCTCAATGCGTGGGAGCCCAGGCACGCCCTGACTTGGCACTCCTGGACAGTTTGCCACTCATGAAACCGCTTCGTTCATTCATTCTTTGTTCATCCATCCAACAAATATTCATAGAGCATTTACAAAATGTCAGTACCAGGAATCCACTGGTGAATAGTATACTATCCCTGCCCTTAAGGCATTACCAGCCCATCCTATAAACTGTTACCCTCAACCTTCTCCAAACCTCTTAAGTTTAAATGTCTATTTGGATATGAAGTCGCCTTCTCAAAATCTGGAACAGATGATGAAGCAAAGTTTCCTTATTAATGTTTCTATTAAAACATGGAAGACAAGAAAATTTCATGCTGCTTATTCTTCCTGGAGATAATGAAAATTCACATTTCACAAGTCAAATTGTAATATAATACTCTAATGTAGGAAGTTTTATATCTACTTTTCAACTTTTTGGTGATCTTGACTTAGTGTTTTTATTTTTCATTTTATTTTTTAAAAAATTTTTAATGCTTATTTATTTTTGAGAGAGACAGAGTATGAATGGGGGAGGGAGCATAGAGAGAGAAGAGACACAGAATCTGAAGCAGGCTCCAGGCTCTGAGCTGTCAGCACAGAGCCTGATGTGGGGCTCAAACTTGTGAACCAGGAGATCATGACCTGAGCCGAAGTCAATGCTCAACCAACTGAGCCACCCAGGTGCCCCCAGTGTTTTTATTTTTTTAAATCAGACAATATTATATTATCCTAGTAATTGTTAAAAATCTGGCTTTGGGGGAAGAAGGAAATGCAAATTACAAGAACTTTAATAAAACTGTCCAGGCAGCCATTACTGTCACTATCTGAAGGGAGGGAACCTAAGGCTCATAGAGATAAAATAAATTCCCCAAGTTTATCCTGTTAGGAAGTGGCAGAGTATGAGTCACTTCTGCATCAACGGGCAAGTATTTCCCCATGTAATGATGACCTGTTTCTGCCCCTAAGGCCATCCCTGCCAGGCACAGGACTCTAGTCATTCTGGTCTGCTCCAGCAAGGACATTCCTCCTGCAATGACCCATTTTTCTCTTAAATTATCAGTTCTTTTCCATTAGTATATACATGTGTTATAATAGTTTCCATTTAAAAAAAAAAAAACTAAACCAAACAAAACTCCCTTGTCCTGAAGTCCTCTTTCAGCTAATGTTTCATTTCTCCATTCCTCTTTAATCTACAGAAAAACTTCTTGACCTGTTGTCTGTATTCACCATCTCTGCTTCCTCATCCCCTAGTGTGTTGAACTCACTCATATGGAGCTATCATCTCTGTTCCACTAAAATGGATCACTCAGGTAGCCAAATTCATTGCTCAGTTATTAGTCCTCATCATACTTGATTGCTCAACAGCATTAGACACCGATGAGGAATCTCTCCTTCCTTAAACACTCTCGCCACTTAAACACAGAGCCTTCTGATTTCCTCCCCATGCACCTGCTGCTCCCTCCGGATCTCCTTTGCTGGCTTCTCCTCACCTCACCCCTAAATGCTGGGGGCCTGAGTGCTCAGTCTTCAGCCCTCCTCTCTCCTCTGTCTATACTTGCTTTTGTACCTTTCAGTGGTTTTCAGTCCTAGTAGACCCAATACCACTTTCTATAATAAATTTCTTATAATACCCTCTCTACCATCTTGTCATGAAGCAGCTCAGGGAATGTGCAGAGGCATTTATAATTTAACACTACAGCTCTTTTCATTTTAGAGAAATAAAGTTGAAGAGAAATTAATTACACCACTTCCTTATATTGAACACTTAGTACTATACTAAAAATAAATACTCTCATATCATTTAGTTAACCCCAAAATTATTACAGGAGCCAGCAGTGCTACAGTTGCATTCATTTTAATTTGAGTTTCTCTCCCAGTACTACTTGGTGTGGGACTTTGAGACCTATACTCTCGAACTGTCAGTTTCTCCCTTAAAGGTTTATTGATCCTCAAAAGATCAAATGAAATGAAACCAATAACTAACATTTCATAATGTTAACACAACGTTGAAATGTTAACATTTCATGTTGCTAAGTAAACATGGTTCTAAGTGCTTCCTTGACTTCATTTGCTCCTCACAACAAATTTATGAGCTAGTCGCTAGAATATTTTCTACTCTATGCGTGGAGAAACTGAGGTTCAGGGGAGCTTGAGGAAATTGCCTGATGTCCTGCCATAAGTGGTGGAACCACAATTAGTGTCTGCCTCTGGAGTCTGCATTGTCAACCATTATACTGAAATACACAGCATGTGGTAAGTACTCAGAAAAGATCAGTTATTATTATTAATAAAAGCGATTTCCACATTTCCCCTTCCCATCTTGATAAGTAACTAGTCTTTGGAAATGTGAAATATGGATATAAATTTGAATGATTGACAGTTTTGCCTATTTTCTGTCATAAATGTGCTGGTTATATGTGTTTTCTTTTTTCCCAGGACATGGTGACCCAGGCATCTCCATATCTGTTTGAAGCTACAGAAAGAAGATTCTATTTCAAAAAGGTTGCCATTTTGATTCCTGAAAAATGGAAGACAAAACCTGAGTATGTGAGACCAAAACTCGAGACCTACAAAAATGTGAGAATATCAAGTTTTTTTTCACATTCAATTTCCTTCTCTAATTCAGATTTTTTTTCATCAAAATATTCTAGAATCAAATGAAATTGTTTCAAAATACTCTTGCATGAAAAAGGTCAATTCATTTGCGGAATTTTGTAATAATGACTATTTGTTAAATTTCAGGCTGATGTTCTAGTTGCTGAACCAACTGCTCCAGGTAACGATGAACCCTACACGGAGCAGATGGGCAACTGTGGAGAAAAAGGGGAAAGGATTCATTTCACTCCTGACTTCCTAGCGGGAAAAAAGCTTGCTCAATATGGACCACAAGGTAGGGCTAGAGATAAAATAATCTGGTATATTTTTCACAATTTAATGATTTTATTCTCAAAGTAGATCAATAATAGCATTTTCTGAGTAAGCATATACAAGCAAAATAAATTATTATAACTTTTTTCACTTAAAATAGAGATTCAGTGCAAATTCGTGCAGCCACTCTGGAAAACAGTGTGGAGGTTCCTCAAAAAATTAAAAATAGATCTATCCTATGACTCAGCAATAGCACTGCTAGGAATTTACCCAAGGGATACAGGAGTGCTGATGCATAGGGGCACTTGTACCCCAATGTTTAATAGCAGCACTCTCAACAATAGCCAAATTATGGAAAGAGCCTAAATGTCCATCAACTGATGAATGGATAAAGAAATTGTGGTTTATATACACAATGGAATACTACGTGGCAATGAGAAAAAATGAAATATGGCCTTTTGTAGCAACGTGGATGGAACTGGAGAGTGTGATGCTAAGTGAAATAAGCCATACACAGAAAGACAGATACCATATGGTTTCACTCTTATGTGGATCCTGAGAAACTTAACAGGAACCCATGGGGGAGGGGAAGAAAAAAAAAAAAAAGAGAGGTTAGAGTGGGAGAGAGCCAAAGCATAAGAGACTGTTAAAAACTGAGAACAAACTGAGGGTTGATGGGGGGTGGGAGGGAGGGGAGGGTGGGTGATGGGTATTGAGGAGGGCACCTTTTGGGATGAGCACTGGGTGTTGTATGGAAACCAATTTGTCAATAAATTTCATATAAAAAAAAAAAACTGAGGGGCGCCTGGGTGGCGCAGTCGGTTAAGCGTCCGACTTCAGCCAGGTCACGATCTCGCGGTCCGTGAGTTCGAGCCCCGCGTCGGGCTCTGGGCTGATGGCTCAGAGCCTGGAGCCTGTTTCCGATTCTGTGTCTCCCTCTCTCTCTGCCCTTCCCCCGTTCATGCTCTGTCTCTCTCTGTCCCAAAAATAAATAAACGTTGAAAAAAAAAATTAAAAAAAAAAAAAAACTGAGAACAAACTGAGGGTTGATGGGGGGTGGAAGGGAGGGGAGGGTGGGTGATGGGTATTGAGGAGGGCACCTTTTGGGATGAGCACTGGGTGTTGTATGGAAACCAATTTGACAATAAATTTCATATATTGGAAAAAAAATAGAGATTCAGAATAGTGTATTTCCCAGTTAAAATTTAAATTCTTCATGTTTAGCACACGTGTGTAAGTACAGAATTTTTAATTTTTAGAAATTGTTATCAGATAGTATTATAATATACTTTCCAAGTATAATCAAATGCAATAAGTTTTAGATAATTAAGGTAACTAATAACTAGTACTAGGTTTCTTCTCTATCTTGAAAAGATTAGGACCCATTTGATTTTCTTCATTTAAATAGGGAAGGCAGAGAAAACAAACAAGAGTACTAGCACCTCAATACCCCACCCCCAAATACACGAATGCACTTATAGACCTTATCAGAAAGAGGTGTCAAACAAATGTACCTCTCTCTTGTTCCTTTACAACATTCCATCCCTACTCCATAACAGGAACAGAAAATTCCCAACCTATGGCTCAATATGTGTTGAACTGATTTACCTAAGTGCCCCATCCCACTCATGGTCACCACATTTATAATCCCTTCTTTCTCTACTGTGCCTCCATGCCTGCTCCCCTACAACCTTCCCTTCCCTTTAAGAGGTCATCAGTTGTTCCTCAGCACTGACAGAATAGTCTAAATCTTTAATGTGAGATTCTAGGTCTTCCTTAGCATACATCCCTTCATATAACTGTCCAAATTCAGCCTACCTAGGAATTTACATTCCAGAAAAACTGAGCTGAGTGTAAGCTCAAATACTCACTGAGTGCCTATTAAGTTCTAGGCACTATTTGCCAAGGCATGGCAATGAAGTCATGGTGTCTATTCTCATGGAGATGTGTCTAGTGTGACAGACTAGCATTAAAGAGTAATGAAAATATAACATGATAAAGTGTCATAATGGGATATAATGAAAGTGCAAAGGAGGGGTATATGGACAGGTTTAGGATGTCAGAGAAGGCTTCTAGATGGAGATAAGCCTGATTTTGAAAGAGGAGTAGGATTTATCCAGAGAGAGGGAAAGAGTATTCTGAGTCAGAGGAAAACTATGTGAAAAGAACAAGAGATGAGCAAGAACATGGTGTGACTCTAGACAGCAAAAGGAGTTTAGGAATTCACTGTGATTTTAGAGTTTTGGTAGTGGATGAAGAACAGCAAGAGATATGGCTTCAGAGAGGAGCAGAGCCTGGATCAGGAATCTTGTGTGCCATGCTGAGATGTTGGACTTAACCTGAGCACCATAGGGGAGCCATCTAAGACTAGAGATATGGTGGCCAGTTGGGTGGCCATTGCAGTGATTCAGGAGTAGGCAGCAGTAAGATTGGAAAGAGGAGACTAGGTCAAAGCAAAAAGCCAGAGGTGTAGTAGGCAGACCTTGAGGGTTAACCAGATATGAACCATGAGGGAGAAGGACATATTGGGGATGCCGCTCTGGCTGCCCTATGAATGCCTCTGGCTCCCACAACAGCCTGCACTGGCCTCCATCGTTATACTTCAACCACTAGGGATTTTAGTTATCTGATCATTTGTGTCATCTGCTAGACTGTGAGCTGTGTAAGGACAAGGCAGTTGTTTCATCTTTGTGCACCTACTAGTGCCTGATTAACATTTGATGAGGCAAAATAAGTAGTTATATCTTAAAGAAATGTGCAGTTATCATTAGATTCTTTTTTCCCTGAGGAAATCAAACCTTTAACTGAAAAAAATTAACATAGCAATGCATAATGATGTTTAGAAAAATTACCTTCTCCTAGTGTGAGAAGATAATTTTGTCATTCTTATTGTAAATCCGCTGTTTAAAATATTTTCTCACAGGAAGGGTCTTTGTCCATGAATGGGCTCATCTGCGATGGGGGGTATATGATGAATACAATAATAACCAGAAATTCTACTTTTCCAATGGAAAAAGACAAGCAGTAAGGTATGTGTATTTTAATTTAATTTTTCCCAACCTATTTTTAAGCTTATTTATTTATTTTGAGAGACAGAGAGAGCATGTGCACACATGGGCACTTGTGTGTGTGAATGGGGGAGGGGCAGAGAGAGAGGCAAAGAGAGAATCCCAAGTCATTTCCACACTGTCAGTGTAGAGCCCAAGGGGGGCACAGAGAGCTCGATCTCACAAGCCTTGAGATCGTGACCTGAGCTGAAATCAAGAATCAGATGCTCAACTGACTGAGCCACCTTCCCAAACTATTTTAAAATTACAACCATTTTCTTCCATGAATTGACTTCAAAAATATCAGTTTTTTATATTTTTTATCTTTCATTCTCTTAGCGCCCTCTTTTTCAGCTTCCCACAAAACTACTTCTTTTGTTCACTTTGTAAGTGCTTCAATTAGTTGAATTGTCTACTCTGCAGCTACAAATCATTTGCCTCTGTGTGTGTGTGTGTGTGTGTGTGTGTGTGTGTGTGTGTGCGTGCAATGATAAGAAATCCACAGGTACCATGTTCAGTGTCTCCATCTCCCTATATCAGAATCAGGGACATAAGCCAGCCTAATGGGATTCTTTAGTGCCTTGAGGGCAAAATGGTATCTATGTGGATTTGATCAGTACAAATGGGCTTGGGAGGGACTGTGGAAGTTACATAAATGACAACCCAAATATTAAAACAAAACAAAATTTATCCCAATTTAAATTAAACTTTCTGTACTGTCAATAGAAAGCAAACCGAATACTTGAAAAGTACTCTTGGCTGCCATTATTTTATGGGTGAGTTCAATTTCAATGAATATAAACTGCTTTAGCACTAACATAAAAGGCAGGGAATTTCCCAATTTACTTTAAAGAGGTAGCATAATTTAGACACTAAAACCTGACAGATGGCATGAAAAATAATTCTGTAGATACAGATTTCTAAAAAGATTTTAAATTAATGGGTAGTAAATTATATCTGGTAGAATTAAGGGGATAACAAACATACTAAGGCCAAGTAGGATATCTTCCAGAAATTTGAAAATATTGTGATATTAGGTAACTAATTAATATGGTATATTGAGTACAGAAGAAAAATAATGATGCCAATAGATTCTCAAAGGAGTTTGATAACCTTGCACACATGCCCGAGTTTAAAAACAACAACTCCTTTTTGAAGACTAAAATTTGGTACAACACTCCTCTCCACTTCTGCTTCCAGTTCTGTTTGCCTGATGCTGTTCAAGGACGGGAGCTAGGATTGGGTTCAGTTACTGTCCTACGTGGTGCAACTGTTTCCAAGGGGAGCTGCACTTGGCTCAGCACTCAATCTTGGCTTCCCATTTCTCCCACAGGAGCATTACTACTCACCATTTCGCCTTTCTTTACAACATTCAAACTCTGTTAGCTAGATCCACTTCTGTTGTATCTTCCCTCATTGTTACATAACCTCAGGCATAAATAGACACTACGTGCCTCCTAGAACCAGGCACAGTCCACCAGATTCCTTTAGCTTATTCCCTCTGCACCTCACAGACCACACCCAGGGGCCCTTCCCTGATGTGATCATACATTGGACCGACCTCTACAGTCTCAGCCAATGCATGCCATCCCAAACCCAACACCTGCCTTCCGCACTTCTCTTTTCTAAGCTTCTACATAGTTGAATGCTGTATATTCCCTCAAGAGAAAAACTTATTAGTAAGCTTATTAGTCCTTCCTAGAGATATTCTAGACATATTTACATATACGGCATGTTCTTCCACAGATAACATTAGCAAAGCTGACATGATCACCATGTCCTCTTAACAAAAATTTAATTATAGTGTATTAATAACGTTTATTGCTTCTTATCTTCCAAATATTTTTATTGCTTTGAAGGGCTAGGAGCAATTTTAAAAAATGATGGTAGTGACCACAACAGAAAGTTACTTCTTTAATAAGATACAGAACATTCACTGAAAACTGGTAGCCTTTCATATTTAATAGGGAAATGCTAGAGACATTCCTAGGAATAAGGATGACCACTATTAGCACATTCTAACTTTGTTTAGAAAGTTGGAGCCAATGCAATAACACCTTAAACTGAAGAGGTTAAAAACAGTGGGGCAGTAGGGAGCTGCTACTCAAAAGGAAGAGAGAAAATTGCTTTTAAGCAGATGAGACATAGTCCACTCAGAAAACCCAAGGAAATAAATAGAAATTAAAACTGACAAAGGAAGTCAATAAGGGGACCAGATACAAAATGAATATTCAAATTACCTTTCCATAGATTAACAATAACGAGTTCAAAAATATAATGGAAAATTTCTTCTCCACTTAAGATAGCAATTAAAAGTGTAATAAAAGTAGGGCAGGGGTATCACCTCGCAGTGTCAGAATACCTGAACTCAACAACACAAGAAACAACAGGTGTTGGTGAGGATATGGAGAAAAAGGAGCCCTCTTGAACTGTTAGTGGAAATACAAACTGGTACGGCTGCTCTGGAAAACAGCATGGAAGTTCCTCAAAAAGTCAAAAATAGAACTACCCTATGATCCAGCAATAGTACCACTGGGTATTTACTCGAAGAATACAAAAACACTAATTCGAAGGTATACATGCACCCGTATGTTTATAGCAGCATTATGTACTAATTATGGAAGCAATCTAAGTGTCCATCAATAGATGAAGGAATAAAGAATACTGGAACAATGGAATATTGTTCAGCCATAAAAAAGAATGAAATCTTGCCATTTGCAACATCATGAATGGATCAAGACCATATAATGCTAAGTAAAATAGGTCAGAGAAAGACAAATGCCATATGATTTCTGTCATATGTAGAATTTAAGAAACAGAACAAATGAGCAAAGGGGAAGACAGAGAGAGAAGGAAACCAAGAAACAGATTCTTAATTAACTGAACAAACTGATGGCTACTAGAGAGGAGGTGGGTGGAGGGAATGGGTGAAATAGGTGATGAAGATTAAGGAATGAGTGCACACACTTGTTGTGATAAGCACCAGGTAACTAAAATAAAAACTTAAAAACTAAGTAAAATAATTTTTTTTAAGTAGGGTCAACTCTAAGAAATGTGAAAGTCATATTAGAATAAAACAGTAAGATCCTTCTAAGGAATTCAAAAGAATATCAAGATAAGTTGAGAGACTTTGAATTCATGGAAGATGTAAATTCAACACAAATCAATACATAGATTTTATGAAACTAGTTAAAATACATCTATTTTTACCTCATTTTTAAAATCCTAGAGATTATTCAGTAGATAGTAGCTAAGAAGTGTTTTGAAAAATAATAGTAATAAGTGGTCATTTTACTTATTGAATTTTAAATATACTCTAAGTCTACATTAATTAAAACAATGGGGCTAATAGACACATATATAACAATTTATTATTTAATACAGCCAGAATTACAAATCTATGAGGAAAGGCAGAATTTCTTAAGATATCAGAGCAATTTTTAACTGTGTCTGTGTGGGGAAAAAATTAACAGACCCTCATTCCAATTGGATAGACTCATTAAGTATAATGAGTAAGAAACTAGATAAATATTAATAAATATTGAATTGTTATTTGGTGAAGTTCTTTCTATGCATTCAAGAATCGGGGGGCGCCTGGGTGGCGCAGTCGGTTAAGCGTCCGACTTCAGCCAGGTCACGATCTCGCGGTCCGTGAGTTCGAGCCCCGCGTCGGGCTCTGGGCTGATGGCTCAGAGCCTGGAGCCTGTTTCCGATTCTGTGTCTCCCTCTCTCTCTGCCCCTCCCCCGTTCATGCTCTGTCTCTCTCTCTGTCCCAAAAATAAATAAACGTTGAAAAAAAAAAAATTTAAAAAAAGAATCGGAAAAAGATGTAACTAAAGGAATAATAAATTTGGCAACATATGAATTAAAATTTTGGTTGTACACAAATCAAACATAAATTAAAGAAAAAGGTAACAACAGAAAAACATATCTATGAAAATTAAGAAACCAGACTTTTAAGAGCTTAGTATTATAACACACAAAGAACTTTTTAAAACCAAAAACAAAACGGTAACTCCCTAATAGAAAAATAGACACTGGAGAAGAATAAATAACTCACAAATGAAGAAATAAAAATGGCCAATAAACATATAATAAATGTTCAGACTTACTAGTAATCAAAGAGGTACAAATGTGACTAGGATGAGAATCACTTATTACCTAGTAAGTAAAGCTACTTTCAGCGGGATGAGCACTCCCACAGATGGTTGTTAGAGGCATAAACTGGCATAACTTTCCTTAGAAAGCAATTTGATGGCAAATATCAAATCTGTAAAACTTTTCCTATTTTTTGATCCAGTAATTTCGTGCTTAAAAATCCATTTTAAGGGAAATGACAGAATGGGTTGTATCCACAGACTTTAAAATGTTCAAACTTTTACTCTGGGAATCATGTAGCAAACTTGGAAACAGAGCCAAAACTTCATGTGAAATTTTATTTATTCATTGAAGTTTTACTTTTAGTACTGACAAATCAGTACCAAATTTCTACTAATTTGGGGGGGGGGGACCAAATTAAATAAATTAGGCTAGATTCATTTTATAGTATCAAAACATACAGCTATTAAAGTCACATTTTAAAAGGATATTATAAATTATAATAATACATTAAAATCTTAAGTATACTAACATACCAAGTTTTTTTAAAGCAGGAAGCAAAGTGATATGTGCAATGCTATGTTGATATATAGAGAAGAAAATGCTTCAATATGTTAACAGTAGCTTATTTCTAACGGTGGGACATGATTTTTTTATATTCTTCTTTATGCTCCTTTGCTATTTTCCAAATTTTCTGTGGTGTTGATACATTATTTATATGTTTAAAAAATAAAATGTAGGGGTGAAGGGTACCAGGGTGGCCCAGTCAGTTAAACATCCGACTTTGCTCAGGTCATGATCTTGCGGTTTGTGAGTTTGAGCCACTCTGCGAGCCCCACTGGGTTTGAGACCTGTGCTGATGGCACAGAGCCTGAAACCTGCTTCCAGTTCTGTGTCTCCCTCTCTCTCTCTGCCCCTCCCCTGCTCACACACACACTCTCTCTCTCTCTCTCTCTCAAAAATAAATAATCAAAAAAATTTTAATAAATAAAATTTGGGGGAAAGCAGTCCATTTATAATAGCCACAAACTCATAAGCATATAAAGAAAAATCTAAAATACCTACGAACATATAAGAAATATGCAAAATTGTATAACTAGAAAAACAGGAAATGTCTGTAAGCCTTTTGAGGGAAACAAAAGAGAGTTCCTGATTTTCTAGCAATGAGGGTCCTAGATTAGGAGGTAGCTAAGGGCTTGGAAGCTTATTAATTCTGACAATAGCCATACGCCAGAGTTAGCTTTTCTGCTGCAAAGAAACAAATTCTGATACCGTTTGGGGAACTCTTCAGATACTTTCTGGCAAATAAAAATGACTCTGTTGAGAATTTAATAATTTTGCTATTTAAGGTGATCTATTTGTTTATAAGAGGAAATTGTAGACATCAGAACAACCTGACCACAGGGTCTAATAACCCTTCAAAATGATTACAGCACCTAAACGTATTAATGTATTTTCAGATGTTCGGCAGATATTACTGGCAAAAATGTAATAAAGAAGTGTCAGGGAGGCAGCTGTGTCACCAAATCATGCAAACTCGACAAAGTAACAGGGCTGTATGAAGAAGGATGTGAGTTCATACCTCATGGCCTGCAGACTGTGAAGGCTTCCATAATGTTTGCACAAAGTATTGATTCTGTAAGTATTCTGTTCTTCTTGTATTTTTGTCTTCTTGACACTTATGAATTTAGTGAAGTATCTTATCCCCGATTGCTGCAAGAAAGGATCAAATTTTAGGAAATCACCAGTGAACAGCTGATTCTCTGTGGGAGAAACTGGGAGTACAAAATCAGTGATAAATTCATTATCTCCCCCCCACATCCCGCACCCCCTCCTTAGGTCCATTAGTGAGACTCCATCATCTCCCTCCCATGAGCCTGTGGTTTCAGTGCTTCGAATCATCTCAAATATCCTTAAAGGCAGACAAGCACAACAATTTTTGGTTAACTAAGAAATTTACCCAAGAGAATTAGACACTTCTTTTTATTCATTAATAAAAAGTAGCCTTAAATTTAATTTGCAGAGATCTCTTTTCAGTCTGCATATTTGCTTTTGGTTGTTAACTGAAATTTTCAATCCTTTAAGCGTGTTGCTGCCTATAAGGGGTTTGAACATAGTTTTAATAATTTTAAGTAGTTTTTAAATGTGTCCTAATGTTTTTTTAAATGACCAACTGGTATATAATAAATTTGACAAATTATCCTTATTAGTGTTAAATATATATATCAGCAAATTTGCATAAACTAAAACTAAATGCATCAGTTTATCACTAACTAAAATCAGTGGAGAGACTGTGTGGGGAGACTCTCCTGTCTTTCAGTCTCCTATAAAATTATGTTTTCCTTTTGAAATAGAAGGTGAAGTAACTTGCAAGAGTCTGTCAATAAAAATGTGGTGTAAGTTTTAAAAATGTGATGTACCATGGTCCAAAAGGCCCATCCTTCACTCTGGCTTTGCAGTCTATTTCTAGACTTATTCAGAAACTTTCAAGAGAGGGCCCTCATTATGTTTTAGATTAACCACAAAGTTAAATTTAATGCATGATCAGGTTTAGGAACCTCTGCCTGGAGTTCACATACAAGTTTTTCAGAACCCCTGCTAAAATGTAGCCATAATGATATTATGGAAACACTACCAAAATGACCTGGAGAATGAAAACAGAAAAAAATAAGTGCTTTACACCTAATTATTACTTTCTATATTACTAGAGTCCTGGATATTTAGGATTTTTAATTGAATGATAATACTGCGAATAATAGTCTGAGAGGAGGAATGAGGTTACACATTCTTTGCATACTATGCCACCTTTTTTAATCCCCCCAAATGCTAGCAATGTAAATACTTAAGAAAGGGGAGGAAACTTTCATTTACTGACTGTGTTAGTATGGACCCTATTCCGTACGTTCTCATATAATTCTTGCATAATAACTATTACCCTTTTGCAGATTAAAAAAAAACCTGACACGCAGATTTTAGAGTTACTCAAAAAACAACAAACTTATATTGAGCTTTTATTATGTATCAGACACTGAACCAAGTTTTGAGGAAGCAAAATTTAATGAGTCAGTTTTCTGCTATATTGGGTTTATAGCCGAATAAGTGTACTAACGATGTTAAAGGGATCTTACTGAAGCATCCACGGGGTATTGGAAAGCCAAAGGGCTGAGTAGAAATTCTCTGGAGGGAAGGTAGGAAATGAAAAGACAATTTGAAAATGACCTTTTGGCTGAAAATGAAGGTAAAGTTCACAATGCAGAAGACAGAGGAAAAGGAATTCCTTGACAAAGTGGGAACCATGAGCAAAGGCATAGAGATATAAAACAAGGCAAGTTTGAGAATTTATGGATCACAGTGGGGGGAAATTAAAAGACTTGGGATGCACAGGCAGAGTGAGGATGTAGAGTGATGCAAAAATCTAAACACAGAGATTGCTCCTTGTTCTGTGAAATAGTCCAGATTACAGTGTATGAACAATGATTAGCCACCGAAGGGTCTTGAGTACAGAAATAAGAAAGATGTTTCTAGAAGCTGCGCAGTGGACCAACTGGAGGGCAAACAAGATGGAAAAGTCAGATAGGAGACCAAAATAGTCTGAGTCACGGACCATGAGGGTTTGAATGAGGGAGATTCCAATGGAGAAGGAGAAAAATGATGAGCTGGAGAGAGAGTGAAATATATGGATCTTGGTTATTTGGTAGAGGGAAGACGATAGGATTTCCTGACTTAGGTGGTTGTGTGGATAGTGGTGACTTAAGTTAGAAAATGCAGGGGTGCCTGGGTGGTTCAGTCGGTTAAGCGGCCGACTTCGGCTCAGGTCATGATCTTGCGGTCCGTGAGTTTGAGCCCCACGTCGGGCTCTGTGCTGACAGCTCAGAGCCTGGAGCCTGTTTCAGATTCTGTGTCTCCCTGTCTCTGGCCCTCCCCTGTTCATGCTCTGTCTCTCCCTGTCTCAAAAATAAATAAACCGTTAAAAAAAAATGTTTTTAAAAAGTTAGAAAATGCAAGAGGAGGAGAAGCAGAGTTAAAGGAAAGGCCATACGTTCAATTATGAACACACGAAGGTTGAGGAGCGTGTGGGACATCTTAGTGGAAAGAGCTGGGATGTAGGGTGTTGGTAAGTGAGTGGGAAGTAAGAGGATGGAGAGATAGGATGGTACCAACAGAGAAATGTTAAGAAATGGGTGGCTTGTAGATAGTGGTGATAGCTTGAAATGGCAAATTTTAGAAGTAGGAAGGAAGCCAAGAGCAGATCTAGACTGCTGACGAACACTAAGGATCCAATAAGGTTGAAGACATGGTATGAGATTGGAACTCTGAATTATGACTGTGAATTTCCCCCAGCAGTGTTCTGGAGTGATTGTGGGATTAAGCCAAGTTGATGGGTTAGCCGGGCAGATTAGGAAGGAGGGCAAGGGATTTAAATACCCTTCTCTACTATTTATCTCTATAATTTTATTGACAATTTCAGGTGGTTGAATTCTGTACAGAAAAAAACCACAATAAAGAAGCCCCAAACCTGCAAAACCAAAAATGCAATCTCCGAAGCACATGGGAAGTGATTAGCGATTCTGAGGACTTTAAGAAAACCACTCCTATGACGACACAGCCACCCACGCCCACATTTTCATTGCTGCAGATAGGACAAAGAATTGTGTGCTTAGTCCTTGATAAGTCTGGAAGCATGGCGGTATGTTCACTGGGTCTTACTCTTCTGGACTCTGGTCTCACATTTGCATATGATATGATCTGGACTGCAATTTGTAACAGGTTGGGAATAAACACAACCCTTAGGGTCAGAACAGTTACAACAATAACATGACCATCAGAAACACCCACCTCAACTCTATTCAACAGAAATTTCAGCATCAAGTGTCTCATTTGCCAAATTAAATTAGCTTTCAATTTATAAGCACTGATCTGATAAAGTGCATAGCCTTAACATTTTTTATGTTTCGCTGATAATATGTAGATCTATAGAACTGTTACTAAAGCAGTGATCTAATGATCAAACCAAAGCCAAATCTGGTTTGATCTTTTAGGGCCACTTATACAAAGGCCCTAAAATTCTACCCAAAGATGTTACTAAATATAAAGGAGAAATTTAATACAGAAATCTAATTTAATATAAAGGCCTTGAATAAGCTTGTTGTCATTCAAAGGCCTTGAATAAGCTTGTTGTGTTGAGGGAGCTATTTCCAAATTTCCTCTAGACTGTTCTGTTATTAGTCCACTCATCTAAACTCAACTGACTGCCTTTCTTCTACTTCTTCATTCAGAATGGTGACCGTCTTAATCGACTGAACCAAGCCGGCAAACTTTTCCTTCTGCAGACGGTTGAGCAAGGGTCCTGGGTTGGGATGGTGACATTTGACAGTGTTGCCCATGTACAAAGTGAACTCATACAGATAAACAGTGATGTGGAAAGGAATGCACTCACCAGAAGCTTACCAACCGTGGCCGCAGGAGGAACGTCCATCTGCTCTGGGCTTCGATCGGCATTTGCTGTAAGACAAGTTCCCCTATAATCTGTCAATGTTTACAATTTGTTTCCTAAACATCTCTCTGTTTTCAACAAATTAAGTCAAATTTCCTCTAATATTAAGTTCTATCATAATATGGGGCCTACCTACCTTTCTGTGTTTACGTGGCAGGGATTCTCTTCAGGTGTCCTATGTTTAAGCAAATTGGATCACCTGTCCTTCAGCACTTCCACACCTCTGCTAGGCTCCCCACTTGGAATACTTTCTCCTCCTTCTCCTGTAATTCAAATCACATTCATTCTTCAAAGATCCATCACAGACGCCACCTACTTCTTGACATCTTTCCTGATTCCTTCAGCTGTAGAGAATCTCTCTAAACACTGTGAACTTTAAAAAAAAAAAATCTCTTACGACTTCTAGGTCTTCTGTCTTACTTTCTAATCATGCACTTCACTCAAGCAAAATTTCTTTAGGAACAGGACTTATCTCTTTACCTCCCAGGCTGCTGGCACAATATCTTTTAGACAGAAGGTTCTCAATAAATAAAATTGAACTGAGTTATCTGATAGCACCTGATTCTTAATTGCTCCAAATATATCATCCAAAATTGAATATTTCTTTAGAAGATATTTAGCCCCATGAAACAAAGAATAAGAGTCTGAGAGAAGCTGGCTGACTAAGGTCTCAGAATATCTGTGGCATCTTGGGCAGGTCGGCCTTCTGCCTGCTGTGGAGCACAATACATCATTGGGGCTGTTCCAGATTCCCAAGCAGCAGCAGGAATAGTTAGTACCCAGCTCACACTGTTGCATGTGGACAACAGACACTGTTGCATGTGGACAATTTCCTCACATTCAGTCTGTCCCTCTAGACCTTTTATTCCACCTTGAAGTTTAGTTCTTTAAAAGCGTTTCCATTGTTTGTACAGTCAGCTGCAGATCCCTTCTCCAGATGCCTGTGTGCATCTGGATTCTCTGGCCTCTACCACTCACCCAAGCTTTGATTAAATAACCAAATAAAGGAGGGGAACTGACATTGAAATCGCTGATGTGTTAGACTAAACTCCCGCTATGCAAAACCTTAGGGGAGATGACTAATGCCAGATGGCCTGGTGGTGAAGACAGAACTTCTGGTTCTGCATTTTCCTCTCAGATGGGTGAGAGAGAGTGTGAGAGACACAACTGGAATTTACATGCTCTTCTTGCCCAATGGAGTCCAGATGTGGGGTGGGAGGAGCTTATATGTGACTTTACAGTGATGAGGTAAAGGGCCTTGGGTCCTACACTGTCCTTAAATTCCCCATTGTTTCCTGCTGCAGGACCCATGTCAGGTCTGTTCTGGGCTCTTGTGTCTGCTGAAGTGCCCACTGGACTTTGCTCTCCAGGTTTGATCAGGGCCTAGTGATCCTTCCTGGCTGACTCAGCCCCACTCTGGCTCTCACTATTGGAGCAGAGCCCTGAGCACCCCATGTCCTCCATTCAGCCCCTGAGCAGACTGTATACCCCTCAGCCTGTCTGGCAAGATGACCTGTTCTCTTATCTGCCAACTTCTGTCTTCCCTACGGTGTATGTGGGAACTTCTGCATGTTTTCCATGGCATGTAGCAGTGATGGGGAGTAGGACACAAGAATCCAAATGAAGCCCTTTCCCTGGCCTCTCAGGCTCTGCAACTTGGTCAAATCAAGGCCACAGCCATGGCTGAGAAGATCGTGGGCTCTGGACTCCTACATGCAGCAGCAGTCGTAGTTCTTCCCTCTTTCCTTGTGTGGCAGCCCTCTCTCAGAGTCCAAACAGAGTGGGGCAGAAGTCCCCTCTGTTCTTAGCTTTCGTTTCAAGCTACTTAAGGTGCTTCCCTTTCTGACAGTGTGGTCCAAAGAAGATTGCTTAAGCTTGATTGCTTGTCTCCCCTACTTCTGGGTCCCCCTTCTACTCTTCTTAGGGGAAGAGTGGACTCTTGCCTTCCTCTTCTGAAATGAACATCACTATTTTTTAATCTAATTTTCCTTCTATTGTAACTTATCCAACATGGGTAAAAGGTTGGTTCTACACAATGTAAAAAGCTTTAATCTGTGTCATAAGGAATGGTTGAAACGTAGATGTCATAAGACAACTAGGAACTGTGGGTTAATAGTAATGAAATTATTTGTTTTTATTAGAGAGAATATTAAAAACTATTAACAACTCACGGGACCCGGGTACTTACCAGTCAGAACCAATGCCAACCATTTTATAAGCTAAAATCTGCCCTGAGTCTCAAATCTCCAAAATATTATTCTCATTCAATGAAGGGAGTTTCTGAGAATATGTGGGAACCTCTGAAAGCCTGTCAAGGAGAGATCATGTGAAAGAAACTAGAAAAACCTCCTTTGCTGCTTCCACAGTGGTGTCCATCCCTAGAACTGTCTTGTATCCCTCTTAACGGAGCCTGCTCCATAGCAGGGTAACCAAGAGAAAACACTACTGTCAAGTTCCATGAAAGTTGTTGATTTAAAATTAATCATTTCAAGATAGAAAGATATGTGACCATTCTCAGGCACTCGTTTATTGCCTCTGGAATTTCTCTTCTCATTCCCTTTAAATGCAGTTTTCCCAACACCTTGGGCACCCTGATAACTCATGCCCTGAATTATGTTCTCAGGTTATTAGGAAGAAATACTCAACAGATGGATCTGAAATCGTGCTACTGACTGATGGGGAGGATAACACGATAAGCTCATGCTTTAACGAGGTGAAACAAAGCGGAGCCATCATCCACACAGTCGCCCTAGGACCCTCAGCAGCAAGAGAACTAGAGGAGCTGTCTAAAATGACAGGTGAAGAGTGGTCTGCTGCATCCCACTGAATTGTCGCTTCTACTGCACTGCAAGCTCCAGTGAACTGAGGAGAAGGAGAAGGATAAGGGTGGGATATATATAGAGAGGGATAATCTTATTAACCAACTACCTGCCCTTCCTCCCAAATGACCATTAGAACTAACTCTACCCATTTATTTTAAGGCCTTGGTTCTAGGATTAGGGCAGTCTGGAGGAAGATGGGAATCAGCACAGCACTCTAGTTAGGATGCAGTTCTCTCCTCCCAGACACTTTGTGAGGACTGGATAGAATCTAATAGGTTACCCAGGAACCACTCTCTTCCAGTTTTCAGCTGGCTAAGAGACCCAGGGGGGACAGATGACAAGCCACTAACCACATAATACCATGATACAAGTACCATATTAGCAGTAGAAAGCACTTGAATAAAAAGAAAGAATAGAAATCCTTGACTTTATTGAGGGAAGAAGGTTCCAGGAGGATGACCTCCAAGCAGAGACTTTAATAAGGAGTAGCAGAGGTAGAGCAAAGGGTCTACTGAACCACACAGAGAGAAGATCACTCTGAAAATGTAGAAAACAATGCAGTTTCTCCATAAGACATTAATATTTTGTGCTTCTAACTCACATACAGAGACAGATGTTTAACATAGATTCCATATATGCCTGGCTTCTTTAGCAGAGTAAATGGGCACATTTTTTTTATGCCAGGATTATGCATATCAATTATTATGTGAGTTGCCTTCTGAGGCAGGTAAAATGATAGGACTGCTTGCTCCTATCTGCTTAAGACTGCTTACTTCTCTTAAGTTGGGTTTCCTAGAAACAGAGCCTGAGACAGGGAGTTATAGAAGGAGAGCCCTCAGGAGAACAGGAGAATTGAAAATAGGATAGGGCAGGGGAAAGACGTAAGCACAGAAATGGATTTAGAGTCTAGCTGAAGTCTAAGCCCACAGCGGGCTTTCGATCTGGAATTGCATCACACACCTGGTGCAATCTTGAGGTAAAAGCGCTGACCTTTTGTAGCACTGTGTCCATCAGTCAGTGGCTATGAAGAGTCGAGGCAAGTTGGAGGTGAAGGGACATGTTATTTCTCTGGCAAGTATAGCCCCTTTGGGTAAGGCAACTCTCTGGACAAAGGGGTAGCTATCTGCCATCAGCAGCTAACACTCAGAGCAGCTGGGGAGAGATTCACTTGTCTAGGTAAGGGTATCTGAGTGAGGCTCCAAGAACATTACCAAAATACTTACCTTAAACTTTGGATGGCATTAATAGTTTAAAAGTACTTTCACATCAACTATCTTAGTTACATATGTTCTAAATAGCCCAAGACTGCAAGACCTGGTTTATAATCTTTTTTTTTTTACTACATATTATACTTTTCTATAACTGTTCTTTGTCAGCTGTTATTTCTTGCTGTTGCTACATATACATGTTTTATGATTTAGGGGAAAACTCAAAATTGAAGCTTGTTAGGATTATGTCTAAAATAAGAATAAATCAATAGGCTTGGAATAAGGCTTAATGAATTCTCTTATATGAAAGTGCATGACTTTTAAAACATGAAATTTTATGATATTATTTTTGACCTATCAGAGATCCATGGCTGCTTTACAAATAATTGACATAGTTGGGCAACTGAGATGTTGCTGAAGCTATTATTTAGTATGATTAAAAAATTAGTAGCAGCTTCTGAGTTCATCTGGATGCCTATTTGATATTGATCAATTAATACCTTAATAATGCAACAAAATATTTCACATATTCTTCTGTCTTAACAATAGCTAAAATGCTGCAAATACTTGCTTTCTAGAAAACAACTTCTGATAATGTAATTGCATTTTAGGAGGTTTACAGACATATGCTTCAGATCAGGCTCAGAACAACGGCCTCATTGATGCTTTTGGAGCCCTTTCATCTGGAAATGGAGCTGACTCCCAGCGCTCTATCCAGGTCAGAATTTTTACTCTTTGGTTTTTCATGTTTATAAATAATCATAGCCAAGATGGAGAGTTTAATGGTTAAAACTCCTAAGTACTATATTCTTCTAGTAGTAGATTAAAATTAAAAATAGAAGTTTCAGCCTGACATTAGACATTATTCCTAAAATGCAACGCTACTTATTTAAACAAAGCAATTAGTGTTTACTTGTTTGGAAACAATGCTAACTGACTTCCTCATGGAAACCAGCAACATAAAATATAATAGGTCCAAGAATTCATTTTTAACATCTGCTAACAAGCACCCATAGCAATATAATTGGGTCAGAATTTTCTTCACAGTAGATCATCTTAAAACAAATTTTCTGGAACAAGTAAGTGTTCAGGGATTACTTGCTCTATTTTTCCATTACCTCAAACCCCTTATATTTGCCAAGAGTTTCTTATAATGGGTGGAAAGTGTTTTGTTCTGTGAAAAGCCCATGATGTCAGTCAAGACACCTGGATCCTGGGCCTCGGCCTGCCATTGACTCTATAACTGTGGGTTAAGAACTTCATCTTTCTGGACCTCAGCCAGGTATGAACCAGAAAACATTCTTGGACCCTTCTGGTTCTAAAATTTCAAGAAAACCAAATTTTCTTTCAAAAGTCTTGAGGCTATTTTTTACGAAAAGAACAAATGTATTTTAAATGTTTTCCTTGAATAGTTTCAAAAGCTACTCCTATGAATTTTTAAACCTCAGAGTGAACAATCAGAACTCACATGTGTGTGAATTATGAGTTTTATTGTGATAATTTCATTGTGATTTCACAATTTTATTGTGAAAATTTGGACAAACGTAAAGGAATACTGTAATGTCAAAACCAAATAATGACAAATTTTGAAGCAACAGGCTTTCTGGGCTACCAGTGTAGCATTTATTCAATTAGAGAAGACTATACTCATTTGGGTAATCCTAGCTCAGATTCAAAAAATTAAACTCAGGAGTCCAGTCTGGAAATTGGAGGATGGTGTCTGAAAAAAAAGTAATTAAACTGATGAAAGGACAAGTTCATAATCAGGCAGTTTCTGACCATTATTTTTGTATTTTGGAAACCTAACGGGGAGAGAGATAGAGAAATGAGCAGAACTCATTTACCTACCTGCCATAAAAATCATATCTAAGAGCCCTTCACTTTCTCCACATCCAAGAACAAAACTACCTATGAAATTAGAAAATCTGATCCCATCACAGGTCACCCTGTCTTCTCATAGATATCAGTTTAAGGATGAGAAATAATTATCTAGGAGACAATCCTTGAGGTCACATTCTCTGTAAAAGTCCCGTTAAGTCTTCCCCACCTCAGTTCCTGCTCTACCATTCCTTCATTCTGCTCCAAACAGCAAATCTGCCTTGGCCCTTGACTTACTTCATTTATCTTCACGGGGCCTGCAATAACACTTGACCTAGTAATTGATTATTTGCAACCAAATGATCCATATGTGGATGGAAAAAAAAGTCCCAGTCAGTCCCCTTAAGAGTTTATAGTCTAGTAAACAAGATGAGGTATAAACACTAGTAGGTATAAAGCAAAACACACTCTGAGAATATCAAAGGACTGATAGAATCAAGATTCTATGGGAACTCACAAGAGGGAGAGATTATTCTCAGCTAGTAAGTCAGATGGACGTCAGAGAAAGTTTCACAGAGAAAGTGACATTTGAACCAAATTTTGGAGGATTGATAAAACTTGAACAAAAGGAGATTAACATACAGATTTCCAGGAAAAGCAGAGTATAATAAAGTCAGAGTCATGGATTCATGAGTGTCATTTGGGGAAGTAGTCTGGTTTGGGTATAGGAATATACATCTTGGAAGCTAAGATTGGAAGAAAGGTAATTTAAAATTCAATCATGACTAGACCTAAGTACCAAACCAAGAACTCAGGCATCACTGAAAGCTTTTAATGGGGCAACTGAGAGCTGGAAGCAGAGTGGAAGAGACTGTGTGATGCGGGCTCTATTCTCCAGTATGTAAAGAGTTGTTTTTCTTAACAGCTTGAGAGTAAGGGATTAACCCTCCAGAACAATCAGTGGATGAACGGCACAGTGCTTGTGGACAGCACTGTGGGGAAAGACACTTTATTTCTCATCACCTGGACAAAACAGCCTCCCAAAATCCTTCTCTGGGATCCTAGTAAAAAGAAACAGGATGGCTTTGTAGTGGACGCAAACACCAAAATGGCCTACCTCCAAATCCCAGGCACTGCCAAGGTATGGGGCCAGGTTTTATCCCTCTCACATTTGGACAAAATAATCATAGCTTTTTATTTATTTATTTTCTATTTTTATTTTTTGAAATATATTCTCATTTTTATTTATTTTTTTTCAATATATGAAGTTTATTGTCAAATTGGTTTCCATACAACACCCAGTGCTCATCCCAAAAGGTGCCCTCCTCAATACCCATCACCCACCCTCCCCTCCCTCCCACCCCCCATCAACCCTCAGTTTGTTCTCAGTTTTTAAGAGGGGAAGGAAAAAAAAAAAGAGGTTAGAGTGGAAGAGAGCCAAAGCATAAGAGACTCTTAAAAATCATAGCTTTTTAAATGTGCATGGTTGCTAAAAGGAGAGTTAGTATTGAATGAAAGGGAGAACACGGAAAATTCTCCATCTAATTCTCTGTCTCATTAGTATGACAGCAAATCAAGAGAAAGGAAATTGGTGATGTTTTCTCCATGTACTAAAAGGAGAACTTTCAAATTACGTAGGAGTCAAGATGCAAAATGGTCCTTGAAACTATGGGATCATGAAAAACATTTTCTCTACTTCAGGAACCCAATTATTTGATACTTCTTTTTAGAAACCAAGCAATGATAAGGACACAGCTTTCTGACCTCATTTTCCCAAATTACAATTTTCTTGATGATAAGAACCATGTAGTCATTCCAAATGTACCTAAGTTTCCCTTGGCTGACAGAATATCAAAGATCTTCTTCGATATGCTTGTAAAATGCTTGTATCAGATAAGCTTTTCCTATAGGTGGCATTGAAGTCAGGTCTGTGTCACCTATGGTTATTAATTGGAAATGTCTCCATTTGTTTTGGTTAGGTTGGCATTTGGAGTTACAGTCTGCAAGCAAGCTCACAAACCCTGACTCTGACTGTCACTTCCCGTCCATCAAGTGCTACTGTGCCTCCAATTACAGTGACCTCTAAAATTAACAAAAACACAGGAAAATTCCCTAGCGCTATGACAGTTTATGCAAAGATTCATCAAGGAGCCTCACCGATCCTCAGGGCCACTGTCACAGCCATAATAGAATCAGTGAATGGTAAAACAGTTACCCTGGAATTATTGGACAATGGAGCAGGTAACCATTCAAAAAATTGGAAAATACATCTTTCTTTTCCAAAAAGCAACCAAGAAAACAGAAAGAGGGCATGGTCTGATGAGGATAGTTAGAAGCGGGGAGTCCACTACTGGGGGTCTGGTTGGGAGAGCTCTCTGCTTCCCCACAATTCCTATATTTTAAAATGTTGGAAAACATGAAGACAGGCCTACATTTTGCTTCCACAAAGGCCAAACACATTAGTGGCTTAAGCTCAATAAACTCAGAGACTCTAGGGAGTTGTCAGAGGATATTCCACACTCCCTAAAAGGGAAGGAGGAAAAGTAATAACTATCTTACATTATCTTTTTTATCTTCATCACACACTTTTGAGATATAAACCATACATTACAGATGAAGAAACTGAGGCTTTAGTATTTAGAAAACAGCAGCTATAAATTCAAATGCAGTCATATGTTACTTCTCTGTGTATGTAGACTCTGTATTAGCTTGCCCCCAAAGTGAAATTATTGTCCATTATTTTTTAAAGAATCTAATACAGAGAGTGAGAGAAAGAGAATTCTATATTTCTTTTTAGAAGGAACATGACTATGATGCAAGTAATCTTACTAGAACAAATTCTGTAAATGAATTGCCTACCTAAATCTACCCTAGTGAGAAGTCATGAATTAAAAAAAATAATCATATAACATTTTTTTCTCCCCAGTAATGTACAGCAATTCAATTCAGTTCAAAAGATACTTATTGAATAGTTACCTTGTGCTATGTTGGATGTAGCAGAGACACGCAGCATGATGTCAGATTTCAAAAAGAAAGATAACAATTCAGGAAGACAAAATATACACACATAAAGCTACACACACACACACACACACACACACACACACGAAAAGAAAAAGTAGATCTCATTCTTAACACAATCAAATCCTAAACTCTCTTGGAGATAGTGTGACATTATCCTTGCTTTGAAAAATTTTAACCTTCTATAAGTTGGAAATATACAAATGCCCAGCTGCCTTTAGGATATTCATTAATTCCTTCATTTCCCTGTCAAGGTGCTGATGCTACTAAGGATGATGGTGTCTATTCAAGGTATTTTACAGCTTACAATGCAAATGGTAGATACAGTGTGAAAGTGTGGGCTCTTGGAGGAATAAACGCAGCCAGTCAGAGGTTGATACCCCAGCAGAATGGAGCCATGTACATACCTGGCTGGATTGAGAATGGTAAGAAGTTTGTAATAACACATCTGACTTGAGTAAAAGGCTTGAGATCAAGAGAAAACCATTAAGCCTGTGAGAAGAATGGTGTAATTTAATTTCAGGGTTTCTCAGTATTAAAACTACTGACATTTTGGGACACATAATTCTTTGTTGTGAGGGCTGTCATTTGCATTGTAGGATGTTTACTAGCATTTCTGCCCTCTACTCACTAGTTATCAGAAGCAACCCCACAGTCATGACAATCAAAAATGTCTCCAGACATCATCCACTGTCCTCTAAGAGGAAAAATAACCTCCACTTGAAAACCAATAGATTGAAAGTAGCTTTCAACTGCCTGGGTTCATATTATAGCCCTCTAGCAAATAAAGTATTTTAGGTAATTTCTTTGTGCTTCATTTTCCTCACTTGTAAAATAGGAATAATAATGGTAACCACCTCATATGGTGGCTGTGAGGAACAAACAAGGAAATACATCTAATAAGCTGTTGCTGATAAATAACAATGTTCAATAAATGTTTGCTATTATTTTTAATAAATTTTAAAACATTTGTTTTTAATTTTTTTAACATTTATTTATTAGTAAGAGACAGAGACAGAGCATGAGCATGGGAGGGGCAGAGAGAGGAGGAGACACAGTATCCGAAGCAGGGTCCAGGCTCTGAGCTGTCAGCACAGAGCCTGACGCAGGGCTCAAATTCACAAACCCTGAGATCATGACCTAAGCTGAAGTGGGATGCTCAACCGACTAAGCCACCCAGGCGCCCCATTTTTAAATATTTTGTAATGAAGCTCTTTCCACTGATATTGGCATTTCCATAGAATAAGGAAATTTAGGGCTTATTATATATATCAGTATCGCAAGTCCACTGTCTCCTTTTTCTTGCTCAGACCAGGGAGACTAGTAGATGAATCTAAAACCAACCAGCACACAGAGCCCATATGCAAGCGTGCAGGGAAATTATGTACCAAGAAACAGACATTCCTATACCATCTTTGGTAATAAACACATCCTCTAGACTAGAGCTGGAACTGGGACCAAGACTAGTCCTCATGGGTTCCAGGACCTGCTTTCCATCAATTTCTACTCTGTCTTGGGCAGAGTGTGTTGGTGCTGGTGTATTATAAGAACAGCTCCTCCAAGTAGCTTCCCACTGTCGTCTTTACTTGGTTGGGTGTGTGCTCAGTAAAAGGAGGATTCTAGGACATGTGGTATCTGATGCAAAGGCGATCACAGAAAAGAAAAAAAAAAACACTTTAAAAGACACTATTGCTTCCAAAGCTCTTTTATATATTTCACCTGAGTTTATTTTCATTTATTCGTCTTTCTGAGTTAGGGGAAGAAGGCAAGGGGAGATCGGTGTGGTGGCTATATCTAGCCTCATGCTCAGTGTTTTACTCACATTAGGACATTACTTTCTCCTAATTATCCCATTCTATAGATGGAGAAACAGAGGCTAGAGAGACTATTAGTCTAACTGTGATAGAACTAACTGTGACAGGACCTGGATTGGCATTGGAAAGTCAGTGTTTTTCCCTCTATCCTTTGATGAATCTTAATACCAAGAGAGATAGTCTCTATTGTTAAATTGAATACTAACTCTGAACTTGCTATCGTATCCACTTCGTCTTTTCCCAAGACTAGATTGATGGGTATGAAGATCAATCTGTCTCTACAGACAAAAATTTTAAGGGCTAAGGAAGTAGAGTTTATAAGAGAGTAAATTCTGACTAATGCCATGTTAGGGTATTATGGAATATTTTTATTGAAAAGACAGTCTGAGAACCCTAATGACTGAGCAGGCCAGGGTATTTGTTGAATTCCAGGATTACTTTTATATAACCTTTCAACAACAATGTGAGAAAAATTGAGATTGCTTCAGGCACTAAGTTCCCATGCATTCAATGAGAAGATAAGAAGTCTTCCAAAAGCATAACATTTTAGAAGCCCAACATAAAACAGTTCATGAGAATCTGCAATCTAATAAGGAAAATAAAACATGAACATGGAGAAAAGAAAAATGTATAGAAGAAATAATCAAGGCAATTCTTGATGGTCCAGATGATTTCCAAATAAATAGGAAAAATAATAAAACCAACAGTATTACCTAGGTGCAAGAGATTTCTTAAAATCTTAAAACAGAAGTAGGATTTAAACTGACTGAGGAAGAGTAAAATCAGGATAGACAAAGAGATGGGAACAGAAACAATTCCAGGACAAATGTCATGAAAATAAATCATGAGAATTGTTATTCCTGAAAATGTCTGATTCTCTGTTTTTTTTTTCCCCAGATACAACCTGATTTGGGATCTTTATACCAAATAGTTAAAATTAGTTTTGTGTATGGGAGGAAACAAGGCAAAGGGGACAGTAGGAAGAGGGCATTCTGATAACCAAAGAGAAGGAAGTATAGTCATACAATGCTTACAATGTAATGTAACATAACATAACATAATGTAATATAATGTAATGTAATATAATGCAGGTGAAGTAAACTGGAATCCACCCAGACCGGAAATTAATAAGGATGATCCTCAAAGCAAGCAAGTGTGTTTCAGCAGAACATCCTCAGGAGGTTCATTTGTGGCCTCTGGTGTCCCCCAGGCTCCCATACCTGATCTCTTCCCACCTTGCCAAATCACTGACCTTAAGGCAAAAATCCACGGGTACAAATTTATTAATCTGACTTGGACAGCTCCTGGAGACGATTATGATCATGGAAGAGGTAAGCAGAATGTGGTATGCACCCTGTAAAGGAGTTTAGCAGCCACGCAGGGGTGCAAAAGAAGGTGAGGCAGGCGGGTGTGTTGTGATGCATGTGGAAGGCAGAAGGCAAGAGGGCTCTTGAATGTCCTCTGAAATGAAAGGTTAGGATTTTTAAATATGAGAGGTTTGGAACCCGAAAAACTGGCGTACTTTAAGTTTTAAGAGGCTTCAACCAGTAACAGGCAATCCTTAGGGTTTTGTTTTTTGTTTTTTGTTTTGTTTTGTTTTTGAAATATTGCCAAGCTGTCCTTTAATAAACCCCATTTTTAGAAACAACTCCTGGAAAGGATTGGGAGTGGAGCATAGATTACTAAGGAGCAGAACTGGCCTTTGGAAGAAACCTACTAGATTTTTGCTGCACTGTGTAGTCTTTGGATTGCAGCATGGGCATCACATGAATCTTGTTAGAAATGTAGAACCCCAGTCCCCAACCAGACCTACTGAACCATACATAATCTGCATTTTAAGATCCCTGGGTGTTCTGTATGCACATTAAAATTTGAGAACCACCACTACCAAAATCTCCTCTATAAGTAATAAAGCAATAAGCAGTAATTTTAAAACTTCCTTTCTCAGTCAGGTGCATGCAGCATGCACAGAAATACGGACCAAGGCTTTAGGTCATGCCTGATCCAGTTTTATATTTATCACTCTGTCAAGATACACAAACGAGAATGTAAAAAGTATACTAATACTTATAAATATGGACCATCAATTACATTTATTCATTGGAACATAGGGGATGGTGATATAGTTTCTAATAGACTTTTAAACTTCTTTACAACTTGAGAATCACATGCCACAAACTTTTTTTTTCTTTTCAGCTCACAAGTATATCATTAGAATAAGTGCAAATATTCTTGATCTGAGAGACAAGTTCAATGATTCTATTCAAGTGAACACATCTGATCTCATCCCGAAGGAGGCCAACTCTGAGGAAGTCTTTGTGTTTACACCAGAAAACATCACTTTTGAAAACGGCACAGATCTCTTCATTGCTGTTCAGGCTGTTGATAAGGCCAACCTGAAGTCAGAAATCTCTAACATTGCACGAGTGTCTTTGTTTATCCCCCCCGAGATTCCTCCAGAGATACCTAGTCCTTCTCTTCCTTGTCCTGAAATTAATGTCAACAGCACCATTCCTGGCCTTCACATTTTAAAAATTATGTGGAAGTGGCTAGGAGAATTGCAGCTGTCAGTAGCCTTGGGCTGAGTTTTAATGAAATGAATAAATCATCCATCCTTTCTTTGATTATAAAATTTTCCAAAATGTATTTTAAACTTTCCTGTAGAGGGCGACATAATGAAATAAAATGTTAAACAACTGGCTATGCATGAATAAAAACTATCCATTCAAATCCAAAAGTTTTATCATTGCTCAGGCATTTATTAATGAAAGTATGTTTTAGTTCATTTTAAGGAGCTTTTCCAATTAAGAAGAACATGTAATTTCATGTGAAAGATGCCAGAAATGGCCAACTAGGTTAGTACCAACATTACCAGGAATGTGTATTCTTTTCCCTAAATTTTGGCAAGGATGCATTTCAAGAAGAGATTGCATTGTAGAAAGAAATAGTAGAATTATGAAATCTCCACAGGCATAGATATGTATGTTATGTGCATGAAATTACAAGTCAGTGATGCTTAAAGCCACAGCGGTGGGACATGAAGTAGGAAAAGTGGGTTCAAGCCTGATATGAAGGGAAAGTGATTGAGAAATGAATTATACTGTGTATGCTTTGTACCAAATGCTCTACTAATGGCTTATATGCATTATCTTATGTAATATAATTCATTCAACAAATGCTCATCAGCTGCCTATTATATTCTAGGCCCATTCTAAGTCCTGAGTACAAACAAATGAGTAAGATATGGCCTCTTTCCTGTAAGCAATAAAAAATATCTGAGGATTTGTTTTTAATGAAGAGGCAGATATCATCAGAGCTACGCTTCAGAAGACGGACTTTGAGGACCATGTGAAGAACTGAATAAAGTCGGGAAAGTTATGACAGATGAAAGGAAAAGGAGAGGAAAAGGAAAAGGAGCCAAATAAACTTAGCAGTATGGCAGCCTCCATACAACTAATCACAAATTCCAGGGCCTTCAAGGGGAAGTATCCTTGTAAAAGGTATTTCAAGTTCTCAGTTCATTAGCATGACGAGTTCAAGATGTGGGTGGCTCTCTGACTGAAGGCCCCAAATTTATTTCTATACAGATCTTCCTTCTTTCAAAATAGGATTTCAGGCACTTCAGAGACACATTCAATACACATATTAGAGAGATTAAGAAAATTTTTAAATGAAGTGAAATAAGTATATAATAAAAACAAGTGGAAGGTTCAGTACATCCAACGCCTAATATAACAGTCTATACAATCGATACAATCAGATCACACATTTCATTTTGAACCTCCAAGCAGGCAGAACAAAGGAGCCCTGCAGAGTAACAAAATTAACAGAGTCTACAATGGAAAACACACCAGAGGCTCAGGAGGAGCCATGTGGAGTTTCATCAATGGATGCTTAATAAATTAGGGTACCATGATATTAAGGGCTGCACCCTCAGCAGCATCCATATCATAATTGCAACAAGTTTAATATAGTGTTGGTCACAACATCCTGCACTGTGATCACACTTCACTGTGGTGTTACAATAGAGTGATACCCCAGCATTGTTTAGGAAAGACAACTCTACATTGACCCAAACAACCCAAATCTAGCAAGTAGCTCTTGAGTTTGCTCCAAAGATAAATTTCGGAGACATGGATTGTATGTCCTTTAGGCCATTTTCTATGCCAAATTGTTCTTATATGCAAGTTTGTTATAGTAATTGAATGGCAGAGCGTTCTGAGGCTAGAAGCACACCAATGTCCTAAAGTTCAGTACTGTTGATTAAGGGCACTTTCAGGTACTCTGCCAAGCAAACGGACAGAAGGTCAATTCGAAGGTTTCTTTGAACAGTTATAAAACCAAACTGGGACACGTGCCTGACCGGAGGGCCACTCACCTGCCCCATGTGGGAAAGTGGGTCTGAAGTCTTCAACGCAGCCTCAAGGAACATGGCTACCAAGGGGTTAGCTTGGAAAATGTCTAAGTCACTCACTGAGATTTTAATTTCCCATTTGGACAAACTCAATGGAATATACTATGGAATATAGAAGGGAACTTCATAGGGATATATAATGTTACTTAAGAGAAAGGAGGTAAATGCCAGCACGTAAATAAGGCAGAAAGTAGAGAAGAGCAAAAGAAAACATTCGTATGTACTCTGGGAATGTAGGGAAGCTTGTTGCAAAATAGATCTGGAGTCATACGTGGTAAAATGTACCAAAATTTTGCCTTATGCCATCATTACCCCAAAATGACCTTAGTTTTTTTAGTTTCTCCTAGGCCACTTAAGAGAGTGGATAAATCTGGTGAATATATCCAAGACACTGGTAACATAGAACTTTCAAATAAAGGCCTGTGTCCTACATAGATTTTTTTTCATGTAGAACCACAGCTTCATTCTGCTTCCTTTGTGAATGCTTTCTCCACCTTTGTTACTTAACTGAGCCCGAACTCTTCTTGGAAGATTCCCTTTCTTCTGTAAGAGACTTCTCCCAGTACCCAAGAACCAGGGATGGGTGGGGAGAAGTATTCCAACTTCCAAACTAGGCCATTACTCCTCTGGTCTCATGTTTTTGTTTTTGTTTTTTAAAGCCTTCATCCATTTCTGTTCCTTCACTGTCACCTACCAATCCCAAGACAGGTGCCTGGGTAACAATCTTTCTTCTCCTTGCCTCCTAAAATCTCTCTGCCTGATATCATAATCTATGTGAATGAGTCAATCAATATCTTAACCTCAAAATTCCTTGATCTTCACCTGATCTCCACTAAACTTTAACAAATTGTTAGTCTGAATCATGAAAGTGCCTTTTTATAAATTAAAAAATGATAGAATATTGGCAATTCTACGTGGTGTGACCTAACACTTCTAAGGTCCAATCTGGACCTAATAATTGCATACAACAACCCCACCTATGAAATCTTAAAATACAATAGCCTATTCTGGGACAAGCTCTTAACCCTCTTCCTCACTTCCTATCCTCCTAAACTGTCTCCGCAATTTCATGATGCTCTCTCATTACTTGATTGCCTCTTTTTACCCAGCCCATTATCTCCTTTGCTGTACAGTCCCTATATGGTGTGTCACTTCAAGTCCTTCCTTGACAACCCCTTCAATTCCCTCATCTACTTCTACTTATCTTGTTATCACGCCTGCCTGGAAAATCTCTAGCTTTGCATTAAACATACTGTCTGTGTGCTTGAGGCATTCATTTATCCATTCAACAAATATTTTTTTAAGTATCTACATTATGTCCCAAGCACTGCATTAAATGCCAAGGATACAACCAGTGAACAAACCAGGTGGGGTTTCTGCTCTCAAGGAGTTTATAGGCAGCTGGCAATAAACAAGCAAGTGGGAAATTAACAATGCACAATATGTAGTTGCTATGGGGGCGGGGGAAGCATCTATTTTAAGAACCCATGATGTGGTAGCCAGTCCACATGTGGTGTGGTATCTGCCAAAGGAAGTGATACTTCTACTTTCATAATGTCTGGCTAGAAGCATAAAATATGGAGGGAAAACCAAGAGAAAGATAAGCATAATAATCCTAATCAAACTTCCATTTCTCCAAGTATTATTACATCTTTCATGTTGGGCAAACTCTACTGTCACACGCAATCTGGAGTGACTCTGGGGATCAAATTCTTTTCATTTACTCAGTGAATTACTTGGTGATATCAAGATCAGCAAAAGAATAAGGACGAGAATATAAGCACTATGTTTTTAAAATTATACTTTAAAAAAACTACCTGACGTGTGGCCTCAGTGAATTAATTCTACATGCTCTCAAATAATTCTACAAGGCTTCAGACTTTTGAGCAAATGCCAAAACCTTTCCAAAGAACATGCTGTCCAAGCATTTTCAACATTGAGGGATTGATTAAAACTAAGAAAGAGAAGACAAATCTATAAAACAGTGTTCAAGGAAGCTTACGGTAAAATTTCACCAAAATAGTCGAAGATGAAAATCCAGGTAAGAACCAAATAAGGAGGACAGGAAATTCATTGAATTAGAAAGCCTAAGCAAAACATAGTTATTGTAATTAACAAAATCTATTTAACCCAGTTCTTGGCACTCAGTATGAAAATGGAAAAATGTTAAATCGATCTTCTTAGCCTATTCAATTATTACTAGAAATAAGTTTTTCCTAAATTTCAAAAATAATTTCAAATCCATTAGAAAAAGAAAAAACCAAAACACACGTGAAGAGCTGCAGAATGTATAGCACAATCTATACTGTTAGTGGTCATAGCAAGCTCATGCGTGATTCCAGCGGGCATAGGACTGTAGTTAGTCCTACTCATAGGGCATAGCTATGGGACCCAGAGCAATACTTGAGAAGCCAGACAATCAGGCTATTTAGAGGAAGGCTTCATTTAGTATTTGGGGGTTGGAAAGCAGAGTACTAGCATTACCACCATCACCCCCACTGACTTAGGGGGTGAGGAAGAAGCGTTGATGGAGGGAGAGATGACAGGGTTTCAAGGCCTTGGCCAAGAAGAGGAAGGCATTACATTATCACCATCATCATTTGGTATATTACCTAATATTGATAACAACCATAATTTATTAGGATTTTACTAAGTGTCAGGCACTAAGTGCTTTGCATATTCACATCCAGGTCCTGACCTAATATTAAGTACAAACTGATGACCCACCTAAAATATGTCTAAATATGCAAATATTACAAATCGGGCTAACAAGCTATAAAAAAATGTGTTTATCCCCTATCTTCACAAATATACCGTCATTACGACTTCAAAACCCAGACTCAGAGTTAACATTCCTGGACCCTCACAATGTCATCCTGGAACATGGCAGCCCAGGAACAGATGGGCCATGAAGCAATCCTTTTTCTTCCTACTCTTCCCAACTCCAGTCCTCACCCTGAGGGACCTCACATTCACGGGTATGGCCTCTTTAAGCCCATGCACAATATCAATAGCTGCTCTTTATCCGTCTCTTTAGCCTGGAAGTGCACACACCTTTGATGCAATCTCTGCCCTAAGGAGAACTGATTCTTGCACCCAAGTCAGTTCTGGGCCATAAAGACCATGAAAGGAGGGCCATTAACTAATCAGAGAATTTCAGGTTTCAGGCATGAGTAGCATGTTTTAGAAGTGGGGAAGGGGGGTCATTCACTGGATGGGTATAATTCCTTGGCCCTCTGGACTCTTTACCCCAGAAAAAGAGGACAGGCCAGTTTCATAATTATGGGGACTCAGTGCAACATGAAAATGCAATACCCCTTGTTCAAGCAGCAGTAAAAAATAATGTTATTAAAGCTACTAAGGGGCACCTGGGTGGCTCAGTCACTTAAGCGCCCAATTTTTTATTTTGGCTTAGGCCATGATCTCCCAGTTTGTGAGGTCAAGCTCCACATCAGCCCATGCTGTCAGTGTGGAGCCTGCTTGGGATTCTCTCTCTCTTTCTTTCTCTCTGCTCTGTGCATACATGTGAATGCACACGCTCTCTCAAAATAAATAAATAAATTTTTAAAAAGTTCCTAAAATATAAAGCTTTTTCCTTTCTTCCATAGTCTTTCTCAGCTTTCTGTGATATTTTTGTTATTTAAAGTTATTCCAAATAAAGATAAACCACTATTTGAAAGTACATATATGAATTTTACTATTCATTTTCATATTGTACAATGCGAGGTCTAAATGCAAATGTAAGAACACTTAACTTGTATGTGGAACACACAATTTGTATTTTGTAGCCTGTACATGCATGTATATTTCATTCTTGCCAGAACAGTGAAAACACTGAACAAAACTGACTCAAGTCAGTTTTTATTTCACATCTTGTTATATATATGTTCTCCTTGGACAAAAAGAAAAAGGAACTACGGTTACCCTATTTTTCCCTTTCCTTCTATCTCACCATTTTCAACATAAGTAGTTGGCCAATAAAGGGAAGTAACAAGAATAAGAAAAAAATACAATACAATTTCTTGGTTGTTTATGTTTCTTAGAATATCATTGCCTTCTTTCTGTGTTCAAAGAAAAGTTCTGGGTTGAACTGAAAGTACAGACTCTCAGGACTGTCAGGGCACCACCTACTCAATTGCAGACGTAACATGCTCACCTGGTATTCACTTTGAGTCTCACTGAACTCCAATGCATTGTGGGTCCGGCCAAGTTCTATGCTTACGAGACATCGTGAGTGCTTTATGCAAATTGGGTGGCAAGGAATGTTGGATACACATAGTGCATGTATTTCCTCTACTTAAATGCATGAACCATTGTCCCAGCAGATTTCACTTACAAAACATAAGCTCAAAGACAAAATTAATAAGGATTTCAAGACAACTACAGCAAAGCATTAAACCAAGCACAGGACCTTTCTGAGTAGAGGGCCCTGATATGTGACTACACAGATCTTGCCTGTGATGCCAGACCTGAGAGAGACACAGCCATCAAAGAGCCAGAGCAAGGTCCTCTAAAGGGAAGAAATGTCATATCAAAAGGCTATATAGATGGGCAACTAAGGGTCAGAATTAAGTAAGTTTCCTGCAACAACTGATAAGTGACTTAAGTAGTATTTAAGCAGAGTTAGTTGAAATCTAGAGACCAACCTCTTTAATCAGTTTACCATAGTTCCTCATGAAACAGAAGCTTAGTTGTGTGAACTGGATCAACACTGTACAAGCCTCATATTTTCACAGAGTTCTTTTCCCCATAGCCAAGAACTTCCAGGCTGACTTCATTGGCAGGCTGGCTTCATTGGCAGGCTGGCTTCAGCAACATAGTTGCAATTACACTATTGCTAAGCATAAAACATTAGCTTGATGAAGAGAGAGGAAGCAAGTGACTTTCCTTCTAGTAATAATTAGAATACACAAAAAAACAAGAATACTTATTATTTATAGTAATAATGAGGACAGCAAACATTTATTTAGCACTTACTATGTGCCAGATACTGCTCTAAGAGCTTCTGCTCTATTATCTCATTTTTCTTCACAGAAACTTTATGAGGTTGGTAATATTATTATCCACATTTTATAAATGAGGAAGCAGAGGCAAAGAGTGGTCCAGCAAATTGAGTAAGTTCACACAGCTAGTTAGTGACAAAGTCACCATTTAGAACTCAGGCAGTTCTACTCCTCTGAATCATCTTTCTCTCTTCATAGATCTGTCCCTATATTATTGAAGACAGGTGGAACTAAAGCAACTGACCCAGACAAGATGAGTAAATATTCCTAGAATAATAGTACAAGGAACTTTAACAGCATTTTAGTTTATCTGACATAACTAAAACCACACATTAACCAGTTTTTCATGCATTTTACTTTTCAGAAAATAATTTTTAAATGTTCCCTTTATAGACCTAACTTTTTGATCCTATAGTCAATGCTCCATAAACAGGAAACATTTTATATTTAATTCAATGTTTTGCGTACCTTCCTTATCTACACTTACAACATATCCAGGAACCAGGAAATAAGGGGAAACCCCTGCAGACTCACAAAACTGTTACAAGAAACTGTTCTCAACATAACTATTAACTTTAAAATTGACTGTCAATCACAGCTCAGAACCTGGAGCCTGCTTCGGATTCTGTGTCCCCCTCTCTCTCCGCCCCACCCCTGCTTGTGCTCTGTCTCTCTGTCTTTCAGAAATGAATAAACATTTAAAAAAAACTTAGAATTGACTGCCAACCAAATTTGCTAAAAACTTAAAGTACAGAGATCATTGCCTGGCTTGCTTGTTTTGTTTTTCTGTTTTAACACTGGACAGTATGTGGATCAAATTTGCTAATATAACATAACCTAGTTGTCCAGTACTTTGAACTGTTTCTCTGTTTCACTGGATATTTGTAGGAACTCATGTATCAAATGTGCATATCTGATAGTGAACTAGCAGTTCTGAATAATAAGCTGTGACAAAGGTAACCAAGAACAACAAAGATCCTAAGTACTAGGATGGATTGGTTCATTCAATTTCCTCAACTGGGAATAAGGGTATCTTCTAGCCCTAGTTTTCTGTGTGCTATGAGCAATCCCATTGATTGGTAACAACAAAATCCATACTACTACATTAAAAGCATATATGGAGCACTATTTGTACTTTTCAAACTAACAAAGATATCTTTAAATGTTAATGCTTATAAAGTACAATGAGGTGTTTACTCTCATGTACCACCTCATGAACTATAAATGGACACTATCTTTCTAGAAAGCAACTGGCAACGCCAAGGGCCATAAATATCTTCACCCCTTTGAAACATCAGTTTATGTCCAGATATATATCATGAGGAAAGAACTAAAATTGCCAACAAAGATGTTCATAGAAGCATTATCTGAATGATACCCAAACTGGAAACAATTGCAATGTCTAACAATAATAGTAAAGTATGAGGTATTCATGTGGTGGAATTCTACTCAATCATTTCAAGTGGGATTTATGAAAGAATTTACTGACATAAAAAATGCCTTAAAATATATAACCATTCACTTATGGAACATTGGGCAAGTTACTTATGTCTCTGTACTACAGTTTCTCTATCTGAAATGTAGGAATAATAATCTTATCATAGGATTGATGTGGAGATTAATTGAATGAATACAAGTAGAGTAGTTAGAACAGGGTCTGGCACAGAAGAATCACTAAGTCAGTATTAGTTACTTATCACCTCCATCATCAATTTCATCTTCATTCCAAGAAAGTCTTTTGGTAGAATGCTTATAATATATACAGTTGGGTTTTTTTAAATTTTTTTAATGTTTATTTATTTCTGAAGGAGAGAGAGACAGAGCATGAGTGGGGAAGGGGCAGAGAGGGAGACACAGACTCTGAAGCGGGCTCCAGGCTCTGACCTGTCAGCACAGAGCCTGACGCGGGGCTTGAACCCACTAGCTGTGAGATCATGACCTGAGCCGAAGCCGGCTGCTTAACTGACTGAGCCACCCAGGTGCCCCTAATATGCCCAGTTTAAAAATGTTTACAAAACTGAATGCACAGTATAGTCTTAATAGTTCAAGAAAAAAAGTGTATGTATATATAAAATAATAGGTAATTAAAATTTCCTTCTTGAAACCTTGTAATGTTTTCCAATTTATATAATAAATATTATTTATAATCACAACAAAGATTTTACACATAAAAAGGAAACAGTCTACATAGTACAAAAGCCAAAGCATGTTGAGAAACAAAAATCAGAAGAGTGATGCCAGAAATTCAAAGTGGCAACAAAGAATGAGCACTGGGAAGACAGAACAGAGCCAGAAATGAGGAAAATGGAGAACTTACAGCTCTGCAGCACAGGCCAACATCTCTGCCTTCAGGGGCCCCTGTTGCATATTAAAGATACACAGGACACCACACACCTCCACAGAGATTAGCAAACTTCCCAGAACATTGTAGTGGTCTCCAGAGGAGACCAAGGTTGATTTGGAACATGATGACCCCAGGTTTGCAGCTGAAGTAATTCTAACATTAAATAGAGGATGCCACAGAGAGGCAAGTCCAAGAAACACTCAGAGAAGATGCCAAGTAAATGAGACTTCTCCACTCTATTGCCCCATCACTGATTACCATATGCATTTATTTGATATTGATCACTAAAGATAATTGAAAATATGGCACTTACCTCTGTGAAAATATGTGTGTGCCTCAATAAAATCTGACTCTTTGGATAAAGACTTAGACTATATGAACCTGGTGTCTACGGGAGGGCATTCATAAAGACTCTTGCCACATGCATTCACTCAGGTCCCATTACATCACCTAAGCTATCATCAGTACATTCTACATAATATATTCTCTTTTAGAAAGATAGGCATGAGGGGCGCCTGGGTGGCTCAGTCGGTTGAACGTCTGACTTCGGCTCAGGTCATGATCTCACGGTCCGTGAGTTCGAGCCCCGCGTCGGGCTCTGTGCTGACAGCTCAGAGCCTGGAGCCCGTTTCAGATTCTGTGTCTCCCTCTCTCTCTGACCCTCCCCTGTTCATGCTCTGTCTCTCTCTGTCTCAAAAATAAATAAACGTTAAAAAAAATTTTAGAAAGATAGGCATGAAAACAGTTAAAATTAAGTTTCAAACTCTATGGATTAGGTTTCAGTTATCTGGAAATTTCAGTGACATTATTTATTCCTGATCGATTACAGACAATCAAGGCTATCATATACTCTACAAATAATTAGTCTTTGGGCTATGAAATAAGAGTAGGTAAGTTTACTATAAAAACAATGGGACAGTAAAGGAAGTTGAAATGTCTATTTCTTTACAAATATGACAAACTATACCAGAAAAAATAGTGAATAATATTTCTCTGTAAAATTTGCTTCAAAAGATAATTCCAAAACTTTTCAAAATATTGTATTTTATGTGAAAATACTCAGGATGATCTTGCAGGCATGTCCTTGAAACATCTCCTACAACTTAAAACCAGTGCTAGTATTCCCAACCTCAAAAGAAATAGAGAGCAGTTATTCCCAGTCAATGTGTCCTGTGTTTCTCAAATTTAAGTAATCAGTTAGGGAGCTAGCTAAAATGCAGATTATGGTTCAGTAGATTCAGAGCCCAAGATTCTTCATTTCTAATGATACCAGGAGGACCTCACTTCGAGTGGCAAGGATTGAGAATGCCCCTCTTCTCATATCATTGCTATCTGACCCTGCCCTCCTTGCTGTTGTTGATTTGCCCAGGGTAAGTACTTGTCATAACAAACTTATCAGAACTCTTCTCTAGGGCTTTTTGAACCAGAACTAGGGAAGATGATCAATGTCTCTCTGGCAGCAAAGCTATGTATTGTGAGGCTCAGGACTAGTCTCTGTACATTTTCCCTGCTGAAGGGGGTAAGTTGCTATGGGGTTATGAGGCCAATAGACCAAGAGATGGGCAAAAACCTGGCTACATTCGCATCCCTAGTTTCCCCAGTTCCCACAGAACCTGAACTCTAGGTGACAACCTCACCTTTGCAGCACAATGTGCCTAGTATCCTTCCGTATATAAAAATATATGACTAACTTATTTGAGTTGGTTTTATTTGAGTTGTCACATGCAGCCAAAGAGTATGCCTAACACACTCAAACAATACAATTAATATTTCAGAAAATAATTTATCTCAATCCTCTTTTTTGAATTGAATACACCGTTCATTGTAACCTTTATACACAGAACCTATTTCCTAATTTTTGATTCTCACCTACTGGTCTGAGTCTAGCACCATCTAGCATCTGACATATTTGCTGACTTGAATTCATTTATCCATCCAAGCACAATTTATACCATATGACAGGTACCATGCTGGAAGCTGGGACCGCATGGTCCCTGCTCTTCCAGTGGCTTACAGTTTAGTTAGGGAGGGACACAAAGTAATTTCATGTGATATGATATAATGTCATACAATTATAGGAGCATAAAGGAGAAAGATCACAGAAAAGGTGGCACCTCATATAAGTCTTGAAGGACAAATAGAAGGAGAAAAAGGAAATTCCAGTCGGAAAGAGCCAAATAGGCAAAGACATAAAAATGAGAGACAGAGTGTTCCATTTAGAAATGTAAACGTTTCTGTATGCCCAAAGCAGAAAGAAGAAAGGGCAGGGAGCTGTAAAGTAGGGAGGCAATGAGGAAGTAACTAAGCTACAAATCAAGGAAGGCCTTAAATAAAATGCCAAAGATCTTGAGCTTTTTCTTGTAGGCAACTGGGGAATGATAGTAAAATAGCTACAGCAGGACAAAATCATGTTTTGTTTAGAAAGATTATGCTGTAGAATATATTGAGAGAAGATAGAGACAGGAGTTCTGTTGGGAAAGAGGTTGCAATCTTTGAGCTAGCGAGCTACTATGCAAAATTATAATGAGGCAAAATAAAATCAGGGTCAACTGATTTTGTCTTTTTTGGAATTGTTATAAAATATAACATTATGATTTAAAATGTGGCGCTGTGGACAGCATATTAGTACATCTTTTCACAAATCTGAGAGTCCCTGTCTTACTAAAAGTGGATTTAGTGAATTCACATGAGGTTTATTTGTTAAAAATTATTTCTGGCATCTTCTTTCATATTTTCTATCTCATGTATTTCCTTTTTGTTCCTTCTGTTCCCCTTCTTTCCTGACGTCCATTAGGTTGACTGAATTTTACTCTGCTGGTTTGAAAATGATACATTGTGCTTTTAGACTTCTGGTGGTCATCTCTACTGATTAAGACCCATTATTATACTTATTATTCATGTATGTATTCCTATAGTAATAGAATTCAAAAGCTTATCAATATCTATTGTTCCCTCATCTCCTCACTTTCAACAAAAATGCCTTAGCAGCCTCTTATCTCTCTCTGCACTCCAATACCAACCTCCCTTTTGTTGATATTTTCTAGAGTTTAAATTATAAATTGATAGATTTTTGTCATTGTTGTTCATTGCTTATTTAGACAGGAAATTTTACTAAATTATTTACCAGCATTTAGTTACCAAAACTTATTTTTTTTAATGTTCCAAGTTTTTGTTTAAATTCTAGGTAGTTAACGTACAATGCTATATTAGTTTCAGGTATAGAATTTAGTGACTCATCACTCACATACAGCACCCAGTGTTCATTACAACAAGTGTCCTCCTTAATCCCCACCACCCATATCTTTTTGATTCATCTTTATTTATTTTTCTTGCTGGAGAATTTCCTCCAAAAGTGTTTTTAAAGTGTGTATTAGGTAATCTAATATTTCTGACATTATTTTTATTTCACTCTAATATTTAAGTGTTAATTTAAAATATTAGGTTTATGGACATTTAGGCTCTTTCCATAATTTGGCTATTGTTGAAAGCTATAAACATTGGGGTGCATCAGTACTCCTGTGTCCCTTGGGTAAATTCCTAGCAGTGCTAATGCTGGGTCATAGGGTAGATCTATTTTTAATTTTTTGAGGAACCTCCACACTGTTTTCCAGAGTGGCTGCACCAGTTTGCATTCCCACCAACAGTGCAAGAGGGTTCCCATTTCTCCACATCCTCGCCAGCATCTATAGTCTCCTGATTTGTTCATTTTGGCCACTCTGACTGGCGTGAGGTGGTATCTCAGTGTGGTTTTGATTTGTATTTCCCTGATGAGGAGCGACGTTGAGCATCTTTTCATGTGCCTGTTGGCCATCCGGATGTCTTCTTTAGAGAAGTGTCTATTCATGCTTTCTGCCCATTTCTTCACTGGATTATTTGTTTTTCAGGTGTGGAGTTTGGTGAGTTCTTTATAGATTTTGGATACTAGCCCTTTGTCCAATATGTCATTTGCAAATATATTTTTCCATTCTGTTGGTTGCCTTTTAGTTTTGTTGATTGTTGTATGGAACCCAATTTGACAATAAATTTCATATTAAAAAATAAATAAATAAAATAATAAAATAAAATATTAGGTTTAATTTTTTCCTTCAATATTGTGAAAATAGTATTCCTTTGCTTCTTGCACTTAGGATTTCTGTTGAGAAGTCTGAGCTAGATGGGTAGGTGGTCATCATAAGAGTACAAAGGATAGTCAAAGCCATGTGTGTGAGTGTGATCACTAGCTGCAACATAGAGAGGGAGAAGAGAAGGGAGCCAAGAATGAACTCTTGAAAAAAGCCAACACTTAAGGGGGAAGAGGGGTAAAGAAAAGGGGCATTGTGAACTAGACTGAGAAGGAAAAGCCAGAGATTTGCAAATATAATCAGGAATGCATCATGTAAACCCAGAAAAGAGGCAGTTTCAAAAAAAAAGGAATGATCAACAACATCAAATATTACAGAGAAGTCAAGTAATATTAAATACTCCAAATTGTTCACCGCATAAAACAATATATCCAGATTACAAGATTTTCTTTTCTAAGATGAGAAAGGTTTGTATCACTTTTAGATGCTATTGAGAGGGAGTAGAGATCAGTAGGAAGCCAGTAGAGAGGGAGAAAGGGAAAAGAGAGGGGAAAGGATGTTTTGTTAAGTTCTTGGAGGAGACTGGAGGACAAAGAGCACAGGTACATGTATATTAAAAGGTAATTATCAGTGTTTTCTGGGGAATGAGGAAAGAGACAGTCTAAATAAAGGTATATTTGTAGATGTAAAAGCAAGTATTTGGAGGAGTTCTATTTTCATTGTGAAATTTTGCTGATAGATAAGGAGTTAGGTGAATTAGGACCAGTATTTTGGATATCCCTTTAGACCAAAGAACAAAAACATCTTCTAGAGAAAACAACAGGTTATTAAACATGTAGTTGAAACATTATATTTATTTTTCACAACTCTTTTTATTAAAGTTCTTATTTTGATTCCAGTTAGTTAACATACAGTGATATATTAGTCATTAGTTACATAGTGATCCCAAACTTCCATCCAACACCCCGTGCTCATCACAGCAAGTGCACTCCTTAATCCCCATCACCTATTTAACCCAGCCCCCCCATCCGCCTCCCTTCTGATCACCATCAGTTTGTTCTCTATAGTTAAATGTCTGTTTCTTGGTTTGCCTCTTCTTTTTCACAACTCTTAAGGCAATTAAAGCAATATTTCTTCTTGTAAGGCCATTTTGATTTGTGTTTCTGGTGAGGGAAGTTGTCAAGTGTAAAATTTAGTTCCTGTTCTTGGCTCTGTTTCTTGTCATATAGACAAAGTCGGCCTTCATAGGAAAGAATGGAAGTGACTCTGAGAGAAGTAGCAACAAAGAAAGGAAAGATAATGTTTAAGTCCTTGGTTTTGGTTGCTCATAAAAACTAGCTGCATCTTGACCTTACCATAATTCCTTGTTCAGTCCTTTTTAGGATTCTCCAAGTAAATAACTTCCACTTAATTCCTTAAACCAATTTGAGGTAAATTTCTATTTGTTGGAACAGAGAGTTCATACTAGTGAATGATTAGTGCAAATGAACCAGACAGAAAGAAGCATTTTAGGAGTTCAAAAGAGAGATTTCTTTGGTCTAGGGAGTCAAGAAAGATTTAATGACTTTACTTGAGGTGGGACAAGGACTAGTTCAAGTATGCAGAGCAAGATAAGCAGCCATCATGACAAATGTAAGAGGTGAGGGGCACCTGGGTGGCTCAGTTGGTTAAGCATCCAACTTCGGCTCAGGTCATGATCTCACAGTTTGTGGGATCCAGCCCCGCATCGGGCTCTGTGCTGACAGCTCAGAGCCTGGAACCTGCTTCAGAATCTGTGTCTCCCTCTCTCTGCCTCTCCCAGCTCACACACACACTCTCTCAAAAATAAATAAACATTAAAAAAATTTAAATACTAAAGGTGAATAAACTTAAAATGAACTTGAATTCTACAGGTAAAAGTAAATGTGTAGGACAAAATAATGGCCTCCCAAAGATGTCCATGTCCCACAACTGTGAATGTGTTACCTAACATGGTACAAGGGACTTTGCAGTTATAATTAAATTAAGAATCTTGGGGCGCCTGGGTGGCTCAGTCGGCTAAGCGTCCGACTTTGGCTCAGGTCATGATCTCACGGTTCATGGGTTCGAGCCCCACATTGGGCTCTGGGCTGACAGCTCAGAGCCTGGAGCCTGTTTCAGATTCTGTGTCTCCCTCTCTCTCTGTTCCTCCCCCACTTGCACTCTGTCTCTCTCTGTCTCAAAAATAAGTAAACATTAAAAAAATTTTAGTTGAGGATCTTAAAACTTGGAGATTATCCTGGATTTCCAGGTGGAGCCAATATAACCACAGGGGTCCTTATAAGGGAAATAGGGTGGGAGAAGAGGCAGAGAAGAGGTGATGATGGGAACAGAGACACAGAGAAACTTGAAGATGCAATACATTTGGCCTTAAAAATGGTATAAGAGGCCATGAGCCAGGAAATGCATGTAATTTCTAGAAACTGGAAAAGGCAATGAAACAGGTTTTCCCCTGCTGCCTTCAGAAGAAACTTACTCTATTGACACTTTAGCCCAGTGAGACCCATGTTGGATTTAGGACATCTAGAATCATAAGATAATGGATTTATGTGGCTGTAAGTCACTAAGTTTGTGGTAATTTGTTACAACACAAAGAGAAAACTAAAACAGTGGGACAGGAGTGATTTGATTTTAAAAGATGCCTCCATCCCCATCATATTTAATCCTGATGTTCAGACTTTGCAACCTGGGCCAAGATGCTACACATATCCATCAGCAAGAATTTCACCTATCCAGCTTGAAACACAGAGCCTGTGTTCTATCAAAAGATAGTAATAAATAGATTTGTGGGTAAGTAAATGCTATATTCTAGTCTAATTACTCCCAGATCTCTGTTTCTAGGAACTACCCCCCCCCAAGTACCAACCCATACATACACACACACACACACACACACACACACACACACACACAGAAAGAGAGATAAATGTGTGTGTGTGTGTGTGTGTGTGTGTGAGAGAGAGAGAGAGAGAGAGAGAGAGAGAGAGAAATTCATTACAAATCTTTTCTATCTAGATATATGCCTTTTTGAATTTGATGCCTCAAACTCAATTTGTCCAAAACTGAATTATTGAATTTGCCTCTGCCTATAACTCTTTAACCTGCTTTTTTCTTGTTTTCTTCCTTGCATGAGTGGGAGAAGGGAGTCCCAGCTCTCCACCAAGACAGCCAAGCCAGAAAACTAGAGTCAGCTGGTTCTCTCTCTCTTCAATCTCAGTCACCAAATTATAAAGAATGTATCCTGTAATTACCTCTCAAATCCATATCCCTCCTCTCTCTCCCTGCAGACATCACCGTATCTTGGGCTTTACACTCCTTTACCTGGGTCAGAGCAAAATCTTGTCATGAGCGGCCCTCTGGCACCAGCAGCAGGACACTCCAGCCACTGCCTGGCCCACCCTCTATCTCTCCCAGAGATCTACCTATCAGTAAGTACACTCTAACCAGGTCAAAGCTTTCCTTAAAAGTTGTCAGGGTTCTTCATCAACTCCCTGGTTAACCCCATGAAGCCTAACCCCTTTACATGGCATTTCAGGTCTCTCACATAATCTCCCGGGGGGGGGGGGGGGTACAATAGTGCCATGGTCACTACTTCAACTCTGACACCTGGCATATTATCAGGCATCTAGTAATGATTAAATAATTTTTTAAATATATACTTCTCTATTTTCTCAGCCTCCATTCAGGCCACTCCCCACTTTATCCTTTACGATACAATACCAGACTTCTCATTGTTCCCCAGCTGGTCGATGCTATTTCAGCTGCATGGCTACAATTCCGTTCCCTCTGTCAGGAATGCCTGCTCCCCATTATTACAAGGAAAACACAGTTAACTATCAAAATCCTGTTGAGGCATTGCTTCTTGACGTTTTCTCAAACCACCTACCTCACAGGCCTCAAACTCTCTTCTCTGTACTTGTTCTAAACCTCACTTTTCTCATCACGAAATAAAAACATTTCTTAAGCACTTATCATATATCAAGTAATCTCCTAGGCAGTGGAGATTTAGCAGTGAAGAAAAAAGATAAAATCTCTTCCTTACATTCCACTGCTACTGCTTCCCTAGCCATGATATTGATGCTGGCTAGAGTTAAAATGAATTCATCATGTTCCAGTCTCTATTCTAAGCACTTTGCAATATGAACTCATTTCACCCTCACAATAAGCCGGTGAGGTAGAAACTGTTACTACTCCCATTTTTCAGATGAGGAAACTGAAGCACAGTTTTAGCAACTTATTTAAGATCATCAACTGGTAAAGATGACTAATCCAGCATTCAAATTCAGGCAATCTTATTCTAGAACCTGCACTCTCAACCACAATGTCATATATATTTGTTACATATTGCACTGCACTAAATTGCAATCATTGATTTCCATGTCTATCTACCATGCTCATCTGTGACTTCATTAAAGCCAAGGACTATATTTAATTTGCTTTTGTATTCCTAAAGCCTACCATAGTGCCTGCTTTATAGTTGGTGGGGACTCAAGAAAAGTTTGTTGAAATATTGGAAACTCCAGTTGCTCTCAAATTGCTGAATAAAGGAAAAAACATTGTGCTGAATGCTAAACTTATTAACTTAAGTATGTGACATAAAAGAAAAACGTTAAACTTTTATCCTCCTAGGTTCTTAATTTTTTATCCTGCTAAAATATGCATGACTTAAAAATTTATGATTTTAACCACTTTAGATGTACCATTCTGTTGCATTAAGTACATTCATATTGTTGTGCAATATCACCCCCACGTACATCTAGCACTTTTCATCTTCCAAAACTCAAACTCCATATCTATTAGACAACAATTCCCCATTCCCCCCTTCCTCCTAGCCCCTGGAAACCACTGTTTTATTTCCTACCTCTATGAATTTGATTACTCTAGGTATATCATATAAGTATACCCATACAGTATTTGTCTTTTTTTTTTATATGAAGTTTATTGATAAATTGGTTTCCATACAACACCCAGTGCTCATCCCAAAAGGTGCCCTCCTCAATACCCATCACCCACCCGCCCCTCCCTCCCACCCCCCATCAACCCTCAGTTTGTTCTCAGTTTTTAACAGTCTCTTATGCTTTGGCTCTCTCCCACTCTAACGTCCTTTTTTTTTTTTTTTTTTTTTACCTTCCCCTCCCCCATGGGTTCCTGTTAAGTATTTGTCTTTTATGAATGGCTTATTTCACTTGGCATGATTTTTTTCAAGATTCATCCATGTTGTAGCATGTGTCAGAACTGCTTTATTTTTTAAAGATGAATAATATTATTCCATTGTATGTATACTCTGCGTTTTGTTTGTCCATTCATCCATTGATGGACACTTGGGTTGCTTCCACTTTTGACTATTACGAATAATGCTGCTGTGAATATGAGTGTACCTATATCTGCTCAAGTCTCTACTTTTAACTTTTTGGGGTATATATCCAGGAATGGAATTGCAGGGTCACACGATAATTCTGTGCTTAATTTTTGAGGAGTCACCACAGAGTTTTCTATAGCAGCTGCATCATTTTACAGTTCCACCAGCAATACACAAGGAAGGATTCTAATTTCTCCCTCCCACCAATCGTTATTTTCTGCATGTGTGTGTTTTGATAATAGCATACCTATGGGTGTGAAGTGATATCTCATTGTGAAGTTCCTTGGATTTTTGGACCAACATTTATCTTCCTTGTCACTCTAAGTCCCCTCTAAATCTCACATTACTCTTGAGTCATAAACTGAAAGAAAACTTCCTTGAAATCATATGACTGAGGGACATTTCCCACAGGATAATATTCTCTTTATTTATTCATGGTGATATAGAGGTGCTGAAATACCTGACATTTTGTCGTCAATACACAAAATTCACAGCCTTTTCCTACTGTGTCAGCCCTAAATTAGTCTTTGTCCTCTGTTTAATCATACAGTTCATTTAGACCCTATTCCTTTTATACCATCATTCTGTTTATCCAGCTTTGCAGGCAGCCCTACCCAAGAGTCCATGGCATGCTAATGAAGACACATATTACTTATCAACTGCATTTTTTTAAATCTAGGAGCAAATTTTAAAACATTCTGTATTATGGTATTGTCATTGTAACTTTATGAAGTTATGGATATATTTGATGTAATCACTGTCCCAGGGAAATTTACTTTTATTTTATTTTTTTTTAACTTTTATTTTTTTTCAATATATGAAATTTATTGTCAAATTGGTTTCCATACAACACCCAGTGCTCATCCCAAAAGGTGCCCTACTCAATACCCATCACCCACCCTCCCCTCCCTCCCGAGACCCCCCATCAACCCTCAGTTTGTTCTCAGTTTTTAAGAGTCTCTTATGCTTTGGCTCTCTTCCACTCTAACCTCTTTTTTTTTCCTTCCCCTCCCCCATGGGTTTCTGTTAAGTTTCTCAAGATCCACATAAGAGTGAAACCATATGGTATCTGTCTTTCTCTGTATGGCTTATTTCACTTAGCATCACACTCTCCAGTTCCATCCACGTTGCTACAAAAGGCCATATTTCATTCTTTCTCATTGCCACGTAGTATTCCATTGTGTATATAAACCACAATTTCTTTATCCATTCATCAGTTGATGGATATTTAGGCTCTTTCCACAATTTGGCTATTGTTGAGAGTGCTGCTATAAACATTGGGGTACAAGTGCCCCTATGCATCAGTACTCCTGTATCCCTTGGGTAAATTCCTAGCAGTGCTATTGCTGGGTCTATTTTTATAGGGTAGGTCTATTTTTAATTTTCTGAGGAACCTCCACACTGCTTTCCAGAGTGGCTGGAAATTTACTTTTAAAAAGAAAAGTTAAAATGTCTATATTACCCTGGGGCACCAGGGTGGCACAGTCAGTTAAGCATTCAACTCTTGGTTTTGGCTCAGGTCACAGGTTCAAGCCCATTTCATGCTCCATGCCATTGCCACTGCCAGGGCAGGGCTTGCTTGAGATTCTCTCTCTCCTGTCTCTCTGCACCTCCCCTGTGCTCTCTCTCTCTCTCTCTCTGTCTCTCAAATAAATAAACTTTGAAATAATGTCTATACTACCCAAAAAAATCTACACATTTAAACATTCAATGTAATCCCTATCAAAATAATACCAGCATCTTCACAAAGCTAGAAAAAACAATTATAAAATTTGTATGGAACCAGAAAAGACCCTGAATAGCCAAAGTAATGTTGAAAAAGAAAACCAAAACTGGAGTCATCACAATTCCAGACTTCAGGCTGTATTAAAAAACTGTAGTCATCAAGACAGTACAGTACTGACACAAAAACAGACATAGATCAATAAAACAGAATAGAGAACCCAGAAATGGACCCAAAATGTATGGCCAACTGCTCTTTGACAAAGCAGGAAAGAATATCCAACAGAAAAAAAGACAGTCTCACTGGACAGCAACATGCAGAAGAATGACCCTGGACCACTTTCTTATACCATACACAAAAATAAACTCAAAATGGATGAAAGGCCTAAATGTAAGACAGAAAACAATCAAAATCCTACGGAAGAAAACAGGCAGCAACCTCTTTGACCTTGGCTGCAGCAAATTCTTACCAGTCATGTCTCTAGAGGCAAGAGACACAAAAGCAAAAATGAACTACTGGGACCTCATCAAGATAAAAAGCTTCTGCACAGTGAAGGAAACAATCAACAAAACTAAAAGGCAACCAATGGAAATGGAGAAGATACTTGCACATGACATATCTGATAAGGATTAGTATCAAAAATTTATAAAGAACTGATCAAAATCAACACCCCCAAAACAAACAATCCAGTGAAGAACTGGATAGAAGATGTGAATAGACACTTTTCCAAAGAAGAGATCCAGATGGCTGACATATGAAAAGATGTTTAACATCACTTCTACTCAGGGAAATAAAAATTAAAACTACAATGACCTATCTCTATATACCTGCCAGAATGACTAAAATTAACAACTCAGGAAACAACAGATATTGGTGAGGATGTGGAGAAAGGGGAACACTTTTGCACTGTTGGTGGGAATGCAAACTGGTACAGCCACTCTGGAAAACAGTATGGGAATTCTTCAAAAAATTAAAAATAGAACTACCCTACAACCCAGCAATTGTACTACTAGGTATTTATCCAAAGGACACAAAAATGTTGATTTGAAGGGGCACATGCACCCCAATGTTTATAGAAGCACTATTGACAATAGCCAAATTATGGAAAGAGCCCAAGTATCCATCCACTGATGAATGGAGAGAGAGGAAGTGGTATATATACACAATGGAATATGACTCAACGATCAAGAAGAATTAAATCTTGCCATTTTTAACAATGTGGATGGAACTAGAATGTATTATGCTAAGCAAAATAAGTCAGTCAGAGAAAGACAAATATATGATTTCACTCATATGTGGAATTTAAGAATAAAAATAAACAAACATAGGGAAAGGGAAGGAAAAATAAGATAAAAACAGAGAAGGAGGCAAACCATAAGAGACTCTTAAATACAGAGAACAAACTGAGGGTTGCTGAAGGGCCAACAGCTAACTGGGTGGTGGGCATTAAGGGGGGCACTTGTTGGGGTTATCACTGGTTGTTATATATAAGTGATGAAATGTTACATGGTACATTAACTAACTTGAACTTTTTTTAAAAAGAAAGGGAACAGATTTTGTTGACTCATGTGTGAAAGTCACTTTGCCCAAAAGAAAATTAAAATTGATCCGTTTTTTGACAACTTTCCAAATAAAATATCTCAAAGTATATAGGAATAGGTTAAATTTTTTAACTCTATCTAGAGGGGAAACCCAATGAACAAAACAACTCCTATATAAGGAGCTCAATAACTTTGAATGATTACTTTGATGCACATATATGTAGAAAGAAGAAAAACAAGCAGCTCAACCAATAATTAATTGGACAAATATTCAACAAAAGAGAACTCCTCCTCCTCTCTTAACCATCCATACCCTACATGGCAAGGATCAACTAGAAAGAAGAGAAGAATCTAATCAGGTTTTACAAGAATACATAAAAAGTCATAAAAACATCAATGGCACAAGTTGACTCTGTACCAAGAACCAAGGCCATGCCTATTGTGAGAAATAAGCCCACTGACCCAATCAAAGGAGGGACACGGAGACTTGGAGCACAGTGAAGCTGTTATAGCAAATACGCGGTATCCAGGAAGAGACAAGTGACATACACTAGAGGAATCAGAAAAGACTGTTTATTTTGCACTGGTGTCAGCCAGTGGAGTCACCTCCAAAGGCTGGGCCCTGAGCCTGGGGCTGGCCTTCTTTTATGTCTGGCTAGCTTTCCAGGAAACTTTCTATTGGCTACACACGTGGGTGGGATTGCAGGGGCTCAAGGGGAAAAAGGGGAGGGGCACTATCAGTTGCACTACATGGGCATTTGGCTGATGCAAGAGGCAATCAAGATTACAGAAGCCAAAAGCATGTAAGGGAGGTTATCTGGCCAAGGACATCTGGCTGGCCTTTTTTATTTGCTCCTGCCAACTTTCCTTCTCAAAGCAAGGCTTTATAATCAACGTTCTTGAAAAAGCAAGTGTCTGATGGAGAGGCATATTCGGGGCACTTACCGTAGGCAATTTATCTCCTAGTGTGAAGTTCCCTTCCTTGATTCCTCATTGGCTGAGTACTACAGAGGTTACAGCCTTACCTAGAAGTAGCCTATGCCCATGTAAGGCAAAAAGTAATCTGATTGGGACAAATGTATATTCCTTGAGGTGACACAAGAGACTTAAGTTCTTTAGCACATGTTCATTGCAAAGCCCATGAAAATAAGTCCACAAAATGGGGAGGGGGAAGAAGAACCAGGAAGTGAGTGTCTAAGGGTTTGGTACTCCATTGGGAGGCGGGGGGGGGGGGGGTTGCACGTATTTCCAATTGATTGTAAACCTATTGTTAACTAGACAGCACAACTTTTAGTTGGTATCTCTGAAAATGAATCATCTCACTTCTCACACTACCAAAGAAACGCAAAGTGTAAAGGTCTAGCAAAGAAACTAGGTTAAGCATGAAGGATTATATGGGTGCTAGGAATGCCACCATAAATCTGTTTTCCCTTATCAGAGAGGTGATTAATAATAATGCATTTGAGGGGCGCCTGGGTGGCGCAGTCGGTTAAGCGTCCGACTTCAGCCAGGTCACGATCTCGCGGTCCGTGAGTTCGAGCCCCGCGTCAGGCTATGGTCTGATGGCTCAGAGCCTAGAGCCTGTTTCCAATTCTGTGTCTCCCTCTCTCTCTGCCCCTCCCCCGTTCATGCTCTGTCTCTCTCTGTCCCAAAAATAAATAAACGTTTAAAAAAAAATTTAAAAAAAAAAAAAATAATAATAATGCATTTGCATCAAGGTCAGACCCACAAAGTAAACATGTGCAACTATGGTCAATGTGATGAACACCAGTTCTCAAAATTTAATGTGCATACATATCACCTGAAAACCATGTTAAAATACAAATTCTGAGTCAGCAGGTCTGGAATAGTGCCTATAATTCTGCATTTCTCACAAGCTCCTAGGTGATACCAATATAGGTGGTCCATAGTCCACAATTTTAATGGCATAATGTATACAATCAGAAGGCCTGAAAAAATAAGTGGAAAGTGAACTTTTGGGGGTTTTGGTAAAACATTTGCTTTTCTGATAAAAAAGCAAACATTGTTGAAGCCACCATATTCCTTTGTTTACAGCACAGATACAGGGCCTGTCTCTGCAGCAGCCACTTGCAATCATGAGCAAAAAGGCACCAATTCAAGGTTGGTAAAGAAGAAATGTAGAAATTGCTTGTCTTTGATGTCATCATTAAGCCACTGTACCAGCCCTGGACTGCCTTGTAAGAAAAATAAATTGGTATTTGGTGAAGCCACTGTAGGGGCCAAGGGCAGACTGCCCCAAATAGGCCACTTTGCCATGAATATTATTTTGCATGAGAAGTAATCAAGGGGTGCCTGGGTGGCTCAGTCAGTTGGGCGACTGACTTCGGCTCAGGTCACAATCTCACGGTTCTGTGAGTTTGAGCCCTGCGTCGGGCTCTGTGCAGACAGCTCGGAGCCTGGAGCCTGCTTTGGATTCTGTGTTTCCCATTCTCTCTGCCCCTCCCCAACTCACATTCTGTCTCTCTCGCTCAAATAAATATTTTTAAATACATGTATTTAAAAAAAAAGAAGTAATCAAAACCCAGCAGATGCAGGAAAAGCTCTCTGCCTCCCCAGCAACTGCCTAAATTTACATTGGAAAGGAGAGCCTGTACCAAGAAGAGAGCTATTAACAGAGACTCCCCTTTACCTAAGAACGTTATCTGTATAATAGGGCAAACTTTTTTTTTTTCAAACCATCTCCTTTCACCTTCCTGCTACTGGCCTTCCTCCCCTTGGTATCCTTAGACCCTATCCCTCTCCTTAGTGGTCTCACAGTCTTTGAAATTCCATGTCTGTGTGGATTCCTTGTACGTATACCTATTATATTTGTTTTTCTCCTGTTAATCTATCTCATGTCAATTTGGTTCTAAGTCCAGCTAGAAGGACCTCAAAGGGCAGGAAAGTCTTCCTCCCTGACACTACTATTAATTAGGTGAAAACACATACAGGCTATAGATACTAATGTGTGAACCAAGAACAAAACAAAAACAAAACAAAACAAACAAACAAAACAAAATCCAAAACCAGACTAGTAGGAAAGGGAGTATGAAGAGCAAAGGACCTGGGTAATCCACTGCTATAAGCTTCTTTGAATAAGCAAGGATCTTATTTGAGTCCCACGTCAGGGGGCTAGTGAGACTAGTGAGACCAGCTTTTTCAGAAATAATTCACTAAGAACTTCTTTTAATGTCAAAATGATGTGGGAAACAAAGGCAGAAGGCAATGGCAAATAAAATTAAATTTCCTTCTAACCTGCAGCCTATTGGCAAATACTTGAGGCTGGCAGAGCAAAACATTTCTCCAGGAAACTCTCCCTACTGTCTTAATGTTAATGCTCTGCTAGAGGGGAAAACAACCTCAGTTTAACAATAGACAGGCCTCCAGTATCCTGTGAGTCTTCTTTAGCATGTGAAAATCTCATTGGAAACATCCCCAGGACTTTACCTCACCTAATGCCATAGTATATAACCAGTCTCTCCTCATGGCCTCGGGGCAGCTTTTTCTGCCCAGGGGTCCTGTCCCCATGCTTCAATAAAATCACCTTTTTGCACCAAAGATGTCTTCAATAATTCTTTCTTGGCCTTCAGCTCCAGACACTACAAACCCCACTATCACCCCAAAGACTTCATCATTTATTTGGTGCCCAAACACGGGGCTATGGTTCCTTTCATCTGGACTCTGAGCCGGTGCAAACTTGAGGAGTAGTCTTTCCTTCCTTTACTCTCATTTCAGGGGCCTTTTGAGAAGTATGGTCTTATTGGAACACTTTCATGTCAATTGCTCAGGCTGTAATCCTCTCACCTGTGGCTGCTCTATGGGGAGGAGAAAGCCTGCCTTTTGGCTGGAAGTTAGTACCCTGGCCAGAATGGTATTAAGACTCAGAAACTCGATGCCCTCTCTTTATTCCTGTCCTTGTATAAAGTTGTCTGTCTTGGGCATGGGACAGCCACCTAAGTCACCAGGATGGCTGCCAATCTTAAGACTCACGTGTGAGGTTTCCTCCCATTGGTCTAACATGATCCAGCTGCTTCTGGCCAAGGGACCTCCACTGGGAGCCAGCAGAAACCAGTACCCAACTGAATTAAAAACCCAAGCAGGAAACATTTCCTAAGGAAGTTGGGTGTAAAGACTATATGTGTTGGAATGTTGCTTAGATCATGACGGATTTCTGTCTTTACTTTTTTCAGTCAATGTCTTCCAGTAACTAAAACTGCAGAATTGAGTAATTTTGTAAAAATTTTCCAGCGTTTTCCATGGGTTAAAAACGGAGGGTTTTTTGTGGCCTTCTCCAAGAGGCAAGCCATAGTGTGGTGCAACATGGCCACCAACAGCACAGCACAGCAAGCGCCCCACCCCACACCGGTGCTCTGCAACAAGTCACCAAGGCCAACTAGGTCCATACGCTGGCACCCATTTGTAGTCTAGAATGCACTGGGGAAGCGGGAGGAGAGCCAGCCTCCCTCTTTCAGGAACGCTTAGTGGCTTAGTCAGTGGTCAGAGTGATTTTGTTTCAGGGACGCCTCATGTTGCTTTGACACCTCAGGAACATCTGACATATCCTGTGCATGGGACGCCACCCAGGAATGGGGGGGGGGGGAGATTTTCATGGTAATGGAGCTTCTCTCTCTCTAGGAGGAGATTGGGAGCTTCTCTTCGGTCCTCAAGGACTCTCCCTTGGGATGCCTTTTTAACCCACTGAAAACCATTTGGACTGCAAAATTTGGGAAAGGACTGATCTTCTTTAACTCTGCATGGCCTCAATAGGATCTAGCAGTTAGATCTCTTCTGCAGGAAACAGGGCAAATGGGTAGAGGTACCCTTGGTCCAGGCCCTCACGACTCTAAATCAGGACCCAGACCAAAAAGCCTCTTAACAGAATGTGTTAAACTCCCTCCTGATATATTGGATGTCTAAATAGGCCTCCTCCTGATAGAACTCAGTCGCTGGATGAACACAGGCCATCCCTAATGAAGGGGATGCTGACTCTTTTTCTCTGTTCCTCATGGGGGGTTTCTCTCTCACTCATTTCCTGGGTAATGGCTCTAACTGGATCTAACTGTGGCTAGTCTACCCCAGGACAGGGGCTTTAAGAAATATTCCCAAGCAAAGCAGCTGCCAAAACTCCCTTTGTTTGGAGGAGATTCCCTGTCTTCTCTGGCCTGACATGGTCTGCATATTTCCACTTGGTGGTGGAAAGGAAAACAAACATGACATCTACTCCTCTGTCCCAGCTGATGAGATTTAGAACTGGGAATCCTCTTTCTCTACCTGCTGGTGGCATCTTGCCTCTTCAGCCTCCTGTTTCTGCACCACCTAGGGCCTGCATAACTGATTCTATACCATCCTCCATTCCTCCACTGGCACCACTGACTCCTCCTCCCATCCTCGGTGTCAAGGAGAGAAGAGCACCCACTTGGACTACCCATTTCTGATTTCCCCACTGGTGTCCCAGGTAAAAACTGACCATGGGGAACAGATTGTTTTTGAAGTGGATGCAAGTGGAACATATTTGGTATTTAAACTAATTTAAGTTTGTTGGTTTAATTAAAATAGACCTATCAGCATTAAATATAAATTTTCTATTCTATCTAGGTTTGCTCAAAGTCAAATAAGCTTGTGTTGTCTCTATTACAATTTGTTAGCAAGAAGATGACTTAAAATAATGGTTAATATCTGTCTCAAAATTTTCATGAGTAGCTAAGAGTGTTTTCAATCTTTGAAAGCTTTAAAGTTTTGCTTCCATGATAATTGGGATTGAATCCATTGGACTTCTAGGTCTTTTCCAAGCAGAATGGAATGCTACAGCATTAATTAATTACTAAACATAAGATTTATCTGCTTTTGACTTAATTGCAGAGAAACTAAGGATATTTGGGTTTAATGGTAAACAAGCCTTGTACTTTATAACTTCCTGTGTTCGTTTTTTTTTTTAACAAACTTCCCAGGACTTAAGTTGTAAATAAAGTCTTTTTGACCAATTAGCCTTCTTTGGTATGTTAAGTTACTCTGGAAGCACTGTCAAATATAAGCCTTAGGGTGTATTGCTTGGGTAAATACTATAACTGCTCAAACATGTGTGATTCCTAAAGTTGTAATATTTCCTGGTAAAAGGCCTTCACTTGATATTCTGATTATTTAAGTGTTATGTGCCACAGAAATAACTGAATTTCCTTGTCAATTGCATTATAAGGAACTCTCATCAGATCTTTAATCATGTCCATTTTTGACTCTTCTGTCGTAGTTTTGTGGCTCTTGTTGGAAGTATGGTTGGGTCTCCAATGTTTGCTCTTCCAGATTAAGGGAACTTTCTTAAAATATCTATGACATACAGAAATGTGATAAAGTATTCCTTTGTCAACAAACTAAATCATTTAACTTTTCTACCTAAACCCTCTGAAATTCAAAAACTCAGTGAATATTCTTTCTTCCATGGCAATTGTACTTATTTGCATGAGTTCAATAAGAATCTGTTCATCTTATAGCAGGACACCATTGGAAATACTGGTTATAAGACCATACAGCTTTAAGGAACTAAGGTTGACTTTATGAAGCATGATGCCAATAAAGTCCCTTGTTAATGTTGGCCTGATACCTTGCTTACAGAGTTCCCAGCAGCCTTATCAGGTGAGTAAAGAATGTCACTTCCCGGCAGGTGCAGGGACCTCATGAAGAAGAATTCGCCCAAATCTACAGGTATTGCAGGCATGTCTGATGTCAAGTATTTGGCTTGGCTTCTGCCTGGAGAGGCTACTAAATGTTCAATCTAGATTACTTATGAAAAGTTCCAGTAAAGCAAACTTTAAGAGATGTATATGATCAATTGCTACTTTTGCTGAGCTTATGTAAATAATCAGGCCAAATTTGTTAAAACTGGACTTGTTTTACAAATGAATTAGTCTTTATTTGGCTATCTCTAGAAATGAGGGTTTTAGAGAGAAAAATTATGTTTCAATAATGCAACTTTGTGGATGTTATATTCTAGTTCTGATACTCTTTAAATGTTGTTTGTCTAAGTTGGACAACTTGAGATGAACTTGAAAAAAAATGTCACAATAGCACAGATATGGACAATCTTCTTGCTTGTTATTCTGTGGGGATAACAGGACCCCATGGGCATATGATTGTTTAAACAACTGGAAAATGGGATAGATTTTCCCAACAATTGTATGAAAAGACTATAGTGCCTTATTAAATTATTCATTTGAGGCCAGGTTAATTCATACATCTCTAAATAAACATACAAGTCATAGCCTTCCTAAAACTTATCCGACAGTTACTAGAAACCTATCCCATATAAACGCAGCAGATACACTCTATTTAAAGGATTGGGAGTCTAATACAGCAGGGGATTTAACTCAAAAATGGAAGGGCCCCTGACAGGTCCTAGTATGTATTCCCACTGCCATAAAATTAGAAGGCCATTCCTCATGGACTGCCATAATCAAGAATTAAACCTGTCCCTTCCTCACAGAAATCCAGCATACAAGCTGACACACCTTCTTATTCCTGTGAACCAGTGGAAGACCTCAATTTTCTCTTCAAACTACAATAAAGGACTGGAGGAGAACTAACAAAGGTTTTTTATTTAGGCTTCTCTTTCTCATAATATTAACCTTTATTTTGTTGTCTTTTCTGGTGTCTCCCTGCCTGGTGCTAAGACTCCTTCATCACCATACCTTCCAGAAGACAGATGATTCTTTCTACTCAAGGAAGCTCATACATGCTGTTTCCCCTGGACTGGTCATCTTTGTCTTTTGCAACTACCCTATACCTTCTCTAACTGACCAATGTTGACCTATAGATAGGGACATCTCTACGCCCCTATCCAGCAGGAAGAAGTTACAGAAAAGAAGACCATCCACCCTCAGCAACCTTAAAGATTTTAAGGGTCAAAACTGTTCAGTGGGGAATGATATGGGAAACAAAGACAGAAGGAAATGGCAGATAAAATTAAATTTCCTTATAACCTGCAGCCCATTGGCAAATACTTGAAGCAGGCAGAACAAACCAGTCTGTCTTCATGGTCCCGGGGCAGCTCTTCCTGCCCATGGGTCCCATCCCTGTGCTTTAATAAAATCACCTTTTGCACAAAAGACGTCACAAGAATTCTTTCTTGGCCATTGGCTCCGGATTCCACGAACCCCCATCATGCCAAAACCTCATCAAAAATAATGTCAGTGATATGCTTTCCTAACTTACATACATAACAATAACTGATAGTTACTGAGCAATTACCATGTGTCAGCCAGTGTTCTAAATGTCCCATATGTATGTATGTTTAATTCATTTAAGTCTTAAACCATTCTTTGAGGCAAGTTTAATATTCTCCTCACTCTACTAATAAGGAAATTGAAGCATGGAAAGGTTAAGTAGCTTAACCAAGTTCACTCACTTACTTAATGATAAAGTGGGGTTTGGACTCAGGCAGCACAACACCAAAACCTCATATTCTCAGGCACTTTGTCTTATCGCTGCCACATAAGATAAGACCTCTGGTATCTGTGGCTTTAAAAAGGAATACATATATGCATACGGATTTGAACACTCATCTCAATAAACTTTAGTCCCCCAAGGGGCTTTGTCCACAGGTGGGAAATTACTCTCCCAATCCAGTGCTGCTATTAACATCTCTAGGTTGGCATTTCCATATTGGAAACTTTCGAAACTTTAAAACTTCAATTTTAGAATCAGATGTTTAATATAGCTATGAATATAAGCAGCTACTGTTTGGAGGCAAAAATTCTAATTATAAAGTAATTTGGGGTCATCCTAAGACAGCAATGACCCAGCCTACTCTATCAGTCAATCAGAGAAAGAAGCGCCGCTATTTGGACCACAAGAGCAAATACATTAAGATCTAGGTGCTTGTAGGGCACATGGGTGGCTCAATCAGTTGAGCGCCTGACTTTGGCTCAGGTCATGATCTGATGGTTTGTGGGTTCGAGCCCCATGTCAGGCTCTGTGCTGACAGCTCAGAGCCTGGAGCCTGCTTTGGATTCTGTGTCTCCCTCTATCTCTTCCCCTTCCCCACTTGAGCTCTCTCTCTCTCTCTCTGTCTCAAAAATGAATAAACATTAGAAAAAAAGAATAGAATAAGTAAAATTTCAAAATAAAACAAAATAAAAAATTAGAATAGTAAAATAATAAGCTATTGATTTCTTACATGCTAGCCCCCAACAAGGTCTGGTTGAAAGTCTTGAACACACTGGAACTCCACAAGTACTTTTTTTTTTCATCTAAAAACTAGGGCCGTACTATTTTTCTGAACTAATCTCCTAAAAACAAAAAAACTCTAAATACTAAACATATGACTAATTTCATTTTAGAAAGAAAACCAAGTCAATTAATTTGAATTAAACTGAACATTGAGCAAGTTGCTTATTATCTCTTTGCCTCAGTTTCCTCATCTATGATGTGAAGATAATAATAGTACCTAACTTTTGGAGTCGATGTAGAGATTAAATAAACTATTATGCAGTGGTAAAAATATATATATAAGATAAAATAAAACATTAAAATCCTATCTATTCTGTAAGACTCTGATTGATTTCCTAAATCCATCTTTAGCCCTGACTCAGAATTCCTTGCTCCTTCCTTCATGTTATCACATATTTTTATTATAGCATCTATCACCTTGTATTCGAGATCTTCATAGGTCAGTCTTCTTCAGTAAACTGTAGATTACTTAAGGGCAAGCACTTTTTTATCTTCTGAGCTTATCACAAAACGAATACTCCATAAGTATTCTAGGAACTAGGTTAAAGTATATATGACATGTTATATACAGTAATCACCTATTTACTGTGCTTTATCTCAGTGCACTTCACAGATACATTGCATTTTCTACAAACAGAAGGTCTGTTGCAGCCCTCCATGGATCAACCCTATTGTCACCCTTTTCCAACAGCATTTGCTGACTTCATGTCTCTGTGTCATGTTCTGGTAATTCTTATAATATTTCAAACTTTTCATTATTATATTTGTTCCCATCATCTGTGATCAGTAACCTTTTATGTTAATACTGTAATTGTTTTGGGGCACCGTGAACTGTGCCCATATAACACGGTGAGCTCAAACGTTTTGTGCGCTCTGCTGCCCCATGACTGCCCTAGCCATTCTTGCATCTCTCTCCCTCTCCCCAGGCCTCCCTATTCCCTGAGATACAACAATATTGGGTTAGTCCAATTAAGAACCCTACAAGGCCTCTAAGTGTTCAAGTGAAAAAAATAGTCACATGTCTCTCATTTTAAACCAAAAGCTAGAAATGATTAAGCTTAGTGAGGAAGGCATGTCAAAAGCCAAGACAGACTGAAAGCTAGGTCTCTTGTGCTTAGTAGTTAGCCAAGTTGTGAATACAAAGGAAAAGTTCTTGAAAGAAATTAAAAGTGCTACTCCAGAGGTCACAGAAATGTTAAAAAATAAAATAGACTTATTACTGAAAGGAGAAAGTTTTAGTGGTCTGGATGGAAGATCAAACCAGCCACCATATTCCCTTCAGCCAAAGCCTAATCCAGAGAGCAAGACCCTAACTGTCTTCAATTCTGTGAAGGCTGAGAGAGGTGAGGATGCCACAGGAAAAAAAAAAAAAGTTGGAAGCTAGCAGAGTTTCATAAGGTTTAAGGAAAGAAGCTGTCTCCATAACATAAACGTGCAAGGTGAAGCAGCAAATGCTGATACAGAAGCTGCAGCAAGTTATCCAGAAGATGTAGCTAGAGTAATGAAGGTGGCTACACTAAACAACAGATTGTCAGTGTGATGAAATAGCCTTCTATTGTGAAAAAGACACCATCTAGCACTTTCACCTTTAGACAGATAAAGTCAATCCCTAGCTTCAAAGGACAGGCTGACTCTCTTGCTTAGGGGCTAACACAGATAGTGACTCATTTACCATCAAGTTGAAGCCAATTCTCATTTACCATTCCAAAAATCCTAAAGCCCTTAAGAATTATGCTAAATCTACTCTGCCTGTGCTTTATAAATGGAATAACAGCCTGATCATGGCACATTTGTTTATAACGTGGTTTGTTTTACTGAATGTTTTAAGCCCACTGTTGAGACCTACTGCTCAAAGAAAATGTTCCTTTCAAAATATTACTGCTTACTGACAATGTACCTGGTACCCAATAGCTCTGATGGAGATGTACAATGAGATTAATCTTGTTTTCATACTTGCTAATATAATATCTGTAGCCAATGGATCAAGAAATCATTTTGACTTTCAAGTCTTATTATTTTAAAAATATATTTCTTAAGGCCATACCTGTCTCTGATGAAGCTGGAAATTGAAAACCTCTGGAAATGATTCACCCATCTAGATTCCATTAAGAATGTTTGTAGCGTACCTGGCTGGCTCAGTTGGTAGAACATGTGACTCTTGATCCTGGGGTCATGAGCTCAAGCTACACATTGGGTATAGACATTGCTGAAAACAAACAAACAAACAAACAACAACAAAAACCTTTGGGATTCATGAAAAGTGGTCAAAATATCAATATTCACAGGAGTTTGGAAGAAGTTGATTCCAACCTTCATGGATGACTTGGAGGGGTTCATGACTTCAGTAGAGGAAGTAACTACAGATATGGTAGAAATAGTAAGAGAACTAGAATTAGAAGTGGAGCCTAAAGATGTGGCTGAATTGCTTCAGTCTCATGGATAAAGCATTGCTTCTTACAGATGAGCACGCAAAGTGATTTCTTGAAATGGTAACTATTCCTTGTGAACAGGTTGTGAAGACTGTTGAAATGACAACAAAGGATTTAGAATATTACATAAATTTAGTTTATAAAACAGTGGCAGGGTTTGAGAGAACTGACTCCAATCTCCAAAATGTCTCCAATGAAAAACATTTTATTGTTGGTAAAATGCTATCAAACAGCATCACATGCCAGAGAGAACTCGTTTGTAAAAGGAAGACTCAATCAATGAGGCAAAATTCATTGTTGTCTATTTTAAGAAATTGCCACAATCACCCAAATCACCACCCGGATCAGTAAGTAGCCATCAACATCAAGGCAAGACCCTCTACCACAAAAAAAATCTTACGACTCACTGAAAGCTCAGATGATGCTTAGCATTTTCTAGCAATATTTTAAATTAAGGTATGTTACATTTTTTATACATAATGCTACTGCACACTTAAAAGACTATAATATAGTGTACACATAACTTTTATATGCACTGGTAAATCCAAAAATTCATTTGACTCACTTTATTGGGATATTCACTTCATTGCAGTGGTCTGAAACTGAACCTGAAATATCTCCAAGGGATGGCTGTGATATGTTTTGCACAGATAAGATGGCTTATTCTCCCCAGTTACAGAAATCTTGTCTTTTTGATTAGGAAAAGAAAATTTTAATATGTGAGAATTTGGTTTTTGCACTGGAGTTTTCATTTGTTTTTAATAGTCTTCCATAGATGAAGGGTTTGACAGACTACGAATTGGGCTCCTTACCAGGAGAAATGATGTGTCTTTAAGAGCACAGCATAGGGGTTATAAATATGGCTGAGGAATCAGAATAGGACTTTAGCTTGGTTCTGACACCTATTAGCTGTGTGACTTTGAGCAAGGTATTAAGGCTCAACTTTGTCATTTGCAAAATGAGAAATTTTATCTATTCGCAGGGTTGTTGTGAGGATGAAATGAGTGATAGAGTCTAAGAATGTCATATAGTGCTTGGCACATAGTAAATGCTTGATAAATATTATTTGAAAAGTTAAGGTATAACACTCTATTGTAGACTCTGTTCACCAGGAAGATCCTAAGACAAGGATTTGTGTACAAGCAATTTACTAAGGAAATTCGTGAAGAAAAAACAGTAAGAGAGGAGGAGAAGCAGGACAGGAAAAGAAGAAATCAAGCAGATGTGTTGATTACAGGCAAAGTCCAATGGAAGTGGTATCAGGCTGACCCCACAGGGATCTTTAGTGTATATGTTACACCTTGGAATTTGTTTCAACCTGAAGCAAGGCACTGAAATTTCATCTCTGCACCTTTCAGTCATTGGCTAACGACCACCTGGGAGAATATAAGCTACCTCTGGCTGTCTGCATAAATGGACAAAGCAACTCCAGTAGCCTGATGGCCATTCTCCAGGTCATGATCCCAGGTCATGGGATCGAGCCCCACATTGGGCTCTGTGCTGGGCATGGAACCTGCTTAAGATTCTCTCTCTCTCCCTTTGACCCTCTCCCCTACTCATGTGTACTCTCTCAATCTAAAAAATAAGAAATTAAAAAATAAAGAAATCTGTAAGAAGGCTGCCAAATTGCCTGTTTATGAGATGAAATATCCTTGAAAATTGAGGGGTTTAAACCACTCGATTAATATTGTAAAGCAATTAGATGAACAGGGCATTCCTCTAACAATGAGAGAAAATGGAATCATCTCCACCCCTCCATCCCCATGTAGAGAACATGTAGGAAGGTAGACTTCCTTTGATTATGTAAGACCATATAGCTCTTTATAACCATAGATACAACTCCTTAATGGATATGAATATACAAGTTTGAGAGTAAGAGCAAGAAAGAGTACCACTTAAGTACCACTTTGTGGAACAGAGAAAAAGTATTTGGAGTACCAGGAACTTAATAATCCTGAAAGGAAAGAGTGAGAAACAGAGAGTGAGAGAAGGAAAGGGAAAGCTGGGCACTAGGTAGAAAGAAGGGCATGAGATCCCCTTAATGGTGGGATGTCCCAAGAACATAAAAGAACATGTGATTTCATATTGTTCCCTATTTATTTATTTTTTATTTTCTAACATTTATTTATTTTTGAAAGAGAGAGATAGAGTGCAAGCTGGAGAGAGGGAGACACAGAATCCAAAGCAGGCTCCAGGCTCTTAGCTGTCAGCACAGAGCCTGAAGTGGGGCTCGAACTCACGAACTGCAAGATCATGACCTGAGCCAAAGCCACTTAACCAACTGAGCCACCCAGGCACCCTACATTGCTCCAAAACCCACAAAAACAGTAACAAAAACCAGTCATTTCCTTTTCAGGGTTTGGAACTTATTTGGAAATAAACATAGGAGTCAGTTCACCAAAATATCAATGGTGAAGTTGGACTAATAAATATGACTTGACCTAAAGCCACAATTGGGATTTCTAATGCTTCTCTCCAAGTCTAGAACTCAGATACTCCCTCTGCCAGACCCAAACCATAGTCTGCAAAGTTATCTGATTTGGTGTCGAGAGAATCACAACCTCACACAAAATGGACACTAGTAGTAGGGAAAAAGAATGGTTTCCAGATGTGGCTCTAGAAGGTGGGAATGAACCCTGACCCATGTGTACTTAGAAGGGAAAAAAAAATCTAGAATAGAATACACACACTGTTGACTGATAGATCCAAAGGAGGAGGAGGAGGAAATATCATTCCATCCAAGAAATCATAAATGAAATCATACACCATATACCTGCCTCAATATAACAATCCAAATCCTCTTTCCATAAGGAAAGAAACTTGCTATTATTCTCTGAGCATGTGCCTGACCCAAAATTTAAAAATTCCTTAACAGGAGACCTCTGTCACCATGGTAATCAGAAGTCTGTCCCTCTCTGGATACTTTAGAATTATTCAGCTAAATTCCCAGAGAAGAGGAGAATCTGGAACGGGATGTTAAAAAGAATGAAAGAACGTAAAATTAGTATCTCATTTTCTTAACTTGACATTCTCCTAGTAAGGAACACAAGGAACTTCTCTTATTGATAAATTTAACATGGGAAGAGACAAATCTGTTTCTTTTATGGCTTTTGGGAAACAGTGTTACTCATTCAAAAGTGAATCACCTTGGTTTATCACAGCCAATAAAATTTCTGTGAGAGACAGAATGAGAGTAGGATAGGAAATTATTAACACAGTAAAGATAAATTCTCCTAAGATCCTAAATGCACAACCAAACTGTTAATACTGCATAATAGAAAATCAGTAATCAAATCTAGAATCAATCATTATTCAAATTTTACCATTTTCTTTTTGGGGTTAAGATCTGAAAACTAAAGTTCACAAAAACTGTATTTAAAAGTTGAAGGTTTTTATATATATGAAATGTTTTATACACACCAAACTGATGATTTCACAGACATTACTGTCATAATGATACCAAGTTTTTTTTTCTTTTTTTCAAGTGAAACATGTATTAAGATTTAAACATATGTTTAAAAAAATTTAAACATACGTTTAGTAACATTTAAGCATATATTAAGAAAATTGTAGAATGGGTATATGAACATGACAACAATCCTGAATGTGCATGGATGAGATTAGGAAACCTAGTGTATGGTGGTTATCTCATTCTCTTTATTTTATTGTTATTTATTATTATTTTTTTTCACTTGAAAAAAAGAAAAAAAACTTTGTATCATTATAACAGTAATATCTGTGAAATCATCAGTTTGGTATGTTGGATAACAACTAAATTTTTTCAAAGTTCCTTGTCTCAGTAATAGATAAGGAAACCCAACACTTAAGAATGCCTGAAGTGAGACTGTTTGCTTGAGCAGGATTTGATTTAGATGAATTTAGCAAATTCCTTTCTGATTTGTGACCAGCCAGCTTCTGCCCAGAATGTCTGTTCAGGTTGGGTTGATGGAGACAGTGGCCCTTGGGGCTGGACCAGCCAACTGAAAAATCTCTAAGAGGCAGACTTGCAATGAACAGAGATGGCTATGGGATACTAGAGCAGCTTTCCACTTTCCTTTTTATGAAGAGTATTATAAATTCAGCAAGGGATATAGTTGGAAAATAAGTCAAGAGTGTACATTTGTCTCTAATTCCATGGGGGTCCTTTTTCAGGATCCCTGAATCACCACTCCTTTCTGTGCCACCAGGAATAAGTAGAGGGTGATTGTTACAAATACTCTTCTATTTTCATGGAGCTGTATGTGCCCAGTGCTTGTAGGGAGATTTTCCTAATTCCTGTGGCAAAGATGAAACCAACCTAATAAACAGGAGTTTCCTGATTTTATTGAGAGAGTAATAGCACCTCCTCAAATATCACACAAATGTTAAAGGGGATCTGAGTGTTTCTGGTTTCTCCAACATTTCAAAGGTTTTGAAAAAGCTTCTATTTAAGTATTGTGATATGTCATTATTTGGGGTTAAAATGATAACCATTTACTAATTCAATCAGTCCATCAGTCAAAAACAATTTTCTGAGCACCAACTCCATGGGATGGGTGCATGCTTGGTTTGTTTGAAGACCCCAAGCTGGAATTCAGGGAAAGGTAGGGGGCAATAGAAGAGAGGTCAGCAAGGGAACCAGGGAAAGACTGTTTCAGATATATCCTTTGATGCTCAACCCCTACTGCCTCCAAGTAATCACATTTCCCTAGAGTTGCCAGTGTAACAGCTCCATCCTGTATCTTGTACAACATATTAATTTCATAAATGTAAAATTACCCCATAATATTCATGAGGGAATGGAAGGATGGTATAGAATGCTGCCTAAGAGGTCAAAGTCTGGGCACGTGATAAAATGCCTCTCTTAAAGATGCTGTCTTTTGAGAATGCAACATGATTTCCTCCTACAGAAACTCTTCTTTTAAAGATATCTTCAGGGAGCCTGGGTGGCTCAGTCGGTTAAGTGTCCAACTTCGGCTCAGGTCATGATCTTGCAGTTTGTGAGTTGGAGCCCCGCATAGGGCTCTGTGCTGACAGCTTGGAGCCTGGAGCCTGCTTCAGATTCGGTGTCTCCCTCTCTCTCTGCCCCTCCACCACTCATGCTCTGTCTCTCTCCCTCTCAAAAATAAACATAAAAAAATATATATTTTCTGGTCTTCTATCTCTTGTTCTTTTTTGGTTTCTGATGAGTTCTGTTTCCTTTTGCTTTAGAATTAGACATTTTTTATTCATCTTTACAGTTCCAAAACTAACTCCTTTCTCCTTTTTAAAAGAAAAAATCTTATTATATTGTTTGCCTTATAAAATCATATTGCCTTATTGTGAAGTAATTAAATCCATGGGCTTTGGGGTAAGAATACAGTGTTCAGATCCTGACTCTGTCATTTTCTATGTATGTAATCTTGGCAAGTTACTGAAATTGTGTGCCTCAGTTTCCCCATGCATAAAATGAAGATTATATTCATACTTACCTTAGAGAGTTACAGTGAAAATTAAGAGAGAGAATCTCTGCCCTAGTAAGCACTAAATAAATGTTAACTATCAAAATTATTCATTCTGCTTCAATAATAATTAGCACATACCAGACTTTTTTGATATACTTATATAAAAACATTCTATTCATTGTTTACTAAACAGGATTTTTAAATATAATAACTATCAAATCTTCCTTAATTTGTCAAAGTCTTTAAATTTTTAAATTAAGTTTCAAGGCCATCTTACCTAATTTGGTGTTATTTATATTTAATAACTTTACATTCTCTTCAATTATTTATACTTTGGAAATAATCTAAATAATTATTAAGTCTCTCTGTAAAACTGAATAACAATCTTACCATTATTTTTTCTACTCATTTCATTATAAATTTTTTTTAATTTTTACATTGTACTGTACAGAAAATACAAGTTATATGTCTATATGTAGGAAATAAACCAGAATTAGAAAATATAAAAAAAATGTTCCAAGAGGAATATGTGTAATTTTTTATAAAAAGATCAATCTCTTCTATGTTTTAGATCACTTTTATAACAACATACAATAAAATGATTACGTAAACTGACATCAAACATTTTACATATGTAACATTGACCTTTATACAAGCAACGTCCCATTATCAGCTGACATTGATAAGGTTTAGGGCTATATATATGGAGAGAGAAACAAAGTGAAAGAAAAGCCTTTTGAACAAACCAACTTTGGGCCAGGAATGCTTTGACAAGAACAATGGGGTTATTAGATTTTGTCTTCCTCTTAGTGCTATACCTGCTGCAGGGGTCCAATACTTCCCTTGTTCAGCTGAATAACAATGGCTATGAAGGCATTATCATCGCTATAGACCCTCATGTGCCAGAAGATGGAAAAATAATTGAAGAGATAAAGGTAAGAAAAAGAATGGGATTTCTTCTGTTTGAATTGTGGAGAAGAAAAAAGTTAGTAGTTAATTATTATGGAAACTTCTGAATGCTACAGGAAGTTTAAAAGCAGCATGGTACAGTGAAGACAATACCGGAGTGGCAGAGGAAATGGAAAGTTTTAATAGGGTTCTACCCTGTCTCACCATAAGACCAAAGACAGGGCACAGGGCCTCCCTGATCCTCAGTTTCTTCATCTGTAAATGAACAGTTGGACTCATCTGTTCTTTAAACAATTATTTAATGAATACTTATGACATGCCAGGGAGTGACAACAGTGAACAATTCCTTACCCTCGTGCAGTACACATTCTTTTTAGATGATATAGATAATAAAAACATGTAAAAGTATAGCAGGTCAGATGGTAATGGGTTTCCATGAAGTAAAATAAATCAACATATTGGGATAGGCAGTGTTGGAGCTGGGTGGGAGGAGAATGTTCATTACTATTTCACGTAGGGCAGTCAGGAAAGACCTCACTATTGATGTAGACATCTGAGCGGAGACCTGAGATGAGTGAGGGAAGAACCCATTGAAAACCTCGGGGAGGGAACAGTAGGTACAGCAAACATGCTTGAAGTGACCATCAGGAGGTGATGAACAGGAAGAAGGGTAGGGAGAGCCCAACATGGAGACATAAAGGACCCAGACCACTGGAAAGACTTGGGCTTTTACTTCTGAGTGCCATGGGAATCCACAAAAGGATTCTGAGCAGAGGAGGAGTGTGCTCTCTCATGCATGTTCTGGGATCACTCTGACTGCAGTATTGAAGGAATTCTGTAGAGGGCTTCCACTTGTCACTCATCCTACATAAGTCCCATTGCAGCACAGAGATGTGGTGCAGGTAGGAAGCAGTTGCAGGTGAGAAGTAATGATGATGAAGGACAGGGATATTGTGATAGGGATCATTAAAGTGGTATGAGGAACATATTCTGAGGGTATTATAGACAAATTTGCTGATGGTTTAGATGGGGGTTGGGGGGAGGTGGAGAGGAGGAGGGAAAATAGAAGTCAAAGAAGACTCCAAGACTTTTGGCCTGAACACTTGGAAGGATGGAATTATCATCAGTTGAAAAAGGTAGACTATAAGTGAAAATAATGTGGCAGATGGGAGATCAGGAGTTAGTTTGAGGCATTTTGAATTTGAGATGCTTATTAGCTACACACATAGATATACATAAGAATCTGAATTCAAGGGGAAAAACTGGCTGGAGATAAAAATTGGGGACTCATCAGCATGTAGACAAGATTTAAAGTCATGGTAATAAATGAGTTCACTATAAAGTGCAGATGGAGAAGAGAAAGGCTCCAAGCCTAAAAGGAGAAATTTGATTTCTAAAGTTTCTACCAACTATAACATTTCAAGCAATAGAAATTGGTGTTAACAGCCGTGCAAATCAGCTCTCCTGGTCTCTGACATCAACATTTACTAATTCCTTACATTCAGTTCCTCTAGTACCGTGTTCTTAGGCTCACTGATTTAGCCTTTTACATGTGTGTTGCTATCCATTAGAGACGGATGGGCTGGACCTGGGTGGTGAGATGGTGATTCTGTGGCTGCCATTTATCATTCACTCTGAATAAACTCTTGCAGAATAGCAGTGTTCATTTGTTGATACCTTTTGAATTCCAGGGGGATATAAAAATTCTTTTACTGACGAACAGAGGCTTCAATAGCAGTTCATTCTAGATAGGGTTGACCGTGTCTCAGCTAATTCTGCATGATGGCTTCTTAGTGTTCAGGAAGAGTCAGTTTCAAACTTTTCTGACCATCAGAAGTCAGTATTTGGAAAAATTACTTTGCAGTGGCAAAAAAAAATATTAAAATGTCCTCTATCAAACACCACAAGTAAAAGTTCAACTATTAGTAGATATGCCTAGATTACACAATGTTTCCTGACATTCTCCCAGCCCTCTGAACAGTCCTTGCATTTATATTACCAGGCAACCTTGTAAAATTCTCTCATCCACATTATACAGAAGAAAAAACTGGTATTTGGAGAGTAAATATTTTTTTGAGATCACATTAAATAGCACAATTAGAGCTGAGATCCAACCCATGGGATTTGAAGGCTGACAGATGTGGGTTTGAGTTCTGGCTTGTACAAGATGACAAAAATTACTCTTTTTTTTGTAACTAGTGAATCAACTTGTAGATATAACCTTACTCTGGGGATACCATCTGACCGTAATAACATTCATGCTGAATTAACTCACAATTCATAACCTGAGATGTTAACTGTCACCTTTCCTTATTCCTTTTATTCATGTGTCTTTTTGGTTTGAAAGTACTTATTTTTTGAAATATTGATAATATTAATCATCTTTGATCCAACTAGGATAATATAGGAATTCTGAGATGGAATTTAGAAGGAATGTTACAGAAATTTTCCTTGGAAAGCCTATGAGAATCATTATTAGCTACCCTAGTATGCCGTAGGGGATCATAGTCATCTGATATAGGATCTATGAAATCCCTCAATGACCTCAGAACATACCACTACCCAAGGCAGATGCATAGAGCTATGGAAACTACAAAGTAAATGGAATCCCTTGGAGTTGTAGAATGCACAACCTACACAAACGTAGCAACCCTACTTTTCAAATACGCACCACAATTCAAATCACCCTATATATTTTTATCTCATAGAAACACAGATAGTCGTCACTTGAAGCAAAATGTGACAACTGGTGAGATCTGAATATTAAAAAAAAAAAAAAAGGAGGAAAGCCATCCTTAGAGAAAAGTTGCTCTAGGCCAGTAATTTCCAATCTACTTTAAGAGATCTCTGAAGCCCTTTTACTAACTCCTAGCCAGTTCTTTGGGTCTTCAGTTCTGTGCACTCTGGCTTCTGACTGATCCATGGCTCTAAACCCAATTAGTTTGCTGATCTATTTAATGTATTGAGTAAGCACACTGGACTCTTCAAGAGAACACGATACAGAGTCCTGGGATTCCTGAAGAAGAAAAATTCTATTGTGGGCTTATGTCAAGTCAGGAAGCATCATGGAGGAAAAGAGCCCACCATGAAGGAAACAACACTGCAGACTGGAATGTTGCCGACAAGATGAAGAGTTTGACATTTTCATCTAGCACCCAATATCCTTCAATTATTCAGTAGTTTTGATTATGCAGAATAGATCTCCATTAAGAAGCATTCATCCATTTCCCCCATTAGACAGTGAGTTCTAGAAAGGGACTATCTCCCTTATTAATCATTATACCTTTGGGTTCAGGATACTGAACAGTATAAAGTGATACTATTTTTATCTTGTTGGCAGAGCATCAAGCTCTGTCTATGATTCACAAAGCTCTGCATCTCTTATGAATTTTGCTATCACTCCACTCCCCAGTTCCCAATCCAACTGTCTCTCCTGGGGGGTGGGAGTATAATAAAAAACCTCTCCCTAAGATCCATTGCTACAGACTGTTCTCCTCAGCTTGCATCAGCTAAGGCTGCTCTGTAATGAGACTTATTAACAGTGATGATATCAGATAGTTTTATGACTGTCTACGTGTACAGCACTTTATAACTCATTTCATGTTTATGTTAATGCTAGAGAAAGGTTGTAATAGTCCATTTAAGAGATGAAGAAACTGAGCTTCGGAGTGTTAAACTGTCCAACCTCTATTACCCAGAAGGTACTAATGCCAATATTGGAACCCAGTAGATGACTCTGAAGTCTGTGTCTTTGTCATTTTATGTAATTTCTTTTAACACTCAAGAGAAGCAATTGCCCTTTGATGAAGGGTTACAGAAAATTCAAAGCCTGTGATGTGTAAGATTAAGATATAATTTTGGACTGACAGGTGGCAGAACTGGAACTCTGAGGCAGAGACCTGCTCCCTAGTCAGTTGCTTTGTGTGTCCACTCTTAAATTGGGAAATGCCTGTGATGAAACTCTGCCCTTTTGGTCCATTGCTACTTGGCCATACTCACATTTTTTTTTCCTTTAACAATAGGGTATGGTGACTACAGCTTCTACTTACCTGTTTGAAGCCACAGAAAAAAGATTTTTTTTCAAAAATGTATCAATACTAATTCCTAACAGCTGGAAGGAAAACTCACAATACAAGAGGCCAAAACATGAAAGCTACAAACACGTAAGAGTCAAAAAGCTTCTTTTAAAAAACTATATTTTCTGGTGATCCCCAGTTTTTCAGCACATTGATTGTCTTAGAGTGTTTAAGACTGTTATCATTTCTATTTCTGATGTTTTAAAAATATTTTTGAACATTCTCAGGCCGATGTTTTAGTTGCACCACCTACCCTCCCAGGTAGAGATGAACCATATACCAAGCAGTTCACAGCCTGTGAAGAAAAAGGAGAATACATTCATTTCACCCCTGACTTTGTACTTGGAAAAAAACAAAATGAATATGGACCATCAGGTAGGAATTTTTGTTGGAATACATGTGTTGCAAATTATTCTAACAAGCATCTTTGTATCCAGGTTATGGATGTGCCCAAGCCTTGGAGCCAGAGTCTCTAAATTCAAATACTGACTTACCAATTGTGTGTGACCTTGGACAAATGACCTAGTTTCTCTGTTGTTATTTCCTATAATACAGTAAATAAAAGTTTCCTGTCTTGTAGAATTGTTGTGAACACTGAGTTAGAGACTCAGTACAACATCAACAGAAATTTGAACACAGGGCAATAATAAAATTTTTAAGGTGTACTTTTTAGATTTAGTTTTTTTCAGTTCTCCACAGCTGGATATTAATCAATCATAAGCCGCCTCCATGGAAGACAGACGTATGGCAAGCTGAAAAGAGCCAGGATGTCAGTTTCTGGCCAAGAGAAAACATTCATAGGCTGTTAGTTGCTGATATTATTAAGCAACCTATTTGGCTAAACCAGGTGAACATGTCTATAACTGATTATTTTTACCTAGATCAAGGACAATTTCATCTAGTTCTATCTAAAAGTTAAAAATCATTGTTTCAAAGGAACTAAAGTATATTTTTTTGCATTTAAAAAATGCAAATCATTATTAAAGGAAGATCCAACTCACATGCCACTACTAAGTGAAAACCTACCTAAATCCACATACCCCACAATCTCTCTCTCCCACTGCCCTTCCAATGAGTACACATTAAGTCTCTTGTTTCTGTCAAACATTCAGCTAGCCCTGGTCCTCAGTCACCTAGACCTATTCTCCACCCCAACTTGAAAGTTCCATCATCCCATCCCATCCCATCCCAACCTAATCTTACCTCTCCCTCAAACTTTAGCCTGACCATGACTGTTCTCTTTGACACCTCTAATCCTTTGCACCTTTCTAAGATATACTCTCTTTCCTAGCTGGCATATCCAGCAAAATTAGTTCTTTCAACTATAAGTATATATACCTCAAATCCCTCACCATTCATATACTATGTTTCATTCAACTTGCCAAATCCTGTGTACTGAGTTTCCAGTCAGTTTTCTTTGGCTTCTGTTAATGTACTTCCAAGACTATTAAAGAAAATTATAAAACTAATGATATCATTATATAAGCAGATTTCCCAAGCTCAGGGAAGCCCTCAAAGTTACTCAACAATACTTGTACTTGTCTCTTCTTGGCTTCCTTTCTCCTTCCCCATAGCAGCTGTTCTAAAACTTCTACCATTTTTCCCAAGATGTCTAACTACCCTTTCAATCACATCAACAGATGCCTTGATTGAGAAAATCGGGCCCTATAGTCAAGCTAATTAACATATCATCTCCTCCCATAGTTCCCTACCCTTCCCTTCCCTTTTATTTCATATTTGTGGTGATAGCACCTGAAATCTACTCTCTTAGCAAATTATAGTGGGCATGAGAGGCTTTTTCCTTCTAATGTTTCCATTTGCCTAGAAAACCTTAAGCCAGTGTTTTTATAGTTCAATGCATAGAGTAGTAATTTAAGGATCTTGTTAATATGCAGATTCTGATTCAGTAGATCTAACGTTGGTCTAAGATTCTACATTTCTTGTTAGCTGCCAGGTGATGCTGATGCTTCTGGTCCAATGAACATATTTTGAGTAGTAAGGACTTAAAGAAGAAATGTGACTTTTGCATAATTCTGACACTTCCCCTCTATGTTTAGATCTCCTGAGTTAATTTGAGTTAGAGAAATACACATGGTAGCAGAACAAACATATTTCTGAATTCCTCTTCTCCATTGCTATTTCCTCTGAAGTTTTTCCTAATATTGCTAAAACTGAAATCTACTTGTTTCTTCTTCCAGAATTTCAAGCTACGGATTTACCTTTATTCTTCCATTTACCCTAAAATCCTTAGCAGAAAAAAAAATTTTTTTAATTACAAATCCCTCTCTTTGAGCTTTTCGTAGTCAAAGACTACATCTTATTCATCTTTGTATGTCCTAGTACCTAGTACTTTGCATATCTAGTGCCTAGAGCCTAATACTTTGTATTATCTAGTAATAACATATGCTAAATATGTATAATTAATAATAATTATCTTCACATAATCAATGCTTTATGTGTTAAGTACTATAAATTAATCACTTTATTTGGACATCCCCCCAAATTATCTATGGTCTATAGCAGTGTTTTTCAACGCTTTTTTTTTCATTATCCACTCCCTCAAGAGAATTTATAGACTTTTTTTTAAACTTTATTTATTTATTTTGAGAGGGAAGCGTTTTCAACGCTTTTTTTTTCATTATCCACTCCCTCAAGAGAATTTATAGACTTTTTTTTTGACTTTATTTATTTATTTTGAGAGGGAGGGAGGGGCAGAGAGAAAGGGAAAGAGAAAATCCTAAGCAGGTTCCATGCAGTCAGCACAGACCCGGACCCGGGGCTTGAACTCACGAACTGTGAGATTAGACCAGAGCTGAAATCAAGAGTTGGACACTCAACTGACTGAGCCATTCACATCTTTTAACTAATCACATCCTAGTGAAATATTAATACCAAAGATATGTTATATATCCATTTATGTTTCGGTAAAAGCAAGCTTTGTAGCGCTAAAAACCATTGTAACAACTAAGACTTTTTGCCCCCCAAGCGCCAAAGCTCAGACTATTTTGTTCATAGCATACATATCATAAATGTTTTCTTGATGTAACATGTTGTGTAATAAAAACATAATATACTATATAATGTAATGCAACATGTTTTTTATAAATAAAAATACAAATGTTAGCAGTTATTTAAAACCTAAATATAACTTTTTGACTGAAACAGTTTGTTAAAATATTTGAGGGACAAATTTTGTCACTTGAATTATGATCATATATTTGAAATATTTTCCTACAGATAGACTGCTTGTCCATGAGTGGGCCCATCTCCGCTGGGGAGTGTTTGATGAGTACAATGAAGATGAGCCTTTCTACAGTGCTAAGTCAAAGAAAATTGAAGCAACAAGGTATGAACATTGAAATTTTCTTAATTACTCCAGGCTATATCTTCTTATTTTCCTTAGTTCTATTTCTTTTAAATGCCAATACTTTTTTTTATCCCGATGCAGATAATAGATGCTATATCACAAAACAGTGTGTCTGTTTCTTTGCTTTTGTTTTTGTTTTGTTTTTAGAAGATGTACCTTAAAGTAGCTGATTTTCCATTCAAAATACACATAACTTCAAGAGCATTTGGTAGCGATTTGACATATTTTTATACCTCTCTACCATAGCTGCCAGAACTCATTTGTGCTGGAGTTGTACTCTGTGTAAAGGGTTGTATAGTATATGGCAAATCAAAATAATTTATACTACACAAGAATGAAAAAAGTGGTTAAAAAATAGTGGTAAATGCAAGCTCAATAAGAAATCAACTTTCAAAGGGCCAATTAAGGATTTCTTGGGTTTTGTAAAATTCATTTAAAAATACCAATCTAACATCACAGTTAATAATAGACAATCCTGTTAGTTCTAAGATCAATAGAGCAAAATGGTTGTTGGTAATTGGTTTAAAATTAGATGCCATCAGCTTACTCAATCTTAGATGCCCTGCAAGGTCTGTGGACTTACCAAAAATGCACAAATTGAAAGATACTTGATTTCATTGAAGTCCCTTCCTTTGCCCATTTGCTTCACCAGTTGCAGCACACATATTTAAGGAGTATTACATTGATTACATTTGTTTACACCATATTCCCCCTAAATGTCTAGTCTCTGCTAAAGAATATTCATCATGGTTGTTAGTGTAGATAACATTATGTTCATGGAGTTCTGGGGAGTAAGAGGCATACACATATTTAGGAGACTCTAAATAACTGAATGAAATCTAGTAATTGCTTCTTAAATTTGAAATGGAAACACATTGAAAAGATGGGATAATATTCACATTCCAGCATATTTATTGTAATCACTGCTACCTGTGGCCAATTCCATGCAATAAAACATACATCTAAAATAACCCCACCAGTAGTGACTACTGTCCTAGGCAGTACCTTAGTCTTTCCTTCAAGCCACATTTTGCTTTAGATAAAAATGCTCCTTGAAAAAACAAAATATTTGTAACTATGCCACATCCCATTCTTTTGGAGATATTTTCTTTGAGAAGAATCTTACAAAGAACTTCAAGCTGAGGTGGCACCAAGAGTAAGTGTTTTCACAAGTTGCCTTGTCCAGATGCCTGCAGTGCATTTATCATCACAAGGCCACCAGAAGAGATATTTGGAAAAGGGGAGTCCCCAGCCATTGGGTTTAACAGGACAGCAGCAACTTTAATCCCAACAGGGAACTCAGCCATTACATATACTAGACATCCCACTTAAAATTTCTTTCTGCAATTTCTTGAAAAACAGGTAACTGCTCTGATAGGAACACTTAAATGTTGCTGCCAAAAACAAGATGTGTGCGGTACATAAATAAGAACAAAGAAAATCTTGATGGAAAGATTACTTAAGATTTTCAAACATTTTGATTGTTAAGTTGCCTCAAAGACTAACTGTTATATATTTTCAGATGTTCCACAGGTATTACTGGTATAAATAGAGTTTATAAGTGTCAAGGGAACAGTTGTACAACTAGAGGATGCAGAATTGATTCTAAGACAAAACTGTATGAAAAAGATTGTCAATTCTTCCCTGATAAAGATCAAACTGAAAAGGCATCCATAATGTTTATGCAAGGTATTAATTCTGTAAGTATGCCAATTGTGAGTTCAGAGCATATATTTATATTCAAAGGATATGTTATCAAGTTTACAAAATACCTGTGCAGGTTTCCTGAGAGATTAGATATATTAATATATAGTTCTTTAAACATTAACTGGCACATAGTAAGCACTCAACTAGTGTTACCTGTTATTACAATTATTCAAAATTCATATTACTATTATATGATTCCTCAGTGAATCTTCTTTCATTAAATAAACAACATGTTTGCCAAGAACATTTTTAATTTTTCAGATTTGTAGTTGAATTTTTAAATACATTGTATGTAAAGGTTTTTTTCATTTTATTAATCTTTTAGGTTGTTGAATTCTGTAATAAAAAAAACCATAACCAAGAAGCTCCAAGCCTACAAAACAAAATGTGCAATTCCAGAAGTACGTGGGAGGTGATCAGCAATTCTGAGGACTTTAAGAACACAACATCTATGGAGGCACCACCCCCTCCACCTGTCTTCTCATTGCTGAAGATCAGAGAAAGAATTGCATGCTTAGTTCTTGATAAGTCTGGAAGCATGAATGTAAGTCTGTGGGCCGATTTGTTCCTGGATATAGGGACATGAAAGTGATTGAATAGCTAAGAATACTCTAAACACTACCTGCTTGTTCTAAATTGCATGGTGGCATAAATACTGTTACCTCCTATGACCATGATCTCAAGAGGAGCAGTGAATATTGTAATGAAAAAGTGTGGCAATGGAGTTAAAAAGACCTAACTCAATATCCAACCCCAGAAAATGGAGAGTTTATTGAGGAGTACTTTTAGATCCTTTAGTAAAGCCTTAGTTAGAAGATCAGTACTAAAGATTTTTAATATGGGCATGCTTTCTAACCTTGTCTCTGTTATCTACTGGAAATACTTAACAGACATAAGGAGAGAGTGGATTGGGGCCTCTGAACTCCATTTCAAGTCAAGGAACAAGATCAGCCAGGAGAACTGTTAACATGCCTTTACCTTATTTGCATCATCTATATAAATGACCCCTTTATGCTCGAAGCCACAGACCAAAAGTACCACCATAATAAAGATACAGTCAGATTCAGCCATTTATTCCCTCTACTATCATTCAAGGAATGGAAGGCATTGTGCCAGGGTCTAGGAGTACAAACTCACATCCTTGAAGAATTCGCTGCTGAATAGAGAAAATGTTCTCTCCCTTTCCATTACCTGGCTAACTCATACATATTGTTCAAGTTTGGTAGAGGCGCCCATTTCCTCCAGGAGGAGATGGGCTGGGCTTCTAGACTGGGCTAACGGGCCTTCTGCTGGTTTCCTGTCATGACCTGTGCAAACCTCTATTACTATATATCATATTGTAATTACACATTTCTCTCCCATTAGACTAGTTCTCTAGGACTTAAAACAGTGTCTTACTCATCTCTGCATCCCTGTTACCTAAAATAGTGTTTATCTCATATAAGCACTCAATAAATAATTGTTGAAATGGACTACAAATGAGCAAACTTAATGTGATAAGGCACTCAGAAGGATGTCACATTAGAAGCAGAACAGAGCATGCTGAAGATCAAGGTGAATGTCTCCAACAAACCACTCAGTTGAGTGGTTACTGAAAAGCACAGAAGATGGTGCAGCTGAATGAAATAATCCTCAATAGCAAGTTTCAGAAAGAACATCAGAATGCTAGACACCTATACATAGAAGTGTTCTAGGAAGTGTTGCTGAGGAGAGAGAGAGTTCCTTATTAGGAAAAGATGAGCAGCCTCCTTTGGACAAGATGTGGGCAAAGCTAAGTTTAAAGGTAAAACAAAGTGGTAGAGAGAGAGCCCTCAAAGATGGAAATGTAAGAGAAGTTTTTCACTGTGGGTTGGTTCTAGAGAGTTCAGAGGGAAATTTGGATGTTTGTTGGGGGGAGGTTTCACAGATCAGTTGGTGTTGAGGATCTGGAAAAGACAAACGCACGAAGAGGCTTACATTGAGCATTCACCTAGGAAAGAGGAATGTGAGTTTTAATGAGTTGTCAAAGAACCAATTCCAATTAATCCATTGGTGGGGAAGTGGTGGGGAGAGGTTAGAAGCAGAAGAGGTAAGGGGGGGCAGTAGGGACTGGGCCTCTCAAAATATAGCTGCAGCTTGAGTACGTTTCATCTTTTGGGATGTCCCCAAGTGGATAGGGAGACTTCCATTTCTAGATGGAGTCCATGATAAGTCTGGTTTGATACTGTGGGACCTGGGGAGTGGTTTCATCTTGATACAACTGGAACAGAGGATCTCAGGAGTTATTAGGCAGTCTCTAAGCGGTAAGTCATCACCTCACAATTGCAACCCAACCCCCACCCTACCCTCCACCTCTAATTTGGGTGCTTAGCAGCCAAGAATCAGCTCTAGCTAAAGCCTATGTTCCTTACTATACCATATGTGTTCCATAATACAACTATATTTTTCAATTTTATCAATTAAAAGAAAATTGCCTTCTTTAATAATACCAATTACCATTGATAAAAAATCAATGACAAATTTTATTCACTCATTTTGTGTGATCTGCAATTATTTTCCAATTGAAAACCCCTTGGTTGTTTTCTTGATTTTTTTTTTTTATTCAGAGTTTTAATCGCCTAAATCGAATGAACCAAGCAGCAAAACACTTCCTGCTGCAGACCATTGAAAATGGATCCTGGGTGGGGATGGTGCACTTTGATAGTACTGCCAATGTGAAAAGTAATCTAATCCAAATAATAAGCAGCAAAGAAAGAAACAAGCTCTTGGAGAGCTTACCTACAGCAGCTAATGGAGGAACTTCCATCTGTGCCGGAATTAAATCAGCATTTCAGGTGAAAATCATATTGCAAATATAGTTTGTTCTTTTTTAAAAAATTAAAGTATAACTGACATCCAATATCATATTAGTTTCAGAGTGATTTGATATTTTTATACATTATGAAATGATCCCCATGACAAGTCTAGTTACTACCTATCATCATACAAAGTTATTACAATATTGGTAGCTATATTCCCTATGCTGTACATTATATCTCCATCACTTATTTACTTTATAACTGCAAGTGAGTACCTTTTAATCCCCCTTACCTAGTTCCTTTCTTTTTTTATGATTAGGACATTTTTATGCCAAATGCTGCCACACATACCCGCTGCCTAATTTTAACATGACTAATCCTAAGAAGTGCAGGATGAACTAAACCCATAGAAAAAAATTCATTTAATGATTTTTAATGAATCAGTAAATCAATGAATAAACGGATGAATAACTGACTATTAAAATGCCACTAGAGTATAATCCCAATGAGGTCAGGGACTTTTTCTGTCTTGTTACACCATGCAGTAGTCAGTGCTCAATAAGTATTAAATAAATACATGTGCTTGGTCAACAAAACTCAATTTTTTTAGACAATGAAGCAAGTTATATGGTATGATTCCATTTTGGGCCAATCTTCATTTCAGTTTCTGTGACACTAAGTTGGGGAAAACTGATGTTTATTAAAGTAGATGTAGCAGGGGCCGTTAGTCATAGGGTCAGGAAGTAACATCAGAGTACTGGCTCTACTACTTACTAAGTGATCTTGGGTAAAGTTTTCAGTCTCTTTGGATTCCCAGTGCCTTATCTATGGAATATAGGAAAACAAGAATGCCTACCTCATAGGACTATTATGAAGGTTAAATGAAATACTACATTTATGTATGTAGAACAATATCTTTTATAGAGAGTAAATATATATATTTCACAAATGCCATAATAATGACAAGGGTCATATACATCTGGATAAAAATAATATTCACAAATATATTATAGATTTCACCCAAACATGCAGGGGGAACGTGATGGGGATGCTGTATAAATGCAATGAATGTATTAAAGAATTTCCTTTTTAGTGTGATTTTAATGTATGTCAAAGCATATTTCACATATATTACAACATATGTTAGCCATCATTTGTCTAAAAACATGCAAAAAATTGAAATGAAGCTGGTCCCTTTGTTCCCTGATGCCAGCTTTATTAGGAGTATCTAAATTCCAAATCCTCTTCTACAAATCTACACACACCTCCACTCCGAATTCACGAAAGCCACTGATAATCTGTCATTTGTTTCCCTTTGGCATGCACTCAGTTTCTCAAAATGGTGTACCAAGAATCCACTACGAATTAAAGCTGTCAGCGATGAAATATAGTTGCTATCCTGGGATAAATTCTTTTTACCCTCTCTTATAGGCACCTAGATTCAGAACTCTGAGTTTCAAACTGTTTGGCTTTATAATAAATGGGTCCAAACCACAAATAGAACTCAATTTAAATAAATATAATCCATGTATTCTCTAAGCACCACCAATACCCTTAGTCTTGTGCTCTTTACTATTAGAAGTAAAACAAAAGTTATATAACAAGATCCCTAACCTTGACCTGCTTAGAACTTTCTATATCTTTTCTTTATATTAAAGGTTCCCTAATTTGGAATCATTAACTTTTTTTAAATGTTGAGGTGGAGTTTTAATGCATCTAGCTGTATATGCAACAGACTTTATACACTAATGGCTTGTTAGAGGGCAGTCCAGTCAGAGAAAACAGAGACATATTTAATGCCACATTCTGCAATTATATTTTTGATGTCTGGTTGACCTGAGTCCTCAGACTGAGATGGCATTATTATTTAATCCAAATAGAATTTTCCACAGCCCTGCACCCACATAACTTCATTTGAGCAAGTATTCCCGAGGCAGATAGACAGAAAATAAAATCATGTTTATGTTCGCCTAAAAATTGTTGATTACAGAATCTGATTTTAAAAGAGAAGCTATCTCTTCTGCACACTTTTGTTTAATTTCTTTGCACATTTTTTCTAATATCTCATAAGTCTTTTGATCTTGGAACACTTATAATTATGCTGTCATTACATTTGCAGGTAGTTAGAGAAATTCACCCCCAAATAGATGGATCTGAAATTGTCCTGCTGACTGATGGGGAGGATAACTCTGCAAAGAATTGTATTGATGAAGTGAAACAAAGTGGAGCTATCATTCATTTGATTGCTTTGGGACCATCTGCTGATCAAGCAGTCATAGAGATGAGCACTTTAACAGGTGAAATATGATCTATATATTATTGTCCTTTGACAGCAATGCATAAGTGTAAAGGCTAACAACTAACAATTTCTCTCAAGCTCTTGCCCTGTGGGTGCTATGCCAGGACCTTGGAACCAGAGTCAAACCAGACCTACTCTCTGTTTTCAAGGTGCTCACAGTCCAGCTGGCTGAAGAGACAAATAAAACTTCTAATCAGATAGCATAATCAGATAACATCCCTCCATGACAGGATAAATATATAGAAATAAAGCACAATGTGAGCAGGGGAAGCCATTAATTCTCCCAGGGTTGTACAGAGTCAGAGAAAGAAGGCATGAGAGATGAGATGACTTCTGAGCTGGGCCATGAACAAGGTGTTTACTTCTTCTGAAGAAAGGAGAAAAGATGATCAGGTCATGAGCAAAAAAAAAAAAAAAAATCATGTTGGAATGACAGTGTAAGGCACATGGAGAGATACTGGGAAATCCATGAAACCGGAGCAGAGGCTTTGGGGTAGGGTTGGGGAGCAGATGGGATTAACAGAGGCTCAGGCTGAATAAATCTAAATAACAACAAAATTTCTAGATGAACTACAGGGAAGATGCTATCTTAGATATAGAGACATATAATGAAAATGGACCAGATGTTTCAGTGCCTTCTTAAATGTAGTAGAATAAACAAAACCTGTAACATTATGAATATCAATTATTGTATCGGGTTGAATTCTAATGCTACCAAATATATACTTGCTTTTTAATGCTTAGTTGTACAAACTCCCATTATTTCAAAGTACTTTCGTGACCATTGTAAAATTTATTTCTGTCCCAAGTATCCCTCTAAAGTAATGCTTTTTTTGAACTTTTCTCTATTGCTTACCATTTTTCTATCTCTCCATTGCCAGTTATTGTAAGGATACATCAATATGACAGCTCTTTAAGCTTTCTAAACTGATTCTGACACACTTTGGTTGAAAAATCTGAAAGCCAAAATTGTTATAATTGTATCTTAAATAAAAGTGAATAATTACGCTAAAGGGCTGTGAGATCTATGAACTTTAATACATGGAACTGTAACATCTTCTTTCATATTCTATGAATATTTCATGCATTCCAGCCAGGAATATTTCTATCAGTGAGGTATAAAGGCAGCTTACATTTTCTAGTTATGACAGTTTTAAATTAATATTTCATTGTTAATCTTTACACATGACTGATTTTGTTCTGTTTTAATAATACATACTGAAAGTATGATTTTGTTTATCCTATTACCTTATTAATGTGGTAAGTATGTGTTTTCTAGAAAGAAACCTATTTAATGTATTTACATTTTAGGAGGAAACCATTTTTTTGCTTCAGATGAAGCCCAGAACAATGGCCTCATTGATGCTTTTGGGGCCCTTGCATCAGGAAACACTGATATTTCCCAACAGCCTCTTCAGGTCAGAGAATCCACCCCTCAGATTTTGGTGTTTACACTTAGCCATAACAAAGAGAAATAATTCAGTTGTTAAAAGTTTTGAGTCCTGTATTTTTCTCAAAGTAAATTTTTAATTGAAATTAAAATCTCAATATGAAATAGAAGTTATTCTTTAGATATGGCCAAATTAAGTAGTGAAGTAGCACGTATACTTTTTCTTTTTCTTTTCCTATAGAGCTTGGTTAAGGGATAACATCAAAACTGAATACTGTTAACTTTTCTGCCAAAAATAGATTTTGTCCAATAATTTAGCATCCATTTTGCTATAAATGCATTAAAAAATTCCATTCTTCCAAGATTTCCCCCACCCTTCACTGCTGTACAATAGATTTGAATTAGATGAATTCACTCAAGAATCTGGTTTGGAGATGGAAGCCATGTATCTTGGAAATAATTTATCAGAAAAAAGACAGTGAATAACTATTGCATATCTACAAATTTAGGGCTTATCTTACTTCTTCAACCACTTTTTTCACTGGCTTTTTATTTTATTCATCTGTCTTCTGAATGCCACTTCTTTTCTCATTTGCGTATCAATAACACTACCATTTTCTGTATTTAGATTGAAAAGTTTTTACACCTTTCTTCATTCTTAATTCACGTACCATGTAAAATGTCAGCATAGCCTGTTTCTTTCAAAATATTTTTTACAAAATTCTGTTTCTATCAATATCCATTCCCACCAAGTGCGTATCACTTGTATTCCATCTTACAGTTCATCAAGTCACTGCCCACCATCAACTTGCCATGATCACCTAGACAAACCTAGTTTCCTCTACCCTTCAACAATGAAGAGCAAGAAGGTATAGGATTCAGAGTTAAGATAATATGTGCTGATTGGTTTGGAGGTTGGGTTTGCAGCTTTGCCCTGAAAATAGTTTAAAAATTCATCTGAGATCTAGCTTGGTGGTGTATGGAGAATAAAATGATGGAGAATAATGTACATTTCTGAAAGTTTCCATCTGTATGACTGAGAAAATGATGACAAAATTGACACGTAAAAAGGGAGAACTGATTTTGAGGATATTATTTTCTGCTCTGTTTTAACCTTAGATTTTGAGGGGCTGGTGGAACATTAAAGTGGAATGTTCCAAAGGAATTTTAAAATATAAAAGTAGAATGTGGGAAATCATCCAGAAAATAGACATTTGCATGCAGGATATGCTTAAAGTTTCGAGAATGGCTTTATAAATGATGTGGAAGGGGCAGAAATATCTGCACCCCTCACTCAAAAAGTGTATAGTTGAAGTAGAGAAATAAAAAGAAAACACATTTTTGAAAGATTAACCTCAATTTGTCTTGGGAGAGAAGCGTGAGAACAGTTAGAGGTATGTTGCGATAATCTGAGTAGATGAGAACTTGGATTTGGATGGTGGCAGTTAGAATACAGAGAAAAGGCTGCATCTCACTCTTTACTCAGTTATTTTCCCCTAGTACTACTCTGTAGCCAAAGCTTTCTAATTTTCTTAGACTTTCCTGAAAGTCTCTCTCATTCAGATTTAACTTAATAATAATACATGGTCTACTCAAAGCCATGTCCACTTAACACAGAACTGAGATTTTTGTGATTGCAATGATGTTGCAGTGGTAGAATTCATTCCCCTCTATAAGCACTGGTGTGAGAGGATTTTTGGTTTAAAAGACTGGTTTAGAATAGAAATGAGATTTCCCATCATTCCTGAAATGACACATTTTAGAAAGTACTTTCTTGATCCGTGGATAAACTTGGCTTTCCTTGACTGAGAACTATCCACAAAGACTTGAAAAACTTTCTTTGAAGCTCTTCTCAGAGAAAGGTCCTATCTTTCACATCTCTTCTCAGGATTCCAATCTTTGTAAACAGTTTGCCCTCTTTCTACTCCTCTTGGACTGTTTACTGTCCAGTGCTACTCACTCTATCATGTGTGAAAATTATTTCAAGATTTCACATCAGGAAAATAGCCCTGTTTGCTTCTCTCATAGTTTGCTAATCTTGATTTTCTCCGTTGAGGCCCCCTTTTACTGTATCTCTACTCAAATACTCTAGCCACAACCCATAAGTATTTTTTAGGTCATCATGAAGATGGATAAACTTAGGGTGATACACGCACACCCTATAGCTAATTCTTCTCTTCTGTGTCCTCAAAGACAATTGGGAAAAAAATAACAGGGCCATATCTCCAACTATAAAACCCATTCTCCTGCTTTAATGACTTTATTATGCCCTGTCCTTCCCTCAGACTCTATATTTCTACACTTTCTGATGACAACTGTCACATCCCAATCAGCTTTCAGAGATCACAAGCCTAAGGTAGTATGCCCTACATAAGCTTGTTCTCAAGCCAGAAACTAAAAACTACATTAAAAATGAAAACAGAAAAAATTACTCTCTTCTCCAGTAATTAATTTTTAAAATATATTTAAACAGCTTGAAAGTAAAGGATTAACACTCAACAATAATCCCTGGATGAACGGCACTGTAATAATTGATAGCACTGTGGGAAAGGACACATTCTTTCTCATCACATGGGCCAGACAGTCTCCCATTATTTCTCTCTGGGACCCCAGTGGAACACCAATGAGAAATTTCACAGTGGACACAGTTTCCAAAATGGCCTATCTCAGTATTCCAGGAACTGCAAAGGTAAGCAATCAGCTTTTAGACTTCCTTGCAAATTTGTTTGGGTAGCTGAAAATACATTGTTTACTATCACAACAATAGGTGTCAATACTTGTATCATCTTCAAATTTACAATAAAATAAAATGTACTTTCTACGCCTGTGTGGTCCTGAAAATTATGGAGGCAGGAAAAAGAAAGAACATATGCATTAGGAGAAAGAGAAGAGAAAAAATGAGGTAGGCTAAGAATAACTTTGAAGAAGCAATGTAGAGAGAATGTGTGCAATTTGGTGTGTAGATAGCTATTCAGTCATTCCTGATTAGCACGACCAGATCTTAGAATCTGTGGACTCTGAGGTCAAAGAATAAGGCCAAGACCAAAGCAAACTTTCCCAAACTTATTTTTCCTAGCTGACATTTCCCAAAGTTTAGACACCATGCATGACAACGGCCAGGATACCCTATCTAAACTGCCTCAATTCTCATCCTTTTACCTTCAAAATTGTCAAAACTTGTTTATTCTGTAACATATTTATAAAATGTATTTAAGAGTTGGACAATGAAAACACAGAAAAGCTTGATCTTGGATATTTAATATATTTCCATTGAATTTTTAGGTGGGTGTTTGGACCTACAGTCTTCAAGCCAAAGCAAACCCAGAAACATTGACTATGACAGTAAATTCTCAGGCAGCAAATTCTTCTGTGCTTCCAATCACAGTGAATGCTAAAATGAATAAAGACACCAACAGTTTTCCCAGCCCAATGATTGTTTATGCAGAAGTTCTACAAGGGCATGTACCAATTCTTGGAGCCAATGTGACTGCTTTCATTGAATCAAGTAACGGAAATATAGAAGTTTTGGAACTTTTGGATAACGGTGCAGGTAACTCACAGGTTTTTGTGAATAAGCCTGTAATTTTATAACTCAGGATATGTTATGGGTCCCTATAATATTGTGGGGCAGTGGGACAGACTCCAGAAGAACTGATGCAGATTATGGATGAACAGCAGAACCAGCAGGAAATTCTATCCACATAAAACCTACAAAGTACTTAGCAAGTGTCCTGCACATAGTATGCACTCAATAAATGTTATTTACTGTCATTATTATTTGTCATCTGGACAACCAATATCTGTTACTCACCAAGAACGTCTCATTCAGGAGACTGAGAACAGCATCAAGAATTCTGAGCAAGTTTCTTAGTTGCACATCATCAGAAAGTCTAGCCAGAGTGAGTGAAGCACAAGCAGCCAGATGGGATTAAATGGTAGAACTTGAGCCCCTGGCAGAGACGGAAGAACAGGCAAGAATAATTCCGAACAGCTGGAAAAAAATGCAAGATACAGTCTTGGGAACTAAGGTCCAAGGGCAAGTAGAACAGCCAAAACAGACAAGAGATATCACCAGAGATCAGATGCCAGGTCTGAATGGCAGGAAACAAGATACAGAGTTGGCCATGCCGTGGTCTATATGGGTGAATAGTACCTTTTTCCTAGATTCTGGATTGTCCTGGAAACTGATCCTTCTTTTGAAAGGACCATAAGCAAGGAAATTACCATATCGATAACCTCCTGAGTTGTCAGAATGTTCTAACAGTGTCTTGCAATGTCAGTCAATATATAATCAACCAGGGTTTGCCCTGTAAAAATTTATAAGGTAAAATTGTTCTTTGGTGCACCTCAGTGCCTTCATCTGATATAATAATATTTTCCTCAACTATTTCCTGACTTTTCCTTTTCCTAAACCCTCCCAAGCTACATTAAAAGTTAAAGCATCTTGTTTCATTTCTAAAGGTTTTACCAGATGGCTACTTAGCTAATTTGGAATGCCTTTACCTAAGAAGGTATTGGTGATAAACAATGACTTGGAGCAGGGGTTCTCAAACTTTAGCATGCAAAGGAATCACCTGAGGGGCTTGTTATAACACAGAATGCTAGGCCCTTCCATAGAAGGTCTAAGTAATTGACATTCCTAATATGATCAAGAGACATGCACATGGTGCTCATCCAAGGACCTCAGTTGAAGAACCTTTATCTTAGAGTGTTAAACCCCCTGAGAAATTTGTCTGTAATTTAATGAATAACTCTAGTACTGGTGATATCAAGACATAAACTTATGATACAATATTCCTGATCTCCCCAAATGTTTATTATAATAATAGATGGTGTTTTCCACTATCAGACCAGAGAGTTAATGGATCATAGAACAAGAGGTGAGGATACAACACACACACACACACACACACACACACACACACACACACACACAAAGAGTGGTTGAAGAGAAGTCAAAATAAGTAATTTTTAGGTAAACATACTGAGAATTAAATTGTTATGCCAAGATACATTTTTTTAGCGTGAATCCTTTTGCTTTTAACAGGAGATGACATAATTATGTGTTTAGGTAAAGTAAGAACTGCAAGAAAACCATTTGGCTAAAACATGGTAAGAAGAGTACTAAAATAATCGGCATAGAAGTTGATAAAGTAAAGGTACTTATTATATATATGTGTATATATATATATATATATATACATATATATAATATATCAATTAAAGAAGATACTGGTTTGTAAAGCATAACAGAACTACTCCCCAGTGGGTCAATCACAAAATAGAGAGCCTAATCAAGGGGATATGCTTATAAAGTCCATATGCTTGGCTTAGAAAATGCATACATTTTTCTTTTTCTTCACAGTAATATTTTATTCCTTCATTTTTATTATAAGGTGCTGATTCTTTCAAGAATGATGGGGTGTACTCCAGATATTTTATAGCTTATTCAGAAAATGGCAGATATAGCTTAAAAGTACGGGCTTATAGAGGAGCAAATGTGACCACACAAAACTTAAGGCATCCACTGAATAGAGCCGCACATATACCAGGATGGGTAGTGGATGGTGAGTAATGATACCTGATATGTGGTTTGAATAATTGTAGTTAACATGATTAAGGCTTCAAACACTTTACAACTCAAGTACAGCTTTTCCCATTTCTGAAATGAAGTTCTCAGTCATACTGTGTTTGCCTCCAAATTATGCTAAGCTTTTTACAGTGTCTGGCATCTAGTAAGCACTCAACAAATGTCAGCCATTATTATATTAGTTTGGAGCACCTTACCTATATTAACAACAATATGTCAAATTTCTAACTCAGATAAAGAAAACATGCTAATATGTTATTTACCTAAGCACAAGCTAGTGGCAGAATTTATTCTTCAGTTCACATAGATACTGGATTCAGTTCACAAAAACACCTAAATGAGTAAACACTTATTTTGATGTTTTGTTAAGTCAAAAGGGAAACTGTGTAGAGTAAGGTGATGATAAGGATTAAGTATGCATTCTTTGTTAGCTTTCCTTCAGTCCATTCCTTACCTTGTGACTTTTAGGGGTTCTCTGTTGGCAACTGGAATATAACTTGAACTATTATTCCTTAGCACTTGTAGCAGAGAGCAGGGGAAAAACCTGCCTCAAGCATTTGAAAGGGAAACAGTAAAAATTTACCCAGCTTCATTCCTAGCTTGGAGATAATTTGAGAAATAAAGCAGTTCTTGTTTTTAAGGGCACATATTGAATTATATAACATTATTCCCATTCAGTGCAGCCTTAATTCCAAGCGATATGTTATATAATTCTATCCTACAATATCGTGGTCAGGAATGCTAAAGAAAAAAATTCTGCCACCAATTGGATGCCTATGACTTTGTCACCAAACTTAGTAAAATGTGATTGTGTATATGTATGAAAAGGGAGCAGGGAGATGTAGGATGAGGAATTCAATTCATTGAGTTCTAAAAATACTAGTAGAGATTTGCCATTAAATATAGCAAATTTTAATGCAGGGAAAATTGAAGGGAATCCACCAAGAGTTGAAATTGATGAAGATACTCACACAACCTTGGAGAGTTTCACCAGAACAGCATCTGGAGGTGCATTTGTAGTTTCAAATATTTCAAAACTTCCCTTGCCTGATCTGTACCCACCAAGTCAAATCACAGATCTTGAGGCCACACTTAATGGAGATGAGATCAATTTAACATGGACAGCACCAGGAGATAATTTTGATGTTGGAAAAGGTAAGGATGAAGTGACATGTAGTGTTGATTAAGTGAAAGGTGCTCTTTGCAAAAGCAAGGGTATAAAGGTGGGTGGGAGGAGAACAATTTTTAATTGACTACTCAGTGAAGTATTAATTTTATAATCTGATATTTTCAAATCAATCAAACATGACGCATTTTAACCTGGTCCCGCTTTTCAAACAATGAAGATAGTATTTAGCATATCAGAATTAAGCTCTCATAGAAAAATTAGTACGGTTTTGGCTATACGTATAAGCTTTGCATAACTAAACATTTTGAGGAGAATAGATAAAAAGGAATTTAACATTATATGCTCTAGTTTCTGAACTACATGTAATTTTTTTTTCTTAGTTCAGCGGTATATTATAAGAATAAGTGGAAGTATTCTGGATCTAAGAGACAATTTTGACAATGCTCTCCAAGTAAACACTACTGATCTGTTACCAAATGAAGCCAACTCCAAAGAAACCTTTGCATTTAAACAGGGAAATATCTCAGAAGAAAATGCAACTCACATCTTTATTGCCATTCAAAGTGTGGATAAAAGCAATTTGACATCAAAACTATCCAACATTGCACAAGTAGCTTTGTTTATTCCTCAAGCAGAACCAGGTCCTGATGAAAGTCCTCCAAATCCTAGTCCTGATGAAAATCAGCCTAATTCCAGGGTTAACATTGTTATTTTGGTGTTGTTAGTGGTTGGATCTGTGGCAATTGTTAGTACTATTATAGGTGCCACCATTTATATATTAAAAAAGAAAAAAAATTCAAGAAGACCTAGAATAGGATTTTAAAAAACATCAACAGCAAAACTTAAGGATATTTCTGAATTTTTAAATTCATTTTGTGTGACTACGAATTCATAAAAATAATTTTAAGAGTTCTAGAAGGGATACCTGGATTAACCATAAACATGCAGGGGTACTTGGAAAATTATAGGTCAATATTAAAGGTTAAACTTTTTATTTACAAATTATTTTTCATAAAAAATGAATAAAGATCCTTTTTCATATTGATACCTGATATTCATATTGATTATTTGATACAAAAGTTTTCTAGAATGATAATTCAAATTCCATCAAGAAGTTAAGATTATCTATTTCAGTAGTCAAAATACAAATATAAGAGCAAATAAACAATATTTGAGAAAAAATGAATTTGGTCTTGGTACTTTTAAGTATAAATTGATGTTATTACTTTCATCTAAAGTCTCCACTTATATATTACTATATACAACATGAACAAGATCATTGACATGGAAGATAATAGCGAAAAACTCAGTTACCATCTGTCAATCATAGTTTTTCCCAATTTCAGCTCAATATAATTACATTTTATATATACTATATGTCATCTCCCTTTTCACTTAAAAAGTCATGCCTACCTACTGTGTAATTTTCTTTTATTATAGGAAAGAATTACTGAATTGCCCTTGTTTTCAGATACAGAAAGAAAATTAAAAATTTTAAACCATAATGTTTTAATTATTACTCAAAGTTACAGCCTAAAATTCACAACCATAGTAATAAATGAGATCAATTAAATTAAATCAATTAAAGAGAGAATGTAGGTTGAGAAGAGCAGGTTCACATGGTAGGCCATGGCCAGGCCAGCCTGAGACCCTAATGATGCAAACAAAATGGGACATAAAGTATCTATTCTCTTGAATAGAAATTCTTTCAGCACAGTGGTAAGCCATAGTTAACATGCTTTACGGAGAAAATGTAGGAAAGGAGTAAGTATAAGACACCTGGTCTTTTACCAAGAGGGGAATAAAAGCCTGAAATTCTATGTTGGCAACAGAAATAATACATGACAGCCAGACATTCCCTATGTCCTTTCTACCTACCTCACCACTCCTTACAAGGCAAAGCCCACCAACCTGGCTATTACCCTCCCTGATGCACCAGTACAATAGCTATGCTCAAATAGGTCTTGGTAGTGGGCTCTCACCTTCCAGGTCAGACCCTAGTTTAGTTTTATTTCCAGATCTACCTCTGTAGCTAATTGTGAATTAGTAAGAATCAGAAAAATAACTGGATACAATTGTTATGGTCAGTACAGGCTATATAGTTTACAGGGCCTAGTGCAAAAGAGAAAATGAGGGACCCCTGTTCAAAAATTAACAAGAATATCAAGATAGCAATGCCAAAGCATTGAACCAGACCTGTTCTTTGTGCAAATGCACAGATCTCATGCCGGTGAAGCCAACTCTAGCTGTAGTCTAGAATAAACTAGTGATAGCATATACAATATGGGATCTCTGCATAAGCTTTCTATTATGGTCACATGGCATCATTCATAATCTAACAGTTGATCTAGTTAATCACAAAAAAGTATCAGGGTTAGAAAAGGAACCTCAGGACCAACACCTCTGACAGGGAATCCAGGTACAAAAAATAAACCTAATTTGTCCCAGTAAAGGAAAAGAGGCAGCCCTAGGTGAAGGAGGACAACCCCTGTACCAGCCTTAGAGAATCAAATGACTGCAGGATTTGTCAATAGAAAAAAGCTCACACCAGCAGCCATCCAACTGGCTGCTGCCCCTAGAGGCAGGCAGTGGGCAGTGTCACAAGCTAAATGCCTGCAGGCTAGGTTCTATCCAAGTTGTTATACTGAGTGATGGTATACATTCACAATCATAGCTGCTCAACCAGGACGAAGAGAAGTACCCTCTGATGCTCCTATTCATGCTACTTGTAGTGGCTGGTGTTTCAGGCCAGAGTATTCTAACAGAGCATGTATAAATGTGGGACCCAAACATAGTGCCTGATGAACACGCACTATGACACCAGCATAGCATAAAATGGGTCTAGGAAGAGCACAGCTCAAAGTAACATGGAAATTAACCAAGCCTACTGTAGGCCAAATAGAAAATTATGTAGCTCATCTCCAAAATGATTTATAAAGATCCACAACTATTATTATCATTATCATTATCATTATCATTATCATTATCATTATCACACCACAACACGGCCTTGTGTAGTCACTTCCTACATTAGATCTTGGCATCTCAATGACTTGCTTTAACTAATAGAATATAGCAGAAATGATTAAAGCTTCTATTTGTTGTTCTTGGGAACGCTGAGCTTCCATATACAAAATTCAGCTATGGTGATGGGGAGACTACTGAAGAGGTTCTGAGAATGTATGGAGAAAGAAAGAGGCCAAAATCTCTACTTCCCAGTCAAACCATAAGGTGATTCCATTGCAGTTACCAGACTCTAAGCATGACCAAGAAATGAAACTCCCATTTAAACCCTGTCAACCAAAAGATATGGAGAAAATAAAATGGCTATTGTTTCAAGCCACTAAGTTTTCAAATGGTTCAGTCCATAGTACTAGATGAGCAAACCTCTAGATGATTTCTCCATAGTCAGTCACCAAACTTCAAGTAAGGCCAGCTGAAGAGCCACCTAGCTTAGCCCAGTCAGCCCAGAGAATCATGAAAATAATAAAATGGTTGTTTCAAGCCACTAAGCTTTGGGATAGTTTGGTCCACAGTAATAGATAACTGAAACAACAACGGTATTAGAGTTCCATCAGGGAAACAGGATCACTATGAATATTCCAGAGCAGGGAATTTATTGAAGGATTTAAGCTGTGTAAGTAAAGAACTGAAGGAGTTGGAGGATCAGAAAAAAAGTTACTACCAAGCCTCCCTGAAGCACTGGAGTTGGTTTTTGGTGTTAGATGTTGGAAGCTTAGCAAGACCAAGAAACAGAATAATACTGTGAAGGGGGCTGATATAGAAGACTTTCAGATTTCAAGCAAATGTCTCTTTTGACCAACTCTAACCCAAAATCCTTCAGTTTCTGGGAAATGTAGCCTAGTTTCTCCAACTTGCCTCAGAAAGGCCACATCAGACATGGAAGAATGCAACAATGACAGCTGTGGAATAGCAAGGAATTTCCTTACTTGGAGGTGTGTGAACCTCCCCCAGACTAATAATAAAATAAATAATAAAGTAATAAGTAAATCATTTATAAATAATATATAAATAACTACAAAGTAATTATAAATATATGAATAAATAAAATGACTTACATTTTAAAATAAATAGTTTTAAAAGACAACAGGCAGGAGGTTATGAGCTTCTGTGACCTGGTTGATTACTCACTCCACATTGGTGGCATTGAATACAGAACATGGAAGCTCAGGGGTAGCCATTAAGCATAACACAAAGTTACAAATGACCTTAATGAGACCAATTATGGTAAAGGAAAAATGGGCTGTAAATAAACAGAGAAAGTATGTAAACACAATCCTTTCAAGAATCTTGACTGTGAAATAGAGCATATAGAAGGAGCAGAAATTGGGAGAAGTAATGTGTGGTTAAGAGAGGTTTGATCTGTGGAACTAGGAACTGCTATGTTTTATGATAAGTACTATAGAAATATTTGATATTTTAAGCTCCATATATACAAACTGATTTAATTTTTTTTTAATTTTTAAGTATTTGGAGACAGACTTTGGTATAGAATTGAACTATGGTTAAGCCTTAGTTTTGTCTTTTTTAAAAATCAGATACTAGTACCCACCTCCAAGTGTTGTGTGAATCCCATTAGAAAATGAGAGGTAATCAGCCCCATTCCTGAACATAGTTAGTGCTCAATTTATGGCAGCTTTTTTTTTTTAGTTTTTTAACATGTATTTATTTTTTAGAGACAGAGAGAGACAGAGCACAAGCAGGGGAAGGGCAGAGAGAGGGAAACACACAGAATCCAAAGTAGGCTCCAGGCTCTGAGCTGTCAACACAGTCCAAAGTGGGGCTCAAACTCACAAACCATGAGATCATGACCTGAGCCAAAGTTGGTCACTTAACTGGCTGAGCAACCCAGGTGTATGGCAGTTTTTATGTTAAGAAGCTTTGTACTACTGTGTCCCAAACTCAGAGGTCTTAACACTGAGAACCACCTGTCCAACAGTCAGTTAGTCAGTTTATGAAGCTCCTACTAATTGCCATCATTCTGCAGCAAGGTGCTGTGGAAAAGTGGTGAATGAAACATACTCTCTCAGTCCTCATGGAGATTACAGCCTAGCAGGAAAGCCAAACATTAAGCAAATCACAAGATATAAATAACTACATGTTTTCAAAGTGGTCTGAAACATCATTAAGTTACAGAGATTTATCAAGCCCATCACAAATAAAATCCTCACCATTCACACATCTGAACCTCCATTCGTAGTCAGATTTCCCAGGAACACACTGGTTTTGTCCTCATTATGGCACCTTTGCTATTGAAACAGGATAAAATTTCATACTTACCCAGATTCCACTTTTCTGAAATCAATTATAAAGGCCCAAATCTGAGAACGAGAAGTGTTCCAGATTCCAAGAATGGAGTGATCTATGTATCCCAGATTTCTTTTTTTTTTTAATTTTTTTTAATGTTTATTTATTTCTGAGAGAGAGACAGAGCATGAACAGGGGAGGGTCAGAGAGGGAGACACAGAATCTGAAGCAGGCTCCAGGCTCTGAGCTGTCAGCACAGAGCCCGACATGAACTCACAGACCGTGAGATCATGACCTGAGCCGGAGTCAGAAGCTCAACCAACTGAGCCACCCAGGCACCCCATGTATCCCAGATTTCAAGCTCAGGATATTGCCAGCCATATCTCCTTACAGTAAGGGAGAGGTACTGGGTCAGCCAAGCTATGCTATCACCAACCACAGTACCCTAAACATTCCCCAGTATAAGAAGAGAACTAGGAGAAAGAAAAGGGGGTTGGTCTGTTGGTAGTAAATCTCAGGAAGCCACATAAATTAAGAGATGGTAATTTATACCAACATTGTTGTTGAGCCACTAGATGGGCAGAGTTCTAGATGTTGCAAGACTGAAGAAACAGGCAAGAGAGAGAAGGTGAAAAAGAGAGGTCTGCCAGTGGAATCACCTGCATGCACTAAGGATTTCATGCATGTTTGATGCATTAAAGAATATGGTTTCTTACTAATTGAGGGGAATTCCAGAAGATGACAGTATAATTTAGTTGGATCTCCTATGCCAAGAAATTGTGTAGAGAGAAGAGCCTTACAGGACCCACCTAAGAGAACCTGCTAGAGACCAGCTTTGAACACACGCCACTCTGAGTGACATCTGAAACCACACAACAGCAGGAGAGGCTCAAGACACTGGCATCTCCTATTCCTCCTACCCAAGATTTAAATAGAATATCCCTAGGAAAAGGGAGAGGCAGCTAATTGGGACTGAGCCCATATACCCTCTGCTACCACTATTTCAAGTCACCAAAGATAAATCTGCGTTAGAGGAAGAGAAAGAGGAAAACTTCAACTCAAATAAAAGATACAAGTTTAAAAATGAACAGGATTTGAGTTTTAACCATAAAACCAAAACTGTTTGAATAGCCAAAATTGACAATACTCATGGAGTTGGGCTATGAGAGATAGGGGACCTCAACAGAACACAGCTCATTATAGCTACTGGAAAACATCATTTTTTTCATGCTTATATCCCAGTGAGTTAATACTGCTCAATAAATAGATTTTATAATGATTGATCACATTCAGCAATATCACTGTACAAATTTATGGTGACGATCCAGCTAATATACAGACCCATTCCCTAGCCACTAAACTCCTAGTGTCTTTCCACTTTTCACCCTCTCGTAGAAAACACTTGTGTTTACCTCCTCACCATCCATTCTCCATTCTGCAGGCAAAGGTCCAGTCATTTTCCATGCAGGCCTTCTTGGCAAGTCCTTGTCTTCATCTCCAGTCAGCCCTCCCTCCTACTATCAGCCTTTACTTCTGGTGCCCAGCATGGTTTATGTTTAGTATTGGTCCCATTTCCACTAATTTCTATCCTTTTTCCCCATAGAATCCTAAAAATTATCTAGGACCGCCACATACACAACTCTAAAGGGATCCATTCAAATCATACCTTACATGAATGGCAGGTTCACAAAGTACAGTCTCTACATCCTCATGTGGTAGACCTACCTTTAAAGTCAACATATGAAAAAATAAGTATTCTTTGCAAATAACTTTATATTGCTCCATGAACCAGGGAGTTGTCTTAAAACCTTAGCACCTATAATAACATTTTAATAAAATACCTATTCAAATAATATTTGTTACAAATAAGTTACGTGATATACGATCCCACTACCATGCTTTAATAATTTATGTGATGATCAGTACATTAGTTCCTGAAGGGTTGGCCCCACAGGGAATGTAAGCAGAGTACCTCACATTGTGTGTCCTGCTATTTGTTGTCACAAGGTTGCCAAGAAATAAGGGAGTGGCTCTTACATAAAACTGTTTTAGAGGTATGTGAGAAACTGGAAACTAGGAATTCGGTGGTATAAACATAGAGCCATCACTTATTTCATAACTTGAAGGTCTGGCCAAGCTGGGAACTAACAACTGTGAAAATCTTCTGCTTTTCTCCAAGTAGATACAATGTCTCAAATGTATTTAGTACCTTGATCAGCTAGTTTCCTTTACAGAGTAAATCATTGCTTTCCAGATTTGAGAGAGTCTAATGTCAGAGGATAGTACTATTAAGAAAAGTCCTATTGAGTTTCCTGTTCCACCTCCACCCTCTGTGCCATCAACATGAATATCACACACACACACACACACACACACACACACACACACACACACAGTTTTGAGCCAACCTGGAAGATGGGTAGTTTAGAAGTTTAGAGAACAATTTGGATATAAATTTATCAATTTTTGTCAGGAAACAAAATAATTCTATAAAACTGAATTCATTTTCTTCACCCACACCTCCTTCTAAATGCCTTATCTCAATGAGAGAAAAATATCTTACCACTCAGTCATTTAAATCAGAGACCAAAGGCCAACCCTGACCCTTCAATTTCCACACACTTTTTATCCAATTAGTCAACCAGTCCTGTCAGTGACATCTCCTTAACCTTTCTCTCTCCCTGCTTCACCTTCAGTGAGGCTGCCTCAGTTCAGTGCCCATCACCATCTCCTGGATAAAGATGATCCCTACCTGATCTGTCTGTCTTCAGTCTACCTTCCCCAATACATCTACCACACTACCCCCAAAGGAACTAGAGAAAGACTATACTAGCCCCATACTGCTTTCACAAGAAAGTCTAAATGCCATGAAAGCAAAGACTATGCCTGTTTACATATCACTTTTACCAGGTGCCTAGCACAAAAGCACCAAAATATTTGTCAAATGAATATTAGGACCCAGTCATTTGGCCCTTAACTCTACTTCCCTCTTATTACACTGTATCCATTGGTCTCACAGCTTCAATCAGTCAGACTTTCTGTTTTCCCAAAAGTCCACACTGTTTTACATCTCTGGGTCTTTGTCAAGAGCACAACACTCCCCTCATCCTTCTCCACTTCTAACTTCAGCATCTTCAGTTTCCCTTGTGTGCCTTCTGACCATATGCCCCTCTTTTAAAATTCTACTCCTACTGACTCTCCTGGCTGCCTTCCCAACTCTCAGGAAGAATGGACCATCCCTTCTTTTGTGTCCTACTCTCTACTCTTCATACAGTATTCTAAATCCCAAATGCATTTACCTGTTTACATATCTGACATAAATCCTCCTTTAGCTCCCTGAGGTCTCTCTGGAGAACAGGACTGTGTCCTGGGGAGAAAGAATAAAAGAAGAGAGAGGGAAGAATAAAGTGATGAATATTCAAATGCACATAAAAATACACAAACTTTCCCATTCCCTTTTCTTACCCTTCACATCCAATCAGTCATCAAATCCTGTCAATTCTGAACACCTCAAAAAGCCTGCCTCTATCCTTAGTTCATGCCCCCAGCACCTCTCACCTGGATTCCTACATAATCCTTTTCCATGATGCCCTGCCCAAAGACATCTAGTCATGTTGATGGTAAGGAGAACAAGGACAAAATACAGTCAAAACTTAGCTCTCAAGATCAAGGTTGAAGGAGCACATTCTTCTAATTCACACAAGTTATTTTCTACGTCATACAAGATATACATGCTAGCAATGTCGCCCTGTTTCCAACCTGTTTCAGCCTGTGGCCAGAGTCTTTCTAAAGTACAGATCTGATCCTGTCACTCTCCTTTGCACTTGGTGTGAAGTTCAAGCCCCATGATATGACTGAATGTATTTCATGTTCCACCTCCTGCTTACCACTCCCATCTCAAGTCTCATACCTTCTCACATTGTATATACTCGGTTCCATGCACCCTATCTCAATATATGCAGGATCTCTCATTCTTGGCCTGTGAAGTGCTTTTCATTCTCCTGGAAAGTCTCTCTCCACTTCCACATCCTGCAGTCACATGGATAACTCACGCTCATACTTTTAGTCTTGACTTGGTGTCACTCCCCTGGAGGCAGTCCCTAACTTCTCCAGTCTCCCTTCTGATTGGGTTCGGTTCCCTCACATTACCTCATTTTCATCCTCAGGGTAACACTTAAACACCTGTGTTTTTTTTTTTTTAATGTTTGTTTGTTTATTTATTGTGTGTGTGTGTGTGTGTGAGAGAGAGAGAGAGAGAGAGAGAGAGACAGAGACAGACAGAGACAGAGACAGAGAGGGACAGAGAGAGCAAGACCAGGGAAGAGACAGAGAAAGAGGGAGAGACAAAATCCCAAGCAGGCTCCATGCTCAGGGAGGAGCCCAACACGGGGCTGATCTCACAACTGTGAGATCATGACCTAAGCCAAAATCAAGACTTGGAGACTTAACCAACTGAGCCACCCAGGTGCCCCAACCCTTTGTGTTTTCATTGACAATTTACTTGTCCCTATTTCACTCCAGAAGGTGGGATTCTTGAGGGAAGGAGACAATCTTATCACCATTATATCCCCAGTGACTATTGCCATGTTCAATACATGAAGGCATAGAATTTGTCTTCTCTAGAGTACCAGTTGCAATAAATCAATCCCAGAGCTAACAAAAGGACCACAAAAGGAGACCAGTAACTACCTTACAGAATAGCCTTATGCCACAGAAAGACAATATTATACCTTTAGACAGGAATGTCGAATCACCCAACTAATGAGGAAAAAGTATCTTGAACTATATCTTCATTGCTACTGAAATAACAAATTTTGGTTTAACATTTCCTCTTAAGTACTCTCCCAACTAGCTTTCAGTCTCTATTTATTTAGGTTGATTCAAATTTTATATGAATTTGCTTCTGCCTAATTCTCTAATCCTAATCCCTTCTGTAACTGTGTTTAGCTTTTTCAGGACTTCAATCCTTCAAATCCATTTTAAAGATATCAAGGCCAGACTCATTCAAAAGCAGCTAAATACTTATTTCACACTTGAGAAAAGCAGTCCTTCCTTACCCTGCTGTGTCAGCCTGTTGCTCTTCCTGTTACTTCTATATACACAGTAACACTGATCCACCCAGCTGCCTGAATTCAAACCCAGAAGTCATTTTTTTCTTTGAAAATCTCAATTTTTCATTGCTGATTCCTTCTTTTCACTTCTCTGTTTAAATATCTCTTACAATTAGGCCTTCTCTTTCAACTTAGTCTTAAGCAGCAACATAATCACCATCATCTTTCATTATAAAATTCTCTGTATAGCTTTTAACACTGGCTGACATATTTTAATGTTCAATGGAATGTTAGAATGTTTATCGTTAATATTCCCCACTGGGATAAAAGTTCCGTTAGAGCAGTGACCTGTTAGTTTTGTTCACATCATGAACTACAACTGGACCTGGTGCATAATAAATTCTCAAAATTTAACTTCATTGAATGAATGAAGAGATAAGGGGAGAATAACCTGGTTATTGTAGGTATCTTCTCTTGTATGAGGACACAAAATCAGGCCAAGGAGGTTTATTGTAAATATTTATGTTATATAATAACTTGTCTATATCATTCCCACTCCTTTCTAGAGCATAGTACAAGCAAACCTTGGCTTTTGTTATTTGAAGGATGAATTTTCATAAACATATCCATTAATCAAAATCAGTATCAAGACCATTACCAGATGCCCCCTGTTCCCTACATTATCTCCCCAAAAGGTAAACATTATCTTAATTTCTAACCACATAAATTGTTTTTATCTGTTTACGGTTTTTTTAAAGTGTAGTTGACATATGCACTTTAAGTAAATAGAATATATTTTTTTATTTTTTATTTTTTTTCAATATATGAAATTTATTGTCAAATTGGTTTCCATACAACACCCAGTGCTCATCCCAAAAGGTGCCCTCCTCAATACCCATCACCCACCCTCCCCTCCCTCCCAACCCCCATCAACCCTCAGTTTGTTCTCAGTTTTTAAGAGTCTCTTATGCTTTGGCTCTCTCCCACTCTAACCTCTTTTTTTTTTTTTCCTTCCTCTCCCCCATGGTCTTTTGTTAAGTTTCTCAGGATCCACATAAGAGTGAAACCATATGGTATCTGTCTTTCTGTGTATGGCTTATTTCACTTAGCATCACACTCTCCAGTTCCATCCACGTTGCTACAAAGGGCCATATTTCATTCTTTCTCATTGCCACGTAGTACTCCATTGTGTATATAAGCCACAATTTCTTTTAAATTTTTTTTTTCAACGTTTATTTTTTTTTTTTTTTATTTTTGGGACAGAGAGAGACAGAGCATGAACGGGGGAAGGGCAGAGAGAGAGTGAGACACAGAATCGGAAACAGGCTCCAGGCTCCGAGCCATCAGCCCAGAGCCTGACGCGGGGCTCGAACTCACGGACCGCGAGATCGTGACCTGGCTGAAGTCGGACGCTTAACCGACTGCGCCACCCAGGCGCCCCTAAGCCACAATTTCTTTATCCATTCATCAGTTGATGGACATTTAGGCTCTTTCCATAATTTGGCTATTGTTGAGAGTGCTGCTATAAACATTGGGGTACAAGTGCCCCTATGCATCAGCACTCCTGTATCCCTTGGGTAAATTCCTAGCCGTGCTATTGCTGGGTCATAGGGTAGATCTATTTTTAATCTTTTGAGGAACCTCCACACTGTTTTCCAGAGTGGCTGCACCAGTTTGCATTCCCACCAACAGTGTAAGAGGGTTCCCGTTTCTCCACATCCTCTCCAGCATCTATAGTCTCCTGATTTGTTCATTTTGGCCACTCTGACTGGCGTGAGGTGATATCTGAGTGTGGTTTTGATTTGTATTTTTTATGACTGACTTCTTTTATTGAAACATTTGTGTGAGATTCACCCATATTGCTGTGTACAGTTGTGTTTTGCCGATCCCATTGCAATATAATACTAGCTTTTAAAATTCAACACTGTATCATTAACATATTGAATCTTAAATTAATTTTAAATGATCATATATACATATAATAAAATTTATACAAGGAAATCTAGAATCGTTCCTATTTTTCACTCTTTTATTTTTTTTAAGTTTATTTTTAAGAGAGAGAGACAGACAGAGCATGAGCAGGGGCAGAGAGAGACAGTAAGACACAAAATCTGAACTAGGCTCCAGGCTCTGAATGTCAGCACAGATCCTGATGCGGGGCTCAAACCCACAAACCGTGAGACCATGACCTGAGCCAAAGTCGGATGCTTAACCAACTAAGCCACCCAAGCGCCCCTATTTTTCACTTTTAAAACATTCTCTTTTTTTAACATTTTTTTAAATTTATTTTTGAGAGACAGAGAGAGATAGAGCATGAGCGGGGAAGGGGCAGAGAGAGAGGGAGACACAGAATCCGAAGCAGGCTCCAGGCTCCGACCTGTCGGCACAGAGCCCCAAGCCGGGCTCAGACCCACAAACTGAGATCATGACCTAAGCTGAAGTCGGTCGCTCAGCTGACTGAGTCACCCAGGCACCCCTCGAACATTCTTATAACAAAATCTTAATTTATATCTTTAACTAGTTTGTTAGGAAGAATTTCTAAAAGAGCATTTTCAGAGACCAGAACTTTTTTCAGGTTTTTAATTGGCACTGGCAATTTATTCACAAGAAAATATTAGCGACCCTTTTTTTTTGTATCAACTATCTATGGCAGTTATTTGCCTTCTAAACACTCACCAAAAATAGATAGACTGTCTTTTTAAGATTTTTGTCAATGTTACAAAAATATGTGTCATTAACTTATTTTTACAAGTGTAGTATCTTTTCCTTGTTTATTAGTTGAACAAAAGTTAATCCTTAGTCTCTTCAAGTTTCTTATGACTGATTCTATTTATCTAGTAAAATTTTCCATTTTATTGAGAGGTTTTAATGGGTTAGTGGAATCTTGTGGTTTTAATTTGCACTCCCTTAATGACTAATTCATTAACATTTTAAAATGGAACAGCAATATTTTCAAATTCTTCTCTGAATCTGACATTTATTCCTGATATTTGTTAAGATCTTATCTATATAATTATAAATGCTTTGTTTGCACATATAAGAAATACATTCTATAACCAAATTTTATCTTTCAAATTTCATGCAGAAAATAGAAAAACAAATATGTATTAGAGAGCATTCTGGTTTCAAAATGTGTCATTTTCATTGCCCTAAATCAAGCTCATCCAAAGGGCCATGCAAACAAACATTTTGTGGCCATAGTTCCAAAACTGAATTCCATTGAAAAATAAGATCTAATAGAGGACTATGGTAGGAAAAGAAATGAGGTGTCAGTAATGTCAGTAAAGGAAGCTATCTGGTAGGATAAACAAAAAATGAGGAAGGCTTTAGAGCATAGGTCTGGGAAATGGAAGGGTGTGTAATTTCAGAGATTTAAATCATTAGAATATTTTCTAGGGCCAAGAAAAGAGAAAGAATGTTACAAATAGTATTATTTCTTTTTAAATTAGTCTTTAAAAATCCAGATTTATAGAATAATGAACATAAAGGCAGGATTCTATTCAGCAAAGTAAAGGATAACCTTTAATGTCTATGATCATTACATTTTACATTTAAAAAAGGAGAGAAAGTGGGTTTCAGTGAGAATATATTTACCAAAAATGAGGCTTGTTAAGTTCTGAAATGTATTACTTTAATATCTTATGAAGAATTTTCTTGGGCTGCAATTGAAAAATTATGTCAGAGGTGACTTAAATGTTATACAAGTTTACGTAGAAGCTGAAGTCACTTCCAAAGCAATCTACATAGTCAATGCAATCCCTGTCCAAGTAACACCAGCATTCTTCACAGAACTAGAACAAATAATCCTAAAATTTGTATGGAACCAGAAAAGACCCCTAATAGCCTAAGCAATCCTGAAAAAGAAACTAAAGCTGGAGGCATCACAATTCCAGACTTCAAGCTGTATTACAAAGCTGTAATCATCAAGACAGTATGGTACTGGCACAAAGCCAGACACATAGATCAATGGAACGGAATACAGAACCCCAAAACGGACTCACAAACGTATGGCCAACTAATCTTCGATGAAGCAGGAAAGAATATCCAATGGAATAGAGACAGTCTCTTCAGCAAATGGTTTGGGGAAAACTGGACAGTGACATGCAGAAGAATGAAACTGGACCACTTTCTTACATGATACAGAAAAATAAATTCAAAATGGATGAAAGACCTAAATGTAAAACAAGAAGCCATCAAAATCCTAGAGGAGAAAACAGACAAAACCTCTTTGACATTGGCCACAGCAACTTCTTATTTAACATATCCCCTGAGGCAAGGGAAACAAAAGCAAAAATGAACTATTGGGACATCATCAAGATTAAAAGCTTCTGCAGAGCAAAAGAAACAATCAGCAAAACTAAAAGGCAACTGATGGAATGGGAGAAGATATTTGCAAATGACATATCAAATAAAGGATTAGTATCCAAAATCTATAAAGAACTTATCAAACTCAATACCCAAAAAACAAATTATCCAGTGAAGAAATGGGCAAAGGACATGAATGGACACATTTCCAAAGAAGACATCCAGGTGGCTAACAGACATGAAAAACTGCTCAACATCACTCATCATCAGGGAAATACAAATCAAAACCACAATAAGATACCAAGTCATCCCTGTCAGAATGGCTAAAATTAACAATTCAGGCACAACACATGCTAGCAAGGATGTGGAGAAAGAGGATCTCCTTTGCCCCGCTGCTGGGAATGCAAACTGGTGAAGCCACTCTGGAAAACAGTATGGAGGTTCCTCAAAAAATTAAAAATGAACTACCCTACAACCCAGCAACTGCACTACTAGGTATTTATCCAAAGGATACAGGAGGGCTGTTTTAAAGGGGCACATGCACCCCAATGTTTATAGCAGCACTATCAACAATAGTCAAAATATGGAAAGAGCCTAAATGTCCATCCATGGATGATTGGATAAAGATGTAGTGAATATATACAATGAAATATTACTTGGCAATCAAAAAGAATGAAATCTTACCATTTGCAACAACATGGATGGAACTAGAGGGTATTATGCTAAGTGAAATTATAGAAACACAAATATCATATGACTTCACTCATGTGGAATTTAAGATACAAAACAGATGAACATAAGGGAAGGGAAGCAAAAATAATATAAAAACAGGGAGGGAGACAAACCATAAGAGATTCTTAAATACAGAGAAAAAACTGAGGGTTGCTAAGGGGTTTGGGGTGGGGGAATGGGCTAATTGGACAAGGGGCATTAAGGAGGACACTTGTTGGGTGAGCATTGGGTGTTATATATAGGTAATGAATCACTGGATTCTACTCCTGAAATCATTATTGCACTACATGTTAACTAACTTGGATGTAAATTTTTAAAAATTCATAATTAAAAAATGAAAAAAATAAGAAGCTGAAGTCATTTTTAGAAGAGAATTTCATGTACAAATTTTTATTTTTCAAGTGAAAAACAATCTTCAAGTTATTTTTGTTTAGGATAAAACTGACAAAGTCACTTTTCATAAGAGTTTTATGTGCAAGTAAATGCAGTTTCATAAGCACCTTTTTACTTGAAAAAAACTACTGACAAACTGTGGTTTTTTCAGACTTAGATATTTTGCAGATTTTTTTTTCAAAAATTTCAATGAGGAGGAAGACAACCAACAGTATTTGTTGCCAATGATAAAATTTGAGTTTTCAAAAATTAGGATTTTGGAAAACTTGCATTATTGCATTCTTGACCGCTTTCTAATACTTAAAGACTTATCTGATAAAGTTGGTGGTGGTATTAATTATTGTGAGTTTTTGATGTTGTATAACAAAATATATCAACATTTGGAAGTTCTACATATCTTAGTGAACCAATATTTTTCAAATTACCAATGCATGATATTAACAAATTGTGCAAGGCTAAAAGATCTATTCAAAATATAAGATACACCAATTGATATTTATTTAGCAGAGAATCAATTTCATTTATTTGATTTGTGATCTGATTTGTAAATCAGTGGATGTTTAAAAATACTTATTTCTAAAATTTCAGCAAAACTGGTATCACTTAAAATTTAATTACCAATTAATAAATATTTTATTTGTACTATCTTTTCATTAAAATACTCAAAAAACTATTAATAAACAGTAAACAGTTTCTAAGAAGCCATACTTGGCTTGAATTTTAACAATTCATACCTTAACAGCCAGGAAACAATTTGTTGTTGTTGTTGTTATATATATGAACATGTTTGTAGATGAAATGAGGAGCAGTTTAAAAAATTTGAAAGAAGAAAACTAAGGGAAGGATATACAGTATTGAACTATTGAATCACTTCTTCATAGTTATTTATCAAGAATCGATATTTGCTACCTCCCTGAAATGAACTCAGTTTGGAAGTTTGAAATGTATACACATATACATGTAAACACATACAGTTTATATATATCATAGGCGTGATGGGTTAGAGAGACAATTTATGGTATAGGAAAATAAGCATCTTGAAAATTAAATATTTTATAAGACATTATGATTAAACTTCTTTTGGAGAAATTTAGTCAAGTGGCAACTTGGGAATATTTTAGAGGGTTTAATAGGCAGCCAGAAGAATAGTGTTTGAAGTCTATATATACTACTAGTTTACTTTGTACAAATTATTTCAACTTGTATAGCCTCTATTTCCTCATTTATAACATCAATTAACATCTGCCTCTAAGAGTTTCCATGGAAATTGAATGAGATCATATAAGTACTATTTGTGTATACAAAATGCCATTGAAATAGGAAGTGTGGTTATTTAGGATAATTGGAGTCCCAAGAATTGTATATACCATAAAATAGGTCTAAGAATCAGGGATAGCTCTTGGTCTGTAAAGAGACCTCATTGTTGAAAAGGTCATGTGGTCTGAGTACTTTTTGAAGTAGTAGTGATACATTTGTGCTGGAAGTAACACATTATTTTTTTTATATCTACTCAAACAATAATTTAATTATACCTGCTTAACAGGTATTTTACCTTAGTTTAAGGCCCAAATTGTCCAGCCATAAAACAAAATGTTCTCTCAGTAAGTCAACTGTTCTATATACAATAAAACTCACAGAAGCAGTCTTTCTTGTGGTGGGCCTTAACCAGTTAAGCTAACTGGCTGGGCTCAAGACCATCAGCCAGTTCCCTTGCCATTTTTTCTCCTCTAGCAGTTTGGAAGCTATATGCTCTATTTATATTTGTTCTAGAAATTGTAACATGCATGTTTGTCTTAACAAGCTCTAAAGTTAATAAAATTATCTTTTGTTCCAATTAAACAAAGACCCTAGAAAACTTGAATTTCAATCATGCTCCCAATTTATGTTATCATTTTCATATATCCTAAGTCCACATATTTAAAACCACAAGACTTTATTTTTGTTTACAAATAATCAGTGTTTGTTTTTATTTACTCACATTCTTGGATAACTTTGCTCTTCATTCCTTTTTATCTCTCAGATATTCTAACTATAGTTATTTCCTTACCCCCAAGTTGTATTCTTAATAATTATCTTTCTCTCAATTCTTACCTCCCAAAATATCCTTTTTACTCATTCTTAAAAATATCTTAAAATCTCTTGGTACATTTAAAAGTGTTCAGCTATATTCTGGTTTCCATTGTTGCTAGTGAGAAGTCATCTGTCACTCTAATTGTTATTTTTGAAAGCATTCTGTCTATTATACCTTCAGTGTTTTGCCACTTTCACTGTGATGTAATTAGGATTTGGCTTCTTTTTATTTATCTTGCCTGGGATTTTTGGAGTTGGATTGTTTAATATTTGGATTGATTCTTTAATCAGTTCTAAAATTTAGCATCTATTATTTTTTTCCCATTTGTTTCTGCTTCATCTCCCTCTACCTTCCTTTTGGAAGGGTTTAATTGTGTATTAGCACTTCTCCCTCTATCTTCCATGATTTGTGAATATTGAACCATCTTTGCATTCTTAGAATAAATCCCACTTGATCATGGTGAATGATATTTTTAAAGTATTTTTGAATTTGCTGCTAAAATTTTGATAAACATCTATGTATATCAAGGATATTGACTTACAATTTTTTGGTAGTGTCTTCAACTTGTTTTGGTATCAGTGTTATGTTGGCCTCATGGAATGAATTTGGAAGCACCCATTCCTCTCCTATTTTTTGAAATAGTTTGAGAAGAATAGGTATTAACACTTCTTTAAATTTTGGTAGAATTCACCTGTGAACCCATCTGGTCCTGCATCTTTGTTGAAAGTGTTTTGATTACTGATTCAATTTCATTACTAGCAATTGGTCTGTTGAAATTTTCTATTTCTTACTGATTCAGTCTTAGAAGACTATACATTTTTAGGAATTTATTTCTTCTAGGTTGTCCAATTTGGGGGGATATAATTTTTTGGTATATACTTTTTAATAGTAGTTTCTATAATCTTTTGGATGTCTGTGGTGTTTGCTTACTTCTCTTGCATTTCTGATTTTATTTATTTGGGTTCTCCATTTTTTTTCTTGATCAATTTGGCTAAAAGTTATCTTTTTTAATATTTTCAAAAAATACTTTTTAGATTCATTGATTTTTTTTCTATTTTTGTCTCTATTTCATTTATTTCCAATCTGATTTTTATTATCTTCCTTCCCATAACATTGAGCTTTGTGTGTTTTTCTTTTTCTAGTTCCTTTAGGTGTAAGGTAGATTGAGATTTTTCTTGTTTCTTGAGATGGGCATGTACAACTATAAACTTCATTCTTAGAACTGCTTTTTGGGAGTCCCAAAGATTTTGAAACTTTGCATTTCTATTTTCATTTCTCTAAAGGTATTTTCAAATTTCCTCTTTTATTTCTTCATTCACTCATTGGTTGTTTAATAGCATGTTGTTCAACCTCCACCTGCTTGTGGGTTGTTTGTTTTTCAATTTTTTTTCTTGTGGCTGATTTCTAGTTTCACATCATTGTGGTGGAAAGGATGCTTGGTATTCAATCTTCTTAAATGATATATCCTAGAGAATGTTCCATATGCACTTGAAAACAAGGTGTATTATCTTGCTTTTGAGTTAAATGTTCTGTATATATCTGTTAAGTCCATCCAGTCTAATGTGTCATTCAAAGCCATTGTTTCCTGAAAGTTATATTTTCTGAGACAAGATGGTGGCCTAGGAAGACGCTGGGCTCACCGCGTCTGGCTGATCACTTAGATTCCACCCACACATGCCTAAACAACCCAGAAAACCACCAGAAGACTAGCAGAATGGACTCTCCAGAGCCAAGTGTAGACAAGAGGCCCACGGAAGAGGGTAGGAAGGGTGGAGAGGCGGTGAGTACTACGCGGACTGCTGGGAGGGAGCTGGGACAGGGGAGGGGCAGCCCGCCCACAAGGCAGAGCCCCCAAGTCTGGCTTGCAAAAGCGGAGGGGCCAGACTGCGTGAGTTCTGACAGCCAGTGGGACTTAACATCTTGAATGTTGAAAAAGGAACAGCTCTGCTGGGAGAACGGGAGGGCGAGGGGACACCAGGAGGGAGAGGTGTTGAGCCCTGGAAGACAGAGCTCAGCTCAGCGGGGAACAAAGGCGCTGGCCAGCGCCATCTCCCTTGCCCAACCCCCAGCCGAAACCACAAAGGGAACCAGTTTCTGTCACCGAACTTGCTTGCACCCATGCAAACACCCAACGCTGTGCTTCTGTGGATCCATCCATAAGATGGGTCTGCCTGCCCCCCTCCCAGTGCTGCAGGGCTCCTCCCGCAGGGGACCACCATTGGCAAAGGGAGCTAAGCCTGCCCCTCCCACCCCTGTGCACTTTGCAGATCCACCCCAGCTAATACACCAGATCCCATAGAAGCAGCACCACAAGCCTGGCAGTGTGCAAGTAGCCCAGACAGGGCCCACACCACTCCACAGTGAGTCCTGCCCCTGGGAAAGGGGAAGATAAGGTACACACCAGTCTGAATGTGGCCCCAGCGGTGGTCTGGTGACAGACATCGGGTCTGACTGTGGCCCCACCCACCAACACATTTTACTCCAGAGAGCACAGCGGAAGTGCCCTGCAGTTCTGCGCCACTCCAGGGACTATCCAAAATGATGAAACGGAAGAATTCTCCTCAAAAGAAACTCCAGGAAGTAGCGACAGCTAACGAATTGATCAAAAACTATTTAAGCAATATAACAGAACATGAATTAAAATAATAGTCATAAAACTAATCGCTGGGCTTGAAAAAAAGTATAGAGGACAACAGAGAATCTATTGCTACAGAGATCAAGGGACTAAGAAACAGTCAGGAGGAGCTAAAAAATGCTATAAATGAGATGCAAAATAAAATAGAGGTGACCACAGCTCAGATTGAAGAGGCAGAGGAGAGAATAGGTGAATTAAAATTATGGAAAAAGAGGAAGCTGAGAAAAAGAGAGAGAAAAAAATCCAGGAGTATGAGGGGAGAATTAGAGAACTAAGTGATGCAATCAAACGGAACAATATCCATATAATAGGGATTCGAGAGGAGGAAGAGAGACAAAGGTGCTGAAGATGTACTTGAACAAATCATAGCTGAGAACTTCCCTGATCTGGGGAAGGAAAAAGGCATTGAAATCCAAGAGACACAGAGAACTCCTTACAGATGTAACTTGAATTGATCTTCTGCATGATATATCATAGTGAAACTGGCAAAATACAAGGATAAAGAGAAAATTCTGAAAGCAGCTAGGGATAAACATACTCTAACATGTAAAGGGAGACCAATAAGACTAGTGACAGATCTATCTACTGAAACTTGGCAGGCCAGAAAGGAATGGCAGAAAAAATACGCAGCCAAGAATCCTTTATCCAGCAAGTCTGTCATTTAGAATAGGAGAGATAAAGGTCTTCCCAAACAAACAAAAACTGAAGGAATTCATCACACTAAACCAGCCCTAAAAGAGATCCCAGGGGGGATTCTATGAGGGAAATGTTTCAAGGACCACAAAGTACCAGAGACAACACTACAAGCATGAAACCTACAGACATCACAATGACTATAAACCCATATCATTCTATAATAACACTGAATGTAAATGGACTAAATGCTCCAACCAAAAGACATAGGGCATCAGAATGGATAAAAAACAAGACCCATCTATTTGCTGTCTACAAGAGACTCATTTTAGACCTGAGGACACCTTCAGATTGAAAGTGAGGGGATGGAGAATTATGTATCATGTCACTGGAACTCAAAAGAAAGCTGGAGTAGCCATACTTATATCAGCTAAACTAGACTTTAAATTAAAAGCTGTAACAAGAGATGAAGAAGGGCATTATATAATAATTACAGGGTCTATCCATCAGGAAGAGCTAACAATTATAAATGTCTATGCGCCAAACATGGGAGCCCCCAAATATATAAAACAATTAATCACAAACATAAGCAACCTTATTGATAACAATGTGGTAATTGCAGGGGACTTTAATACTCCACTTACAACAATGGATAGATCATCTAGACACAGGATCAATAAAGAAACAAGGGCCCTGAATGACACATTGGATCAGATGGACTTGACAGATATATTTAGAATGCTGCATCCCAAAGCAACAGAATATACTTTTTTCTCGAGTGCACATGGAACATTCTCCAAGATAGATCACATACTGGGTCACAAAACAGCCCTTCATAAGTATACAAGAATTGAAATCATACCATGCATACTTTCAGATCACAATGCTATGAAGCCTGAAATCAACCACAAGAAAAAGTCTGGAAAACCTCCAAAAGCATGGAGGTTAAAGAACACCCTACTAAAGAATGAATGGGGGGCGCCTGGGTGGCGCAGTCGGTTAAGCGTCCGACTTCAGCCAGGTCACGATCTCGCGGTCCGTGAGTTCGAGCCCCGCGTCAGGCTCTGGGCTGATGGCTCAGAGCCTGGAGCCTGTTTCCGATTCTGTGTCTCCCTCTCTCTCTGCCCCTCCCCCGTTCATGCTCTGTCTCTCTCTGTCCCAAAAACAAATAAACGTTGAAAAAAAAAAAAAAAAGAATGAATGGGTCAACCAGGCAATTAGAGAAGAAATTAAAAAATATGTGGAAACAAATGAAAATGAAAATACAACAATCCAAACGCTTTGGGATGCAGCGAAGGCAGTCCTGAGAGGAAAATGCATTGCAATCCAGGCCTATCTCCAGAAACAAGAAAAATCCCAAATACAAAATCTAACAGCACACCTAAAGGAAATCAAAGCAGAACAGCAAAGACACCTCAAACCCAGCAGAAGAAGAGAAATCATAAAGATCAGAGCAGAAATAAACAATATAGAATCTAAAGAAACTGTAGAGCAGAACAATGAAACCAAGAGTTGGTTTTTTGAAAAAATAAACAAAATTGATAAACCTCTAGCCAGACTTCTCAAAAAGAAAAGGGAGATGACCCAAATAGATAAAATCATAAATGAAAATGGAATTATTACAACCAATCCCTCAGAAATGCAATCAATTACCAGGGAATACTATGAAAAATTATATGCCAACAAACTGGACAACCTGGAAGAAATGGACAAATTCCTAAGCACCCACACACTTCTAAAACTCAAACAGGAAGACCTAGAAAACTTGAACAGACCCATAACCAGCAAAGAAATTGAATCAGTTATCAAAAATCTCCCAACAAATAAGAGTCCAGGACCAGATGGCTTCCCAGAGGAATTCTACCAGACATTTAAAGCAGAAATAATACCTATCCTTCTCAAGCTATTCCAAAAAATAAAAAGGGAAGGAAAACTTCCAGACTCATTCTATGAAGCCAGTATTACTTTGATTCCTAAACCAGACAGAGACCCAGTAAAAAAAGAGAACTACAGGCCAATATCCCTAATGAATATGGAGGCAAAAATTCTCAATAAGATACTAGCAAATCAAATTCAACAGCATATACGAAAAATTATACACCATGATCAAGTGGGATTCATTCCTGGGCTGCAGGGCTGGTTGAACATTCGCAAATCAATCCATGTGATACATCACATTAATAAAAGAAAAGATAAGAACCATATGATCCTGTCAATCGATGCAGAAAAAGCATCTGACAAAATTCAGCATCCTTTCTTAATAAAAACCCTCGAGAAAGTCGGGATAGAAGGAACATACTCAAACATCATAAAAGCCATTTATGAAAAGCCCACAGCTAATCTCATCCTCAATGGGGAAAAACTGAAAGTTTTCCCCCTGAGATCAGGAACACAACAGGGATGTCCACTCTCACTGCTGTTGTTTACAATAGTGTTGGAAGTTCTAGCATCAGCAATCAGGCAACAAAAGGAAATCAAAGGCATCAAAATTGGCAATGATGCAGTCAAGCTTTCACTTTTTGCAGATGACATGATATTATACATGGAAAACCCGGTAGACTCCACCAAAAGTCTGCTAGAACTGATACATGAATTCAGCAAAGTTGCAGGATACAAAATCAATGTACAGAAATCAGTTGCATTCTTATACACTAATAATGAAGCAACAGAAAGATAAATAAAGAAACTGATCCCATTCACAATTGCACCAAGAAGCATAAAATACCTAGGAATAAATCTAACCAAAGATGTAAAAGATCTGTATGCTGAAAACTATAGAAAGCTTATGAAGGAAATTGAAGAAGATATAAAGAAATGAAAAAACATCCCATGATCATGGATTGGAAGAATAAATATTGCTAAACTGTCAATACTACCCAAAGCTATCTACACATTCAATGCAATCCCAATCAAAATTGCACCAGCATTCTTCTCGAAGCTAGAACAAGCAATCCTAAAATTTGTATGGAACCACAAAAGACCCCGTATAGCCAAAGTAATTTTGAAGAAGAAGACCAAAGCAGGAGGCATCACAATCCCAGACTTCAGCCTCTACTACAAAGCTGTAATCATCAAGACAGCATGGTATTGGCACAAAAACAGACACATAGACCAATGGAATAGAATGGAAACCCCAGAATTAGACCCACAAAAGTATGTCCAACTAATCTTTGACAAAGCAGGAAAGAATACCCAATGGAAAAAAAGACAGTCTCTTTAACAAATGGTGCTGGGACAACTGGACAGCAACATGCAGAAGGATGAAACTAGACCACTTTCTCACACCATTCACAAAAATAAACTCAAAATGCATAAAGGACCTGAATGTGAGACAGGAAACCATCAAAACCCTAGAGGAGAAAGCAGGAAAAAACCTCTCTGACCTCAGCCGCAGCAATTTCTTACTTGACACATCTCTAAAGGCAAGGTAATTAAAAGCAAAACTGAACTATTGGGACCTCATGAAGATAAAAAGCTTCTGCACTGCAAAGGAAACAATCAACAAAACTAAAAGGCAACGAACGGAATGGGAAAAGATACTTGCAAATGACATATCAGACAAAGGACTAGTATCCAAAATCTATAAAGAGCTTACCAAACTCCACACCCGAAAAACAAATAATCCAGTGAATTAATGGGCAGAAAACATGAGTAGACACTTCTCTAAAGAAGACATCCGGATGGCCAACAGGCACATGAGAAGATGCTCAACGTCGCTCCTCATCAGGGAAATCACGCCAGTCAGAGTGGCTAAAATGAACAAATCAGGAGACTATAGATGCTTGCGAGGATATGGAGAAACAGGAACCCTCTTACACTGTTGGTGGGAATGCAAACTGGTGCAGCCACTCTGGAAAACAGTGTGGAGGTTCCTTAAAAGATTAAAAATAGATCTACCCTATGACCCAGCAATAGCACTGCTAGGAATTTACCCAAGGGATACAGGAGTGCTGATGCATAGGGGCACTTGTACCCCAATGTTTACAGCAGCACTTTTAACAATAGCCAAATTATGGAAAGAGCCTAAATGTCCATCAACTGATGAATGGATAAAGAAGTTGTGGTTTATATACACAATGGAATACTGCTTGGCAATGAGAAAGAATGAAATATGGCCTTTTGTAGCAACGTGGATGGAACTGGAGAGTGTGATGCTAAGTGAAATAAGTCATACAGAGAAAGACAGATACCATATGGTTTCACTCTTATGTGGATCCTGAGAAACTTAACAAAAGACCATGGGGGAGAGAAAGGAAAAAAAAAAAAAAAAGAAGTTAGAGAGGGAGGGAGCCAAAACATAAGAGACTCTTAAAAACTGAGAACAAACTGAGGGTTGATGGAGGATGGGAGGGAGGGAAGGGTGGGTGATGGGTACTGAGGAGGGCACCTGTTGTAATGAGCACCGGGTGTTGTATGGAAATCAATTTGACAATAAATTTCATATTTAAAAAAATAATAAAAAATAAAAATAAAAAAATAAAGTTATATTTTCTTCTGCTTCTGATCCAAAAAGAAAAACAAAAAACAAAAAACAAAAAACAAAAAACAAAGCCATTGTTTCTTTATTGATTTTCTATTTGGATGATCTGTCCATTGCTATTGTATTACTGTCACTTTCTCCCTTTATATCTATTAATATTTGCTTTATATATTTAGATAGTCCCATGTTGGGTGTGTAGATGTTTGCAATTAGTTATATCCTTTTGTTGGATTGATCTCTGAATCATTATATAATGCCCTTTGTCTCTTGTTATGGTCTGTTTTTTTTTTTTAATGTCTATTTTTTAGAGAAAGAGAGTGTGCACGAGCAGAGGAGTGGCAGACAGAGACAGAGAATCGCAAGCAGACTCCCCACTGTCAGCACAGAGCCCAACGCGGGGCTTGAATTCATGAATTTTGAGATTATGATCTGAGCTGAAATCAAGAGTTGGATGCTTAACCACCTGAGTCACCCAGGTGCCCCTACAGTCTTTGTTTCAAAGACTATTCAGACGTAAGTATTTCTACCCCAGCTGTTTTTTTTTTTTTTCATTTCCATTTGCATGGAATATCTTTTTGATATTCCTTTATATTTGGTCTCTGTGTTTTTAGGTCTCAGGTGAGTCTTCTATAGGCAACATATACACGGCTCTTGTTTGTTTGTTTTTAATCCACTCAATTATCCTATGTCTTTTGATCTGAGCACTTAGTCCATTTACATTTAAGGAAATTATTGATAGGTATGTACTTATTGCCATTTTGTTGATTGTTTTCTGATTGTGTTTGTAGTTCTCTGTTCCTTTCTTCTCTTGATCTCTCTTATCATTTGATGATTTGTGTTATGCTTGGATTCCTGTCTCTTTATTTTTTGTGTATCTATTACGTTTTTAGTTTGAGGTTACCATGAGGTTCATACATAACATCCTATGTATATAGCAATCTATATTAAGTTGAAGGTTACTTAAATTTGAACACATTCTAAAAGCACTATGTTTTTACTCCTCCCCTCCACATTTTGTGTATATGATATCATATTTTATATCTTTTTTATTTTGTTTGTCCTTGAGTAATTATTGTAAATGTAACTAATTTTACTACTTCTGTTCTTGAACCTTTGTACTAGCTTTAAAAGTGATTGATCTACTACCTTTACTATATCTTTCCTTTTAATGTTTAATTACATATATGACCTACGATAGTGAGCTTTTGTAAATAAGTTCTGATTGTGTGATTCCTAATTACCGTATGATAAAGGCCAAAATCCTTAGTAAGATTAGCAAGGCCTCCACTGCATTAAAATCCATTTACTTCATTTTTAGCCTCATCTCTCACTCTGATCAGCTAGTCTTTCTATTTTTCAACTGCCTGAGGCTCTCCTGCCAAACTTTTAGCACATGCTGTTTCCTTTGCTTGAGACACTATTTTCTATTCACCTCTTGAGTTCTAGCTAAAATTTTCTTTCTCAGAGAGACTTTCTTAGAGTAGGTTAGTTCTCCCTGATAGAAGTACCCAAATCAGTTTATACATGAAAATGGTGTATTCAGTGCTCTCTTTTGCATTAGACTTCATGAGTACGTCTGTCTTTTTCAGTTACATCTCCATTAATTAAGCACGTCAGGTACTTCAATATATTTGCTAAATATTTCTGAACAAAATAAATGGGAGAATAAGTTTAAAACTTCATGTTGAGACAAGCTTTATCACTCACCTCACTCTCCAAGTGCCTATATAATGCCAGACATAGAACAGGCATTCAGTGCTATCATTAAATTCTATTTTCATAAACATGTTTTATTTATGACTTTCTTGCAATTGAGTACTAAGAATTTAAAATAAAGTTGTTCCAATTCTATACTTTCACATACTTGAATATTTTCTCTAAATATCTTGTGGAATATTCAGGATTTTTTTCAGACCTACTGATCCAATTTTCTCAAACACCTTTGTTTTCTCCCTCTAGTCTGCCTGATCTCCGACATTTGGAGACTCCTCTCTACCCAGAGTTCTATCTAGCTACATTCTCTGCCTAGGGTGATCTCATCCAGTCTTGTAGGTATAAATACCATTTATGGGCTGATGACTCTTAGGCTTGATGTGTATGTCCTGGAGATTCCATATTGATATAACCTGTTTCTTCCTGTCATCTTTATCACAGTGACTTTATTGGTATAAGTATCTCAAACCTGACATGTCCTAAGCAGAGTTTTTAAATTTTGTTTCTTAACAATAACAAATTCTTATTCCTTTAGGAAGAGATGGAATGATTTTTAGTTACAATAGAATGTAGCAACAGAACAGATATTACATTCATCCCAACTGGTCAATGAAACTTCCTACTAGAAGATATATACCTCTTGGGGCACCTGGGTGGCTCAGTTGGTTAAGCATCCAACTTCAGCTTGGGTCATCATCTCAAGGTTCGTGAGTTTGAGCCCTGCATCAGGCTCTGAGCCTGGAGCCTGCTTCGAAATCTGTGACTCCCTCTCTCTCTGCCCCTCTCCCACTCATGCTCTGTCTCTCTCGTCTCTCAATAAATAAATAAATATTTTTTTAATTAAAAAAGAAGATATACCTCTAAAAGCCAACCAAGCAGCAACAGCCTTACTCCAATAATCACACTTCTGTGGCTGTAGGTCAGTCAATCCTTAAACACACACACTTGTAATATTCCACTATATTCTGAACGCCATGCTCCCAGAAACCCAAAATGATATCAGTAGTTTGTTTCTTCAGGGGATACACTTGTAAACAACATTCTCCTTTGCTTAACACACAAAAAACTCAAATTTTGCTTTCACTTATTTATGGAGGCCTCTTCCTTTAACAACATCCAAACATGATACTCTCCCAATTTTTCTCATCCTATTATGGCATCATTTTCTTTGAACGTTCTCTTTAGGTTGTTTAGCACATATCAGTAACTTATATATCAGTAACTCTTAGCAGATGTACCTTCCTAATTTATTCTTCATCTATCTAGTAGAGCATAATGATTAAGTATGTGGATTGAATCTCAACAATAGCCAAATTATGGAAAGAGCCTAAATGTCCATCAACTGATGAATGGATAAAGAAATTGTGGTTTATATACACAATGGAATACTACGTGGCAATGAGAAAAAATGAAATATGGCCTTTTGTAGCAACGTGGATGGAACTGGAGAGTGTTATGCTAAGTGAAATAAGCCATACAGAGAAAGACAGATACCATATGGTTTCATTCTTATGTGGATCCTGAGAAACTTAACAGGAACCCATGGGGGAGGGGAAGGAAAAAAAAGAAAAAAAAAAAAAAAAAGGACGTTAGAGTGGGAGAGAGCCAAAGCATAAGAGACTGTTAAAAACTGAGAACAAACTGAGGGTTGATGGGGGGTGGGAGGGGGGGGAGGGTGGGTGATGGGTATTGAGGAGGGCACCTTTTGGGATGAGCACTGGGTGTTGTATGGAAACCAATTTGTCAATAAATTTCATATATAAAAAAAAAAAAAAGTATGTGGATTGAAGCCAGACTACCAGGTTTTCTAGTTACTACACAAGTCACTTAAGCTTTTTTAGCTTTAGAGTAATAACAGTACCCACTTCATAGGCTTGGTGAGGGTTAGATAAATCAATACACATAAAATATAGAGAATAATGCATGGCACATAATAAATGGCATATGCAAATTATCATTGTGATTATCACCCTAATCCAAGCCTTATTATCTATGCAATAACTTCTTAATTAGTGTACCTGCTTCCACCCTTGTCTGGCCAAGATCTAATTATCATGTTGTAGCCAGAATGATCTTTTAAAAAATGAACTCTATTGAATTTACATTTAAAAATATTCCATTTTAAGCATGCATTTCTATAAATCTTGAAACACATACCCATGTAACTATAACCATAGCCAAGATATAGACAAGATATAGAAAATTTTCATTATGCTATATAAAGTTGGCCCTTGAACAACACAGGTTTGATTTGTGTTGGTTCATTTTTTAATAAATAAATTGTAAAATTTATTGGAGATTTGTGGCAATTTTTTTGGAGATTTGTGACAATTTAAAAAAACAAATAAACTGCGTAACCTGAAAATGGTGAAAAAATTAATAAAAGTTATCCATGTAATGAGTGCATAAAATATGCATGATATATGTACATAATAGTCCATTTTACCATTTACTACCATAAAATATACACAAATCTATTATAAAAAGTTAAAATTTATCAACTCTTATGCACATAAACACCAGACCACATATGGTACCCCTCACAGTTGAGAGAAATCTAAACAGATACAAAGGTGCAATATGAAATAATAACTGCATAAAATTAACTGTAGCACATCCCATACTGCTGTAACAAGTTTATATTCATTTGTGAGCTCCAGTGTTGTATCTATGTAAAATGTTGTGTGACGCTAATCATCTCTGCATGAGCCATTCATCTCTCCAGTAAATTGTAAAAAGGGATCTCTCACAGTTCTCATGTATTTTTCATCATGTTTGGTGCAATGCCATAAACCTTGAATAACACATGGCACCCATATGATGTGCTATATAATGTTGCTGGAAGTGTTCCCAAGAAGCAGAGAAAAGTCATAACCTTACAAAAAAAAGTTGAATTGCTTAATATGTACCATAAATTGAGATATATCAGTTAATCCATAACAAATGAGGCAAGAATACAGAATGGAGAAAAGACAGTCTGTTCAATAAATGGCATTGGGAAAATTGGACAGTTACATGCAAAAGAACGAAACTGGACCACTTTTTTTTAATGTTAACTTATTTTTGAGAGGGCAGGGGAGGGTCAGAGAGAGATGGAGACACAGAATCCAAAGCAGGCTCCAGAAAAGACCAAATTGAGACCTGAAACCATAAAACTCCTAAAAGAAAACACAGGCAGTAATCTCTTGGACATTCCTTAGCAACATATTCATGGATACGTCTCCTCACCTAAGGAAAACAGAAGCAAAAATAAACTACTGGGACTACACCAAAATAAAAAGGTTTTGCACAGCAAAGGAAACGATCAACAAAACAAAAGTCAACCTGGTGCATAGAAGATATTTGCAAATGATAGATATATCTGAAACAGGCTTAATATCCAAAATATATAAAGAACATAAGTTCAACCCCCAAAAACAAATAATCCAATAAAAAATGGGCAGAGGACCTGTTGTCCAAAAAGGACATATAGATGACCAACAGACTCATGAAAAGTTGCTCAGCATCACTAATCATCGGGGAAATGCAAATCAAAACCACAGTATCATTTCACACTGGTTGAATGACTAATATGAAAAAGAAAGAAAAAACAAGTGTTGGCGAGGATGTGGAGGAAGAAGAACTCTCACATACTGTTGGTGGGAATGTAAATTAGTGCAGCCACTCTGGAAAACAATATGGAGTTCCTCAAAAAATTAAAAATAGAAATACCATAGATCCAGTAATTCTACTACTAGGTTTTTACTTAAAGAAAATAAAAATACTAATTCAAAAAAGGTATATGCACCCCTATGTTTATTGCAGCATTATATACCAAAATATGGAAGCAACCCATTAATAGAAGAAGGGATAAAGAAGAAATGGTACTATGTATATACAATATATGTACATACACACATGCACGTATACATACAATGGAATATTACACAGCCATAAAAATAGAATGAGATATTGTCATTTGTGACAGCATGAATGGATCTAAAGGGTATTATGTTAAGTGAAATAAGTCAGATAGAGAAAGGCAAATACCACACAATTTCACTTATATGTAGAATCTAAAAAACAAAACAAATGAACACACAAAAAGACTCTTAAATACAGAGAAAAAACTGTTAGTTGTCGGAAGGGAGATTGGTGGGGGGATAGGTGAAATAGATAAAGGGAATTAAGAGGTACAAACTTGCAGTTATAAAATACAGAAGTCATGGAGATGAAAAGTACAGAATAGAGAAAATAATAATACAGCAATAATGTGTGGTGACAAATGGTAACTCTCTTATTATGGTCAATACTGAATAATGTATAGAATTGTTGAATCAAATTAATACAACATTACATGTTAATTATACTTAAATAAAAAATGAAATGACCCAATGAGGAGAAAAAAGATATAACACTGTTTCTAATACTGTATTAGGAATATGACTGCAATAATACTGTGTGCCATAAACATTTTGTAACCATTCATTAGTGTATGGGCAAGGCTGCCATGACGCAATCAGATGACACTAGACTACCATAAAGCAATCATATTACTACTTTGTTATCAATGCATGGATCCTTTTACCCATAAATAAATATGACTTTTTCACATTTTCATTTTTGATGTCTAGTGTTCATAATATGTATAACATCTACACTGTTTTGTATCATATAAGACAACATTGACATATGTACTGGCAGATAGATGATTAATCTTATAAACAGACAACGTAAACTTACACTATGGATAAATACAGTATAGTACTGTAAATGTGTTTTCTCTTACGTATGATTTTCTTTTTAGAAAATAACATTTTCTTTTTTTCCAGCTTACTTTATTGAAAGAATACAGTATATAATACCTATAACATACCAAGTATGTGTTAGTCAACCGTTTATGTTATTAGTAAAGCTTCCAGTAAACAGTAGGCTCTTAGTAGTTAAGTTTTAGGGGAATCAAAGGTTATATGTGGATTTTTGATTGCCTAGGAGGTCAGTATCCTTAACCCCCACATTGTTCAAGGGTCAGCTGTAGTTTTATTATTTCTTTTTAATCAGTCCTCTTCTCCAATCTTCATCCCCAGGCCACCACTAATTTAATTTCTGTCACTATAAATTAATTTATACTTACTAGAATTTCACATAAATAGAATAGCACATTATGTGTTCTTCAGTGACTGGCTCCTTTTATTTGGCATAATGTTTTGAGATTCATCCATAATGTTGCATGTATCAGTTATTCATTACTCTTTATTGATGAATAATATTCTACTATATAAACACACTTCAATTTGCTTATACATTTACCAGTTGATGAACATTTATTTTTTTCCCTTACTTTATTGGCTATTTTTGTTATTCCCTATTTATTTGGAGTTTGGGGTGGGAGGGGTTATTTATAAATAAATCTCTAATGAACATTTGTGTAGAACTCTTGAGCGAACATATGTTTTCATTTTACTCAGGTCATTCCAGGAGTGGTATAATAGTAAGTGCATATATTACTTTATGAGAAACTACCAAACTGTTTTCCAACATAGTTTTACTATTTTACATTTCTACCAGGAATGTCTGAGAGTTCCAGTTGCTTCATATTCTTGTATACTTTTGTTATTGCTGGTTTTTAAAATTGTAGCCATTGTAATGGTTATATAGTAGTATCACCTTGTGGTTTTAATTTGCATCTCTCTGATGATAAATTATTTTGAGCATCTTTTCATTTTCTTATTAGCTATTTGTATATCTTCTTTTATGAAGTGTCTTTTCAAATATTTCCCCATTTAATTGCTTGCCATCTTATCATTGAATTGAGTTACATATTGAGTTACTTATATGTTCTAGGAATAAGTCTTTAGTCACATATGTGTAATAATATATGTATGTGTTTTATATATAATTATTAACTATTATATACAGTATTAATATATATTATATAATACATATAAAGTATTTTATACATAATATGTATAATTTTAACTTTCTAAAAAATGTATTTTAAGTATATTTATTTATTTTGAGAAAGAGAGAAGGGGGTAGCAGGGGAGGAGGGACAGAGAGAGAGGGAGAGAAGACCAAGCAAGCTCTGCATTAATAGTGCAGAGCCTAATATGAGGCTCTAACTCATGAACTGAGGGATCACGACCTGAGCCAAAATCAAGAGTTGGATGCTTAACAGAACAAGCCACCAGTGCCCCTATAATTTTCAATTTTTACTGATGAGCAGAAGGTTTTAATTTTGGTGAAGTCCAATCAATCTAATTTTTATGGTTTGTAATTTTTATGTCCATCTAAAACATTTATCTACCTGAAGGTCATGAACAATTTCTCCAGTTTTCTTCCAGAAGTTTCATAATTTTAGATTCTATATTTAGTTATGTGATCATTTGGGGATAATTTGTTTTTGTATGGCATGAGGTAAGGCACAAGGTTCACTGTGCTTCCATATGGATATTCAGTTATTCAGTATCATTTGTTGAAAAGATAATATTTTTTTTCCTTCTATACATGTCTTTATTTTTTTAAGTTTAGTTTTAAATTTTTTACATTTCTTCTTTTTTTATTAAGTTTTTTTGTTTAAATTCCAGTTAGTTAACATACAGTGTAATATTAGTTTCAGATATAGAAGAAAACACTATTTTCAATTGATTTATCTTGGCATTTTTGTCAAAAGTCAGTATATGTGTGGGTTTACATCTGAACTCTTAATTTGTTTCATCAATCTATATATTTTTCCTTATACCATGTACCAAGATATATACATCCCTATATGGTTTTGATTACTTTGACTTTATAATAAATCCTGAAATCTGGTAGTCTAAGTGTTCTAACTTTGATTTCCTTCAAAATTGTTTCAGCTATCATAGGTCATTTCTTTTCATGTAAATTTTAGAATCAACTTGTCATACCTACAAAAGACTGCTACAAATATTAAAATTGCATTGAATCTATAGATCAGTTTGGGAGAATTGACTGACACTTCTAATCCACGAACATGGTATAATCCTTCACTTATTTTGTACTCTTATTTCTCTTAGCAATGTTTTATAATTTTTAGTGTACAGATCTGGAATATACTTAATTTATCCCTAAGTATTTCATGTTTTTTGAAGATATTATAAGTGATATGACTACACCAGAATTTGTTTATCCATTCTACTGTGGATTATATTAAAATTGTTGAAAGCTTTTGGTTTTCATTAAGAACACAACCATGTACATTTTTGGCAAGTCTTTTAGTGTATATGTACACACATTTTTGGGGGTTATAAAATTAGGAATAAAATTTCTGATTTTATTCACTGATATGCACATGTTAAACTAGAATAGGTAATGCTCAGCATTTTTCCAAAGTTTGATTCCCAAATTTGAGGAAAGACATGAATCTACATACTCTAGAAGCTCAATGAGCCTTGAATAGGATAAATTCAAAGACATCCACATTGAAACACATTACAATCAAACAGCTGAAATCCAGAGACAAAGAGAGAATCCTGAAAGCAGCAAGAGAAAAGCAACTCAACATATAAAAGGGATTGTCCTAACAAGGTCAACAGCTCATTTCTCATCAGAAACCATAGAAGCTAAAAAAGAAAGGAAGAAAGGAAGAAAGGAAGAAAGGAAGAAAGAAAGAAAGAAAGAAAGAAAGAAAGAAAGAAAGAAAACATAAAGGCTAAAAGAACGTGGATGACATATTTAAAGTGCTGAAAGAGGGGCACCTGGGTGGCTCAGTTGGCTAAGCATCCAACTCGACTAGGTCATGATCTTGTGGTTGATGGGTTCGAGCCCCATATTGAGCTCTGTGCTAGCAGCTCAGAGCCTGTAGCCTATTTTGGATTCTGTGTCTCCCTCTCTCTCTTTCCCTCCCCCACTCATGCTCTCTCTCTCTCTCTCTCTCTCAAAAGTGAATAAACATTAAAAAATTTATTAAAGTGCTGAAAGAAAAAACTGTCAATCAAGAATTCCATATAGAGCAAAACTATCCAGAAGAATTGGAAACAAACTAAATGTTCATCAATTGATGAATGGATAAACAAAATGTGGTATATCCATACAATGGAATATTATTTAGCCATAAAAAATTATAAAGTACTGGTACATGCTACAATATGGATGAACCTTGAAAACATTATGCCAAGTGAAAGACGCTGGACATCAAAGGCCACATATTGAAAGATGCCATTTACACGAAATGTCCAGAATAGGCAAATCTGTAGTGATAGAAAGCAGATTAGTCATTACCAGGGTGGGGGGAGGGGAGAAGAAATGGGAAGTTACTGCTTAATAGATATAGAGTTTCCTTCTGGGATGATGAAAATGTTCTAGAATTAAATAGTGATTATTGTTGCACAAGGCTGTGAATGTACCAAAAAGGCATGGACTCAATTATTTACATTCTAGATAATTATTTAAAAACATGTAATAAAAATAATATGTTTTAATGGTAGCTTTGAAGGACACTGTAGCACCTGCAATTAACTCTGGCTACAATGTTTTTCTAAATTTTTTTTTAGTGTTTATTTATTTTTGACAGAGAAAGACAGAGCATGACCGGGAGGGGCAGAGAGAGAGGGCGACACAGAATCCGAAGCAGGCTCCAGGCTCTGAGCTGTCAGCACAGAGCCTGATGTGAGCCTCAAACTCACAGACTGCAAGATCATGACCTGAGCCGAAGTCAGACCCTCAATCGACTGAGCCACCCAGGCACCCCTACAATGTTTTTCTAATTGCAAGTCTTAGCTCATGGATGCCTATCTAATGTATAGTTAAGGCTTTACACTTTAAAAGGGTTACAATGGTAAATTTTAAGCTACATGAATTTTACTTCATTAATAAATATGATAGTATTGTATTAAAAATAAAAGAATAAAATAAATATTTCTGAGTTCATTCATATGATATGGATAAAAATGAGGAGAAAGGACAAGTCTTACCTAAAGCATTGCTATTAAGAAATATAGAAGGAATGAGGAAATAAATCACCATTAGAACATCATGGTAATATTATTAAAGGAAAACCCCATATTTTCATATGCTTATTTGCCACCTGTATGTTTTTTTTGGTGAAGACATGTTCAGAATATGTTGCTCACTTTTTAAATAGTTATTTATATATTTACTGTTGAGTTATAAGTTATTTTTTGGATATATGATTTAAAAATATTCTTTCCATTTTTTCTTAATGTCTTTTGCAGAGAAAAAATCTTTAACTTTTATAAAGTCAGTTATAAATTTTTCCTTTATAGGATAAGCTTTTGGTGTCATAGCTGAAAAATCGTCTCTAAACCCAGGGCATACAGATTTTATCATCTGTTTTCTTGTAGAAATTATATATTTAAATCTATGGTGGATTATTGAGCTAATTTTATATAAGGTTAACAACTTATCTAATGATATGCATCAAGAATAATATTACCTTTTTGCATATTGCTGTGCAATTTTCCCAATACTATTTGTACTTTCCCTTTCAAATTGTCCTTGCACATTTGTCAAAATTAGTTGACTGTATTTGGTGGGTCTATTTCTGGGCTCTCTGTTCTATTATTCCTTGTGTCTATTATTTTACTAACAATACATTCTCTTCATTATTGATGTTTTCTTCACTTATCTATTTTTAATTAATTAGGGATCAATTTATTTCTCCTCAACTTTGTTGAGATATAATTGACAATAAAACTGAGGATATTTAAAGTATGCTTCATGATGGTTTAATATACAGGTACATTGTGAAAGGATTTCCTCCATCTAGTTAATTAACACATTCATCTTATCACATGTTTATCGTTTTTGTTTGTGAGAGCATTTAAGTTCTATTTACTGACCAAACTTCAATTATACAATACAGAGTTACCAACTATCATTGCCAATGTATACATCAGATCCTCAGACCTTATGCATTTTAAAGCTGAAAGTTTGTAACCTTTTATCAATCTATCTATGTTTTCCCCATCCCTCAGGCCCTGGCAACAACTTTTCTGCCATTTCTTTATATGACTTTGACTTAAAAACAAATAAGATTCCACATTGCAATTGATACCATGCAGTATTTGTCTGGCTTATTTCATTTAGTGTAATGTCTTCAAGGTCCATCTGTGTTGTTTCAAATAGCAGGACTTCCTTCTTTCTCATGGCTCAATATTTTATTGTATATATATATATATATATATGTATATATATATATATATATATATATATATATATATATATCTCCCACATCTTCTTTATCCATTGATCTTTGATGGACACATAGATTATTTTCATATCTTGGCTCTTGGGAATTCTGCAATGCTGCAGTGAACATGATGGTGCATATATCTCTTCAAGATGCTGTTTTTTTGTTTGTTTGTTTGTTTGTTTCCTTTGGATATATATCTAGAAGTAGATCATATAGTAGTTATATTATCAAATTTTCAGGGACCTCTATCATGCTTTCCATAGTTGCTGTACCAATTTATGTTTCCACCAATAGTGCACAAGGGTTCCTTTTTCTTCACATCCTTGCCAACTTTTGTTATCTTTTGCCTTTTTAATGATAATCATTCTAAAAGGTTTGAGATGATATCTCATTGTGGTTTTGATTTGAATTCCCCTGATGATTAGCAGTGTTGAGCACCTTGCTATGTACCACTTGGCCATTTGTATATCTTCTTTGGAAAAATGTCTGTTCAGTTCCTCTCCCAATTTTTTTTTTTTGAGTAGGCTTCATGCCAAGCATGGAGCCCATTACAGGGCCAAACTCACAACCCTGTGATCATGACCTGAGTTGAGACCAAGAGTCAGATGCTCAACTGCATAAGCCACTCTTGTGTGCCCTCTGCCAATTTTTTAATTTGCAATTTTTGCTACTGAGCTGTGTAAGTTTATAAATTTTTTATTTTAACCCTTTATCAGATATATGAATTGAAAATATTTCCCACATTCTGTAGGTTGCCTTTTTATTTTGTTGATGGCTTCTTTTGTTGTGTAGAGGCTTTTTAGTTTGATATAGTCCCACTTATTTATTTTTGCCTTTGTTGCCTTTGCTTTTGCATCAAATCCAAAATCATTGTGAAACTGAATGTCATAGAGCTTACTATGTTTTCTTCTAGTTTTATGGTTTCATGTCTTTAATCCATTTTAGTTGATTTTTGTGTATGGTGTAAAACAGGGGTCCAGTTATATTCTTTTGCATGTGGGTGCCCAGTTTTCCCACCACTGTATATTTTGGTTTCTTTGTCATACATTAACTGAGCATGTATGCATGAGTTCATTTATGGGTTCCCTCTTCTGTTTCTTTGATCTATGTGTCTGTTTTTGTCCAATATCATACCACTTTGATAATCATAACTCTATGCTATAGTTTTAAGTCAGGATGTGCACTATCTCCTGATTTGATCTTTTTCAAGATTGCTTTGGCTATTCAAGGTCTTTTGTGGTTCCACACAAATTTTAAGATTATTTTTCTATTTCTTTGGAAAATGACATTAGAATTTTGATAGGGATTGCATTTAATTGCTTTGGGTAGTATGGATATTTTAACTTCCAATTCATGTACATGAAATATCTTTTATTTGTGTCTTCTTCAATGTCTTTTATCAATGTCATAGTTTGCAGTATACTGTGGTTTTATAATAAGTCTTGAAATCAGATGATGTAAGTCTTCTAAGTTTGTTCTTTTTCAGAAAAAAATTTCTTGTTATTCTAGTACCTTGGAATTTCCATACAAGTACATATAAATTTTAGAATGGTCTTCTCACTTTCTACCAAAAAATTTGCTGGAGTTTTGATTGGAATTTTCTAAAATACTTAAAGATCAATTTGGGGGAAAATGGCCATCTTAACAATATCGTGTCTACTGGCTCATAAATGTGATATATCTCTTAATTTATTTAGATCTTAATTTCTCAAAGGAGAGGTTAAGATGGTGGAGGACTAGGGAGATACTAAATTTGCCTCCTCCCCCAACACAGCCAGATAAATATCAAATTATTCTGAACACCCAAGAAATCAAACAGAAGTCTTCGAGATCAAAGCTACAGGTCTACAAACAGAAAAAATGAAGGTAGGAAGTGTAGGGAGTTGATTTGTGAGAGAAAAGAGCTGCAGGTTCTTCAGGAGACAGGGATCATGATTGTGGAGAGGTGAGCTAAGAGTGAAGAAAATAAAAGAATGAAAACACGTGCAGGGGACTGCATAAAAAAACTGTTACCCAAAAGCATTGACGGGAAAAAGGAGAGGGTTTCAATACTGACAACTTTTTGTTTTTGTTTCTTTTTGTTTTTGTTTTTGCTTTTTTGAGAAAAAGAGAGATCAAGAGCATGCATCAGTTTAGAAGAAGGAGCCGCGGGGAGAGAAAGAGAATTTTTTTTTTGAGCAAGGGAGAAAGAAAATCTTAAGCAGGGTCCATGCTCAGGGCAGATCCCAACATTGGGCTTGATCTCACAACCATAAGATCATGACCTGAGCCAAAATCAAGAGTCAGACACTTAACTGACTGAGCCACCCAGGCACCCCTACCACTTTTTTTTTTTAATAAACAATGGAGTGCAGAGTCTGAAGTTGCAGAGTTAGCACCTATTGCAGCATGGTTGTGACTTTTCCTGGGATAAGCTGGCACCAGCAACAGTGCAGTGAGACCCCTCACCAGAGATTGGCATAATCTAAGTCATGGGGTTCTCTGAAGTGTGAGGTTTTGAAACACAGCTGCACCTGAGGTAAAACCCAGGAAGGAGGTGCCACCTGACAGGCAGACAGCTCAGACACAGGGTGAAGGCAGGGATCTGATGAAGCCGAGGACACAGGTGGGTGACTACATGTCTGTGAGGGCATGAACTTCCTACTCCAGAGACAGAGAGCAAGGTGAAGCCATTTTCACCCCTAGCCCACTAGCACTGATGGATCTCAGTGAGCTAAACAATGCCACCAACTGGAGAATGGAGCCTTTACACCAAGCCCCGCCCCCTGCACCCTCCAGGCACATCTCCATTGGGGCAAGTCTAAGAATCAGAGCAGCCAACTTCTCCCTCAGAAGACCAGCACAAGGCCCTTCCACACACTAAGTCTACTGATTATAGAGTGATGCAAAGCTTCAGTCTAGGGGAGACAGGATCCAGCTTCCTTTGGGTGTCATTGATTTGCTTGTTTCTGTTTTTTCTTGGATACAAAAAGAGTTCTTTTCTTTTCTTTTCTTTTCTTTTTTTTTTGATTTTTATTATTTTTTTTTTGTCTATCACACTTTTCTTTTTTTTTTTTTTTTAATTTTTTTTTTCAACGTTTATTTATTTTTGGGACAGAGAGAGACAGAGCATGAACGGGGGAGGGGCAGAGAGAGAGGGAGACACAGAATCGGAAACAGGCTCCAGGCTCTGAGCCATCAGCCCAGAGCCTGACGCGGGGCTCGAACATCACGGACCGCGAGATCGTGACCTGGCTGAAGTCGGACGCCCAACCGACTGCGCCACCCAGGCGCCCCTATCACACTTTTCTTAACAAGCAGACCACAACTTACCGAAGATCCAACTTCCTTTATTATTTTTAAGTTGCTATTTTTTAATCTTTTATATTATTTTTGAGAGAGAAAGAGACACAGATTGTGAGTTGCGGAGGGGCAGAGAGAGAGGGAGACACAGAATCCAAAACAGGCTCCAGGCTCTGAGCTGTCAGCACAGAACCCGACTTGGAGATTGAACTCACAACCTGTGAGATCATGACCTGATCCAAAATCAGACATTTAACCTACTGAGCCATCCAGGTGCCAATTTTTAAATTATTAAATTTTTATTTTATTAATGTTATTTTTTCCCTGCAAAGTGACAAGATGGAGGAATTCACTCCAAAAGAAAGAACAGGAAGAAATGACAGACAGGGATTTAATCAATACAGATATAAGTAAGATGTCTGAACTAAATTTAAAACAATTATAAGGATTCTAGCTGGGTTTGAAAAAAGCATAGAAGACTCTAGAGAATTAGTTACTGCAGAAATAAGAGTTAAATCTACTCAGGTCAAAATTAATAATGCTATAGCCAAGATGCAAAATCAAATGAATGCCATAACAGTGAGGATGGATGAAGCAGAGAAACCAATTAGTGATATAGAAGAAAAATTTATGGAAAATAGTAAGCTGAAGAGGGAAACAATGGTAAGAGATCATGAAGGCAGACATAGATAACTCAGTGACTTATCAAAATGGACTAACATTCATATCATAGGAGTTCCAGAAGATGAAGAGACAGAAAAATGGGCAGAAGGTTTATTTGAGCAAACTATAGCTGAAAACTTCCATAATCTGGGGAAGGACACAGACATCAAAATCCAAGAAGCACAGAGAACGCCCACTAAATTAAAAAAAAAAAAAAAAGCCTACCACTGCCAAGGCATATCATGGTCAAATTCACACAATACACAGACAAGGAAAGAATTCTGAAGGCAAAAAGGGATTAAAAAGGTCCTTAAACTACAAGGGAAGACAGATCAGGTTCACAACTGACCTGTCCACAGAATCGTGGCAGGCCAGAAGGGAATGGCAGAATATATTCAATGTGCTGAATAAGAATAATATGCAGCCAAGAATACTTCATCCAGCAAGGCTGGTATTCAGAATAGAAAGATAAATAGTTTCCTGGAGAAACAAAAACTAAAGGAGTTTGTGACCACTAAACCAGCCCTGCAAGAAATATTAAGGAGGACTCTGAGTAGAGGGGAACAAAAGGCCAAAAGCAACAAAGACTAGAAAGGACTAGAAAGTATCACCAGAAACACCAACTCCACAGTTTAGGTTATGAATACTAAATTCATATTTTTCAATAGTCACCCTGAATGTAAATGTTCTAATCAAAAAAGAGAGGGTATCACAACGGATAAAAAAACAAAAACAAACCAATACATATACATACAATACAATACATACATACATACAATAGATACATATATACAATACATATACATACATACTGCCTACACAGACTCATTGTAGACCTAAAGATATTGGCAGATTGAAAGTGAAGAGAAGGAGAACCATCTATCATGCTAACGGACACAAAAAGAAAGCCAGAGTATCCATACTTATACCAGATAAACTAGATTTTAAACCGAAGACTGTAACAAGAGATAAAGAAGGGCATTTTATCATAATTAAGAGATCAAGCCATCAAGAAGATCTAATAATTGTAAATATTTATGCCTCCAACTTGGAGACCCAAATATAAGCCGATTAATCACAAACATAAAGAAACTCACTGCTAATAATACAATAATAGTAGGGGAATTTAACAATCCACTTAACAGCACCTACTTGACAGATAATCTAAGCAGAAAATCAACAAGGAAACAATGGCTTTGAATGACACACTAGACTGGATGGACTTAACATATATTTTCAACACATTCCACCCTAAAGTAACAGAATACACACTCTTTTCAAGTGCACATGAAACATTCTCCAGAATAGATCACATACTGGGTCACAAATCAGGCCACAACAAGTACAAAAAGACTGAGATCATACGATGCATATTTTGAAACCACAATGCTATGAAACTTGAAGTCAACCATAAGAAAATTTGGAAAGACCACAAATACATGGAGGGTAAAGAACTTCCTACTGAAGAATTAATGGGTTAACCAGGAAATTAAAGAAGAATTTAAAAAAAAAAATACATGGAAGCCAATGAAAATGAAAACACAACAGTTCAAAACCTTTGGGATTCCCTCCCTAAGAGGGAAGTATATTGCAATACAGGCCTAACCTCAAGAAGCAAGAAAGGTCTTAAAAACACAACCTAACCTTACACCTAAAGGAGCTAGAAAAGGAACAGCAAACAAAGCCCAAAACCAGCAGAAGAAGGGAAAGCATAAAGGCAGAAGTGAAATAAATGATATGGAAAAGAAAAACAAAAACAGAAGAGATCAATAAAACTAAGAGCTGGTTCCTTGAAAGAATTAATAGAATTGATAACCCACTAGCCAGACTTATCCAAAAGAAAAGAGAAAGGACCCAAATAAATAAAAGTCACAAATGAAAGGGGAGAGATCACAAACAACACCTCGGAAATACAAACAATTATAAAGAATAATATGAAAAATTATATGCCAACAAAGTAGGCAATCTAGAAGAAAAGGATAAATTCCTCGAAACATGAAAACTACCAAAACTGACACAGGAAGAAATAGAAAATTTTAACATACCCATAATGAGCAAGAAAATTGAAACAGAATCAAAAATCTCTCTACAAACAAAAGTCCAGGGCCAGATGGAAATTATACCAGACATTTAAAGGACATTTATTTTTTTTTAATTTTTTTTAGCATTTATTTATTTTTGAGACAGAGACAGAGCATGAATCGGGGAGGGTCAGAGAGAGAGGGAGACACAGAATCTGAAATAGGCTCCAGGCTCCGAGCTGTCAGCACAGAGCCCCACATGGGGCTCGAACTCACGGACCACGATATCATGACCTGAGCCAAAGTGGGAAGCTTAGCTGACTGAGCCACCCAGGTACCCCACTGAGCCACCCAAGTACCCCTTAAAGAAGATTTAATACCTATTCTTCCCAGACTGCTTCAAAAAAAATAGCAATGGAAGGAAAACTTCCAAATTCATTCTACAAGGCCAGCATCACCTTGATTCCAACACCAAAGACCCCACTAAAAAAGAGAATTACAGGCCAATATCCCCAATGAACATGGATGTGAAACTTCCCAACAAGATACTAGCAAATCGAATTAAAAGAGTACATTAAAGGAATTATTCACCAAGATCAAGTGGGATTTATTCCTAGGCTACAAGGCTAGTTCAATACTTGCAAATCAATCAACATGATACACCACATTAATAAAGGAAAGGATAGAGGAGGAGTCAACATGGCAGAGAAGTAGGGGGACCCTAAGTCCCTGCATCCTTCAAAGACAGCAGTACTGAGGCCAGAAGACTTGGAATTCCAGGAATCTGGGCTACAGAGTGACAGAAACATCTGTCAACATCTGTTGCCCATGGGGACATCTTGGCAGGCCATAGACATTTTTAATCTATTCTACACCTCTTCTGTATCTCTTTCTTTATTTTTTTTTCTCTCTCTCTCTGGATTAAGCCATGTTGTTTCTCTCATTCTCTACCTAGTCATTTTTGTTTCTTTTCTTTTTCCCCACCCCTGTCATTTCTCTCTTTGTATGGGATAAGACATGTTCCACCACCTCCCCCTTTTTAAAAAATTTTCCAGTGTTATTTCAATGAACAAATCAAAGCACACTGGGTGAAGGTCCAAACCACCACTACGAGTAGGAAGATAGAGGAACCAGAGTCACAACAACAGAGAGCACACAACACATTCCAAAAAAACACCTCCTAAAGGGCCAGGCCTGGACAGAGTATGACCCCTTATTAATTTAGTAGTGCTTGCAGATGCAGGATACATAACAAGCTATTAAAACACATAAATGACAGAAAACCAGCCAAAATGACGAAATGGAAGAATTCTCCTCAAAAGAAATTCCAGGAAGAAATGACAGCTAGAGAATTGCTCAAAACAGATATAAATAACATATCTGATCAAGAATTTAGAATAATAGTCATAAGATTAGTCGCTGGGCTTGAGAAAAGCATAGAAGACAGCAGAGAATCTACTGCTCAGAGATCAAGGAACTAAGAGTCATGATGAATTAAGAAACATAAATGAGGTGCAAAACAAACTAGATGCATTGACAGCAAGGATGTAGGAAGAGAGGGGAGAATAAGTGAAATAGAAGATAAAATTATGGAAAATGATAAAGCTGAGAAAAAGAGAGAAAAGAAAATACTTGACCATGAATGGGGAATTAGAGAATTAAGTGATTTGATGAAATGTAATAATATCCATATCATAGGAGTTCCAGAAGAAGAAGAAGAAGAAGAAGAAGAAGAAGAAGAAGAAGAGAGAAAGGGGCAGAAAGTTTACTTGAACAAATTATAGCTGAAAACTTCCCTAATCTGAGAAAGGAAGCATACATCCAAATCCAGGAGGCACAGAAAACTCCCTTCAGATTCAACAAGAATAGGTCCTCTCCACAGCATATCATGGTGAAACTGGCAAAATATGAAGACAAAGAGAGAATTCCAAAAGCAGCTAAGGACAAATGGTCCTTAACCTACAAGGGTAGACACATAAGAGTAGTAGCAGACCTGTCCACTGAAACTTGGCAGGCCAGAAGGGAGTGGCAGGAAATGTTCAATATGCTGAATAGGAAAATATGCAGCCAAGAATCCTTTATCCAGCAAGGCAGTCATTCAGAATAGAAAGAGAGATAAAGGCTTTCCCATACAAAAACTGAAGGAGTTCATGACCACTAAACCAGTCCTGCAAGAGATCTTAAGGGGAACTCTGTGAGTGGAATGCTACAAAGACTACAAAAGCCCAGAGACATCACCACAAGCATGAAACCTATAGATAACACAGTGATACCAAATCCATATCTTTCATTAATAACTCTGAATGTAAATGGACTATATGCCCCAATCAAAAGATATAGGGTATCAGAATGGATAAAAAAACAAAAACAAAAACAAGATCCATCTATATGCTGTCTACAAGAGACTCATTTTAGACCTGAGGATACCTTCGGATTAAAAGTGAGGGGATGGAGGCTCTTTTCCTTGGGCGCACCACTGAAGATCTTGGTGTCGCCATGGGCCGCCACCCCGCCCGGTGTTACCAGTATCGTAAGAACAAGCCATATCCAAAGTCTCGTTTCTGCAGAGGTGTCCCTGATGCCAAGTTCCGCATTTTTGACCTGGGGCATAAGAAGGCAAAAGTGGATGAGTTCCCACTGTGTGGCCACATGGTGTCAGATGAATACAAGCAGCTCTCCTCTGAAGCCCTGGAGGCTGCCCAAATTTGTGCCAACAAGTACATGGTGAAAAGCTGTGGCAAAGATGGTTTTCACATCCGGGTGCAGCTCCACCCTTTCCATGTCATCCATATCAACAAGATGTTGTCCTGTGCTGGAGCTGACAGGCTCCAGACAGGTATGCGGGGTGCCTTTGGAAAGCCCCAGGGCACAGTGGCCAGGGTCCACATTGGCCAAGTCATCATGTCCATCTGTACCAAGTTGCAGAACAAGGAGCATGTGATTGAGGCCCTACATAGGGCCGAGTTCAAGTTCCCTGGCCACCAGAAGATCCACATTTCCAAGAAGTGGGGCTTTACTAAGTTTAATGCAGGCGAACTTGAAGACATGGTGGCTGAAAAGCGGCTCATCCCAGATGGCTGTGGGGTCAAATACATCCCTAATCGTGGCCCCTTGGACAAATGGCGGGCTCTGCACTCATGAGAACCTCAGCACTGCCCTTCCCCATTCATGCCCACCAATAAATCCCGCTTCCTGTCTAACAAAAAAAAAAAAAAAGCGAGGGGATGGAGAACAATCATGCTACTGAAAGTCAAAAGAAAGCTGGAGTAGCCATACTTATATTAGACAAACTAGACTTTAAACTAAAGGCCATAACGAGATGGAGAAAGGCATTATATCATAATTGCATCAAGAATGCTAACAATTATAAACATTTATGTCCCCAACTTGGAATGACCCAAATATTTAAATTAATTAATCACAAACATAAGCAATTGTATCAATAAGAATATGGTAATTGCAGGGGACTTTAATACTCCACTTACAACAATGGGCAGATCATCTAGGCAAAAATCAATAAACAATGGTGTTGAATGATCATTGGACCAGATGGACTTGACAGATGTATTTAAAACTTTTCATCCAAAAGCAGCAGAAAATACATTCTTCTCAAATGCACATGGAACATCTCCAAGATAGATCACATACTGGGTCACAAAACAGCCCTCAATAAATACAAAAGAATTGAGATCATACCATGCATATTTTCAGATCACAATGCTATGAAACTTGAAATCAACCACAAGAAAAATTTGGAAAGCCTCCAAATGCATGGAAGTTAAAGAATATCTTACTAAAGAATGAATGGGCCAACCAGGCAATTAAAGAAAAAATTTAAAAATACACAGGAGCAAATGAAAATGAAAATGCAACACTCCAAGCCCTTTGGGATGCGGCAAAGGCAATCCAGGCCTACTTCAAGAAACAACAAAAATCCCAAATACAAACCTAACTGCACACCTAAAGGAACTAGAAGCAGAACAGTAAAGAAACCCCAAAGCCAGCAGAAGAAAAGAAACAATAAAGACTAGAGCAGAAATAAATAATATAGAATCCAAAAAAAAAAAAACCAAATCAATGAATCTAAGACCTGGGTTTTTGAAAAAATAGACAAAATTGATAAACCCCTAGCCAGACTTCTCAAAAAGAAAAGAGAGAGAGCCCAATAGATAAAATCACAAATTAAAGAGGAGAGATCACAACCAACACCACAGAAATACAAAAAAAATTATTAGAGAATACTATGAAAAAGCATATGTCAATAAATTGGACAACCTGAAAGAAATGAACAAGTTCCTAGACACCCACACACTACCAAAACTCAAACGGGAAGAAATAGAAAATTTGAACAGATGCATAACTAGTGAAGAAATTGAATCAGTTATCAAAAATCTCCCAACAAATAAGAGTCCTGGACCAGATGGCTTCCCTGAGGAGTTCTACCAGACATTTAAAGTAGAGTTAATATCTACCCTTCCTCAAGCTGTCCCAAAAAATGAAAAGGAAAGGAAAGCTTCCGGATTCTATGAAGCCAGCATTACCTTGATTCCCAAACCAGACAGAGACCCTGATAAAAAGGAGAATTACAGGCCAATATCCGTGATGAACATGGATGCGAAAATTCTCAACAAGATACTAGCAAATCAAATTCAACAGTATATCAAAAGAATTATTCACCATGATCAAGTGGGATTCATTCCTGGCCTGCAGGACTAGTTCATTATTCACAAATCAACCAATGTGATACATCACATTAATAGAAGAAAGGAAAAGAACCATATGATCCTGTCAATAGCTGCAGAAAAAGCATTTGTCAAAATACAGCATTTGACAAAATACAGATTTCCCGAGATCAGGAACATGACAGGGATATCCACTCTCACCACTGTTGTTTAACATAATGTTGGAAGTCCTAGCCTCAGCAATCAGACGAGACAAAATAAAATGCATCCAAATTGGCAAAGAAGAAGTCAAGCTTTCACTTTTCACAGATGACATGATATGCTACCTGGAAAACCAGAAAGACTCCACCAAAAAGGTGCTAGAACTGATACATGAATTCAGCAAAGTCACAGGATACAGAATCAATGTACATAAATTGGCTGCATTTCTATACACCAATAATGAAGCAACAGAAAGAGAAATCAAGGAATCGATCCCATTTTTTTTTAAATTTTTTTTTCAACGTTTATTTATTTTTTTGGGGACAGAGAGAGACAGAGCATGAACGGGGGAGGGGCAGAGAGAGAGGGAGACACAGAATCGGAAACAGGCTCCAGGCTCTGAGCCATCAGCCCAGAGCCTGACGCAGGGCTCGAACTCACGGACCGCGAGATCGTGACCTGGCTGAAGTCGGACGCTTAACCGACTGCGCCACCCAGGCGCCCGATCCCATTTACAATTACACCAAGAACCATAAAAATACCTAGGAATAAACCTAACCAAAAATGTAAAAGATCTATACACTGAAAACTATAGAAAGCTTATGAAAGAAATTAAAGAAGACACAAAGAAATGGAAAAGCATTCCATGCTCATGGATTGGAAGAACAAATACTATTAAAATGTCAATACTATCCAAAGCAATCTACACATTCAATGCAATCCCAATCAAAATTGCATTGGCATTCTTCTTAGAGCTAGAACAAATAATCCTAAAACTTGTACGGAACCAGAAAAGACCCCGAATAACCTAAGCAATGCTGAAAAAGAGAACCAAACCAGGAGATATCACATTCCTGGACTTAAGCCTCTACTACAAAGCTGTAATCATTAAGACAGTATGGTATTGGCACAAAAACAGTCACATAGACCAAAGGAACAGAATAGAGAACCCAGAATTGCACCCACAAAATGTATGGCCAACTAATATTTGACAGGGCAGGAAGGAGTATCTAATGGAAAAAAAGACAGTCTGTTTAGCAAATGGTGCTGGGAGAACTGGACAGCAACATGTAGAAGAATGAAACTGGACCACTTTATTACACCATACACAAAAATAAATTCAAAATGTATGAAAGACCTAAATGTGAGACAAGAAACCATCAAAACCCTAGAGGAAAAAACAGGCAACAACCTCTTTGACCTCAGCTGCAACAACATACTCAACACATCTCCAAAGGCAAGGGAAATAAAAGCAAAAATGAACTATTGGGACCTCATCAACATAAAAAGCTTCTGCACAGGGAAGGAAACAATCAAAACTAAAAGGCAACTGACGTAATGAGAGAAGATATTTGCAAATGACATATCGGATAAAGGGTTACTATCCAACATCTATAAAGAAACTTACCAAACTCAACACCTGAAAAATAATCTAGTGAAGAAATGGGCAGAAGACATGAATAGACACTCTTCCAAAAAAGACATTGAGATGGCCAACAGACACATGAAAAGATGCTCAATATCACTCATCATCAGGGAAATACAAATCAAAACCACACTGCAATACCACCTCATACCGGTCAGCGTGGCTAAAATTAACAACTCAGGAAACAGCAGATGTTGGCAAGGATGTGGAAAAGCAGAAACCCTTTTGCACTGTTGGTGGAATGCAAACAGGTGTAGCCACTATGGAAAACAGTGTGGAGGTTCATCAAAAAATTAAAAATAGAATCAGCCTATAACCCAGCAATAGCACTACTAGGAATTTATCCAAAGGATATAGGAGTGCTGATTCATGGGGACACATGTGCCCCAATGTTTATAGCAGCACTTTCAACAATAGCCAAATTATGGAAAAAGCCCAAATGTCCAGCAACTGATGAATGGATAAAGAAGATATGGTTTATATATACAATGGAATACTACTTGGGAATGAAAAAGAATTAAATCTTGCCATTTACAACAATGTGGATGGAACTGGAGGGTATTATGCTATGTGAAATAAGTCAGAGAAAGACATATCATATGTTTTCACTCATATGTGGAATTTGAGATACTTAACAGAAGACCATGGGGGAAGGGAAGGGGAAAAATGGTTTCAAACAGAGAGAGAAGCAAACCATAAGAGACTCTTAAATACAGAGGGGTTGATGGTGGGGGGAAGGGAGGGGAGAATGGGTGATGGGCATTGAGGAGGGCACTTGTTGGGATGAGCAATGGGTGTTGTATGTAAGCGATGAATCATGGGAACCTACTCTCGAAGCCAAGAGCACACTGTATACACTGTATGTTAGGTAACCTGACAACAAATTTCATTTAAAAAAACAATAGAACTACCCTATGATCCAGCCATCACACTACTGGGTAAACACGAATTTGAAAGGATACACGCACCTCTATGTTTATAGTAACATTATTTACAATAGCCAAGATATGGAAGCAGCCCAAGTGTCCATCCATAGATGAATAAATAAAGGAGATGTGTGTGTGGATGTGTTTGTGTGTACATAAAATGTAATATTATTCAGCTATAAAAAAGAATGAAGTCTTAGCATTTGTAACCACACAGATGGAGCTAGAGAGTACAATGCTAAGTGAAATTAGTCAAAGAAAGACAAATGCCATATGATTTCACTCAAATGTGGAATTTGAGAAACCAAACAAAAAGAGAGAGAGAGAAGCAGACTTTTGATTAAGAGAACAAAATGATGGTTACTAGAGGGGATAGGATTGGGGAGATGGCTGAAATAGGTGATGGGGATTAAGAAGTACACCTGTTGTGATGAGCACCAGGTGATGTAACAAATTGTTGAATCAGTATATTGTGTACCTGAAACTAATATAACACCGTATGTCACTAACTGGAATTAAAATAAAAACTTTTTTAAAAAATTTAAAAAAATTAAAAAATAAGAACCATATGATCCTCTCAATAGATGCAGAAAAACCATTTGACAAAATACAGCATCTATTCCTGATAAAACCCTCAACAAAATAGGCATTGATGAAACATACCTCAACATCACAAAGGCCATATAACAAAAGATCAATAGCAGATATCATCCTCAATGGAGAAAAATGGAGGGCCTTTCCCCTACAGTCAGAAACAAAACAAGGATGCCCACTATCACCATTACTATTTAACATAGTACTGGAAGTCTTAGCCTCAGTAATCGGACAGCAAAAGAAAAAGACATCCAAATCAGCAAGAAAGAAGCCAAAATTTCACTATTTGCAGATGACATGATACTCTATGTAGAAAACCCAAAACACTCCACCAAAAAATTGCTAGAACTAACACATGAATTCAGCAAAGTCATAGGTATAAATTCAATGTACAGAAATCAGTTGCATTTATTTTTTTATTTTTTTAAATGTTTATTTATTTTTGAGAGAGAGAGAAAGAGAGCACAAGCAGGGGAGGGGCAGAGAGAGAGGAGGAAACAGAATCCAAGGCAGGCTCCAGGCTCTGAGCTGTCAGCACAGAGCCTGATGCGGGGCTGGAACTCACAAGCGGTGAGATTGTGACCTGAGCCCAAGTCAGATGCTCAACCAACTGAGCCACCTAGGAGCCCCAGAAATCGGTTGCATTTCTATACACCAATAACAAAGCAACAAAAAAGAAATCAGTCCCATTTGCAATTTCACCAAAAACAGTTAGATACCTATGAATAAACCTAACCAAAGGGATAAAAGGTCTGTACTCTGTAAACTATAGAACACTTATGAAAGAAACTGAAAAGGACACAAAAAAAGTGGAAAAGCATTCAGTGCTCATGGATTGGAAGAACAGACATTGTTAAAATATTGGGGCACCTGGGTGGCTCAGCCAGTTAAGCATCTGACTTCAGTTTGGGTCATGATCTCACAGTTTGTGAATTTGAGCCTACATCAGGTTCTTTGCTGTAAGCACAGAGCCCGCTTCAGATCCTCTATCCCCCTCTCTCTCTCTACCCCTATTCTCTCTCTCTCTCTCTCTCTCTCTCCCTCCCTCCCTCCCTCCGTCCCTCCCTCAAAAATAAACAAACATTAAAAAAAGTATTTAAGATGTCTATACTACCCAAAGCAATCTACATACTTAATGCGATCCCCATCAAAATACCACCAGCATTTTTCACAGAGCTAGAACAAACAACTCTAAAATGTGTATGGAACCACAAAAGACCCCAAATAGCCAAAGCAATCCTGAAACAGAAAAGCAAATCTGGAAGCATCATGACTCCAGACTTCAAGCTATATTACAAAGCTGTAGTCATCAAGATAGTATGGTACTGGAACAAAAACAGACACATAGATCAATGGAACAGAATAGAAAATCCAGAAATGGACCCACAACTATATGGTCAACTAATCTTTGACAAAGCAGGAAAGAATACCCAATGGAAAAAAAGACATTCTCTTCAACAATTGGTGTTGGTAAAACTGGATGATGACATGCAAAAGAATGAAACTGACCACTTTCTCACACCATACACAAAAATAGATTCAAAATGATGAAATACCTAAACGTGAGACACATAACCATTAAAATCCTAGAGAAGAACATAGGCAGCACCCTCTTTGACCTGAGCCAGAGCAACTTCTTACTAGACATGTCACAAAGGCAAGGGAAACAAAAGCAAAAATGAACAATTGGGAACAACTGGCACTGCAAAGGAAACAATCAACAAAATTAAAAGACAGCCTACAGAATGGGAGAAGATATTTGCAAATGACATATCAGATAAAGGGTTACTATCCAAAATCTATAAAGAACTTATCAAGCTCAACATCCAAAAAACAAATAATCCACTGAAGAAATGGGCAGAAGACATGAGTAGACACCTTTTCAAAGAAGAGATCCATATGGCTAACAGACAGGTGAAAAGATGCTCAACATCACTCATCATCAGGGAAATACAAATCAAAACCATGATGAGATACCACCTCATACCTGTCAGAACAGCTAAAATTAACAACACAAGAAACAAAAGGTGCTGGTGAGGATACGAACAGGAAACGCTCTTTCACTGTTGGTGGGAATGCAAACTGATTCAGCCACTTTGGAGAACAGTATGGAGTTTCCTTGAAAAGTTAAAAATAGAGCTACCCTATGATTCAGCATATTGCACTATTATGTATTTAGCCAAAGGATACAAAAATACAGATTTGAAGAAGTACACGTACCCCAATGTTATAGCAGCATTATCAACAATAGTCAAACAATGGAGAGAGCTCAAATGTCCATCAACTGACAAATGGATAAAGGAGATGTGGTGTGTGTATATATATATATATATACACACACACACACACATATATATGTATATGTATACACACACACACACACAATGGGATATTACTCATCAATCAAAAAGAATGAAATCTTGCCATTTGCAACAATGTGGATGGAGCTAGAATGTATTATGCTAAGCAAGGTAAGTCAGAGGAACACAAATACCATATGATTCACTCATATGTGGAATTTAAGAAACAAACAGATGAACATGTAAGTGGGGGGAAGAGAGAGAGTGGGAAACAAACTATGAGACTCAAAGATAGAGAAAAAACTGAAGGTTGATGGAGGGAGGTGGGTAGTGGGGAATGAGCTAGATAGGTAATGGGTATTAGTGAGGGCACTTTTATGAGCACTGGGTATTGTATGAAAGTGATGAGTCACTGAATTCTACTCCTGAAACCAATACTGCACTATATGTTAACTAACTAGAATTTAAATAAAAAATTGAAAACAAAAAAGGTATAATGAAAAGCAAGGTATAAACATTAATTGAAGGCCTACTATGTACCAGGCACTTGTACACATAAGTACTTTCATATATGTTATTTCATTTAACCTCCACAACATTCCTTCCAGATGGGTATTACTGTCTGCATTTTACACTATAGAGAATTCAGATTGAGAGAGGTTGAACCAAAAAAAAAAAAAAAAACCTCTTTCCTCCAAGGAGTTTACATACATATTGGGAGGCAGGGGAGGTATACTATGTGTCTTAATAATAACAAATGCAATACAAGTAGTATTGCAATACAAGTGGTATGTAATAAGTGACTGAAATGAGTACAAAAGAAAGATTACTTCTATTTTATGTTTATGTATTTATTTTGAGAGAGAGCGTGCACACACGAGCAGGAGGGGGCAGAGAGAAAAGGCAAGAGAGGATCCCAAGCAGGCTGTGTGCTGTCAGCACAGGGGCTCAATCTCACAAACCATGAGATCATGACCTGAGCCAAAATCAAGATTCAAGCACTTAATCGACTGAGGCACCCAAGTGTCCTGAAAGAAAGATTACTCCTACTGCAGATAGTTTGAGAAGATTTATGGGTGAGACAACATCTAAGCTTGACTGGCAGGGAAAGGACATTGTCAAGAGATGGAGATTGTTCAAGAACATTCCATTGAACTTATAGTTTCACTTCTGACATTCCTTACTCAAGTCGTTTTTGGGTAGGCTCAGAGACTCTTTATTCCCCAGTTAAACACTGGAAGACTATATATAAAGTTTTACAAAAGAATCCAATGAAAACACAGAATTGGCAAAAATTTATAAGAAGCTTTGTATTCATAATATAATATGTAATGTTTAATAATAATGGCTAATATTTAGTGAGTGCTCATTAGGTGCCAGGACTCTTGTATGAAGTGATTTCCAAAGAACCACACCCTGTTATTAAGGATCGAGTGCCTGTCAGTGACCAAGGCAACAGTCAGGCTTAGATTCATCTGACTCCAAAGCCAGCTCACAATGTTATGCGTACAACTATTTTAAGCTAAGGGACATGGGCAGATTTGTGTTCAGTCCAAAAGAGAAATCTCAATTAAAGCACAGTAAATTGTCAAGTTATATAAGACTTAAAGCATCCACTGCTTCTTGAAAACTGAGATACACAAGTAGCCATCACAGAAGGTAACCAAAAACCCATTTTCCTCTTGATCCATAGTTGTCCCTGACTACTGTGATTATGTCACTCTCATCTACAGGAAGAAGGTAAACCCTAATTCATTGCCACTCCCATTCCAGTTCCTTCATTCGTTTTGTTTTGTTTTGTTTTGTTTTGTTTTGTTTTGTTTTGTTTTGTTTTTTAAACAAACGTTTTTTACCTGCTTTTTCCTGGAGCTTCTTATTTCACTTCCTCATCCTTCCATAGAGTGCTTTTCTATAAAAAGATCCCGGGATTTGACAATTTCTTGATGATGAGGATGACGACGATGACTAACCACCATAATGAGAATGACAACTACACAATATAAGGAATTACTCAATTCGGTGAGTACTTAACACTTAAGCTGTTTTAGAAAGTATGATAAATGTGTTCAGCATAATCTCCATTGCTACTTAACAACTTAAATCTTTAGGATGAGGAAGTAAGATAAGGAAGTTCATCAATATGTTTTAGTAATTCATCATGTTATATTTATGCAAATATTTTGGGCTAGATTCAAATTTCTGAGTTAAGGACATACATAAATACTCTCCTTGCATTTCCACAAGGTTTATTGTAACATGCAAAAATGGTGCTCAGTCTGTATGCTATTCTATTCCTAGCTTTACATCTCTTGCCTGGAATGAAAAGCTCAATGGTACATTTAAATAAGAATGGATATGATGGCGTTGTCATTGCCATTAACCCTAGTGTACCAGAAGATGAAAAGCTCATTCAAAACATAAAGGTAAGAGAGAAAATTTTATTATCCACTTATTTTAATTTCAGTAAGTATTTTCCATCCATGTTGCCAAGACACATACACATGCTCGCACAGAGTTGTAACTTTCCAAAATTGCTTTGACAGTAGTCATCATTTATGTAGTATGTATGTAAACTGTCAAGATTAATATTTGCTTAGTTTAAGTATGATTTAGCACATATTAATAGTATTAGTCATTCCCCTAATAAATTATTAAAAGGCCAAGCCACAATATTTTTTCAACTTGTTTAACAGAAAGACTTTAGAGCTAGTGGAGAATTCTTTCCAAGTTTTACCTTTATAAAGTTACTTTTTTGTTTAAATAGTTAACCTACACTGAAGTGCTAGATTGTCATTATACATTTTTTCAGTTTTCATACTTGTTCAACTCTAAAACATTTTAAAACTTTGATGTATTTGATTTTGAAGAAAATATTGCATATTCTTTGAAGTTGATTTACTTCTTAATTTTATTGGGATTAGTCAGTATAATAAAACACTTTATATATATAGCATTTTAATATATACTATTCCTTTTGATCTCCTCAATATCCCTATGAGGTAAATTATTACCCTTGTTGCATAAGGGTAACACAAAATAAATCTAGCAAAGTGGTTTTTTTCAATTAACAAGTATAAAATCTACTAAGCTTTAAACTTTCAACCCGATTGTAAGCACTTCTCTTTAATTAAATAAGCAACTTGCCAACAGGCTCCAAGTCTTTTATCACCTTTATATCTCACCCAGAACTCTTATGCCCCTCTCCAATCCATAACAGTGAATGTAGGTCTGGATAGGTAGAAAATAGCATTGATTTTTGAGCATATGGAAATGAGGAGTTTACAGAAAAAGAGACGGAGTAAAATTCAATGTATTTTTCAATTAATCTTTGCCAAAATATTTGGAGAAAGGGAGCTTAGATTTGCTTCTTCTTGTTTGTATATATACTTTCATGCTTATTTCACTGTGAAATTGTTACAATATATTTTTAATTTCTTCAGGAAATGGTAACCGAAGCTTCTACTTACCTATTTCATGCCACCAAACGAAGAGTTTATTTCAGGAATGTAAGCATTTTAATTCCAATGACCTGGAAGTCAAAATCTGAGTACTTAATGCCAAAACAAGAATCATATGACCAGGTAGAGTATTTTATCTAGCTCTTACATTGCTTTTTTCTTCCTGTGCTTCCTAAAAATTAATACTCAAATTTTTTTTTAGTAATTCCTAATCACTACTTTAGTAATTAAATTAGAAATATTACTTGTCTTAATTGAGATAGAATAAATCTTTGTTTCTAGCACTCTTGTGATGTTTTGGTTTGTTCCTCTGCTTTTTAGGCAGATGTCATAGTTGCTAATGCTTACCTAAAATATGGAGATGATCCCTATACACTTCAATATGGACAATGTGGGGAAAAAGGAAAATATATACATTTTACTCCAAACTTCTTGTTGACTAATAATTTGCCTATCTATGGGTCCCGAGGTAGGGATAGCTATTTTATTCTTCTACTTGTATTTCCGTTGGAAACAAATGTAACACTATGATTAATATTTTTAAAGAATTAAAAAGAGAGAAATAAGTACTGATTAATACCTTTGTCTGGAAATATAGTAGTTATGTTTAACATAATTACACTTCTTTGTGTGTCTGTCAATAATAAATTTAGTCATTCATTGATACTAACCCATTTCAACATTTTTGACCTAATGAAAGGTGTCAATCTCTAAAGTTCTTTGACTCAATGATGCTATGGATATGGGGTAGGGAGACGTAAATTACATGGACACTGTATTAAAATATTGCAAATATAAATTTATGAATGGCAATATTCTTTTATAGGCAGAGTGTTTGTCCATGAGTGGGCCCATCTCCGATGGGGAATATTTGATGAGTATAACGTGGATCAGCCATTCTATATTTCTAGAAGGAACACTATTGAAGCAACAAGGTATCATTGTATTGAACAAATTTGTTTTCAAAACTTTTCACTTATGACTTCTAAATTTTCTATACTTGGCAAACAAAGGCTATCTTGGTGATTGAATGTTCATTTAGTTAATTGCAATATCCAACCTCGCCCAATATGTATATGTCCAAATATTTCTGGGGATTCTACCTAGGAATCAAGATCAATCAGGAATTGGGACTCATTTCAGTATTCATGGGAATTGTACTAAAATATGTTATTGCCAGAGGAGAAAGGAAAAAGTTGTAACCTAAACCTTGAGATATCTGAGAACTGGAGTTCAAGTTTCTACCCAATCTTTTATTTTTCCCAATCTTTTATTCCATTTGATTCATAACTCTTTAAGGTGAATCTGTTTCATGGAACTCAGTTAACCTACTAGAGCTTCATGTTATACATATTTTATTTTTCATTTAATCTTAAGCTGAAAAAAGTACTTTTCATAAGGATAAGTGAGTAAATGACTTTTGAAACATAAATATATTATTATTATTATTATTATTATTATTATTATATTCTTTAAATATAAATATAATTCTGGGTAGATCTAGACAGGTCCTATTAAAAAATAGATGAGATATTTAAATACGGAGTATTTAAAGAGTATTAAAGAACAATAGAGGGGTGCATGGGTAGCTCTGTCGGTTAAGCATCCAACTTTGGCTCAGGTCATGATTTCACAGTTTGTGAGTTCAAGCCCTGCATCAGGCTCTGTGCTGACAGCTCAGAGCCTGCAGCCTGCTTCAGATTCTGTGTCTTCTCCTCTCTCTGCCCCTCCCATACTCATGCTCTGTCTCTGTCTCTTAATAATAATAAATAAACAATAAAAAATTTTTTAAATAAAGAACAATAGAAATCAGTGTAACTGGAAATAAGTCCTTGGGATAAAAAAAAAAAAACATATTAGAGAAAAGAGGTGTGAGAGAAACATGCCTCTCCCCATATCTTTCATGTTGTTTGCTTTATCCCCACTAAGCTGCCTGGATTCTCATGCAGACAGGGTTCTCATGCCATGCAACTCCTCCCTGAACCACCTCCCTTATCTAAACAATGTTTGTTCATTCTTCCAGACTCAGTTTAAACGTTTTTTTCCCCAAGGGCCTTTTGCCTCTCCCAACATTTGGGGTCATATGTGAGAGTATCCCCAAGCAGTACACATGGGTTTCTCTCACACTGAGTAGCAGTGGTCTGTGTAATTTTATTTTCCACACTAGACTTCAATATCCTTGAGGATTTTTTAATCCCCTAGCCTTGGGCCTGGCACAAAGTAAAAGGTAAACAAATGTATCAAACAACAAATTTTTGGTAAGTCAATGAAAAATGAGTAAGTTTTCTTATCAGTCATAAAAAAAGATATGAACTCCAACTGTGTGCCAGGTACTTTTGAGGCAGTGTAAGTTTAATTTTCAGGCTTACTCTAGAGCTAACCGTCTTGGAATATATGACTCACCATCTTCTTTAATTCTTATAATACCAAAAAATATATCAAAGTAGATTAATATCATGACACGTAATATTAATGCAGAATAAAAGTAAATACTACAGATAAACAGGCATTCTTTAGAATCTTTTACACATACCCCATCTCCCACTCCTTGCCAAGGACTTCACAATTATCTTACTTATCATAAAGACTAAATGGTTTGTTTGAATGCACAAGCATTTCCATGTAGGGTTTATTTTTATTTCTTCCTTCAATCTAGCTCAATGGTTTTCAAAATGTAAATTTCAAGATGCTATAAACACAAAACCACATGTGGTTTTGTACGTATGGTACACACGCATATATGTATATATGTACACATCTATATAGCAATATTTGTGTGTGTGTTTCATACATAGAAATTTAAGAGGGTTTTCAGCATAATGTTGACTCCCTCATTCCCACTATGAAGCAACTCCTCTATATCTCTTAACTCATTTAATCTTTACAACATCCCTATAGCTTAGGAATTATCTTTAGCTCAAGGTCACACAGATAATAGACTTATTGGTCACATTATTGAGCAATGAATGTTAATAAATATGAAATGGAATCATTGTTCTTGTTGACAACAATTGTAAATAGGGGTAGAACACTGTGCCTACTCTGTCAAAATGAAATGTTTGTCCATGATCTATAGCAATTATCATTAAGGAAAGATTTTAGGATATTAGTCTTTTTTCGTGATTTCTGGTCTTTATATGTAAATGTAATTTAATTCTTTCATCACAGATGTTCAACTCATATTACTGGCATTAATGTGGTTTTCAAGGAATGTCAGGGAGGCAGCTGTATAACAAGGCCATGCAGGCGTGACTCATTGACAGGGCTGTATGAAGCAAAGTGTACATTCATCCCAGAAAAATCCCAGACTGCAAAGGACTCCATAATGTTTATGCAAAGTCTCAGTTCTGTAAGTACCTTCTTTTTCTAGTGTCACAAAGGAACACTTCAGGAAAAAGCATTTATGGAAGCTGGATTTAGAACTATGAAATTATGTATACTAACAGAAATGAGGGAGATCATGCAGACAATTAATTAATGGCCATTTTCTCCAGCCTGTGTCAAGGTGTGTCTGGAAATGAGTCCACCTTTTTTTATTAACCGGTTTCTCTTCTTCACAAGTAGAACTGTACCCTTTTCATTGATGTCACACAATTTCTTACAACATCCCTTCTTTCATTTGACTTCCATGGATTTGTGTAGTTCTAGAACTATAACCTTACTCTTAATTCTCTCTTCTAAGTGCTGGTCATACTACTTTCCTAAAGTAATTCATTCTATAGCTTTGGAAATGTACTGGCATTCTAGATTTTCTATTACCTTCACACTAAAGTACATCAAGCTATTGCAAAGTGATATTGTGCAAATGTACATGGCTCTACATAAAAAATTAAGGGAAAATTTCACAATTACCAGTCTGACCAATTATAAAATATTAACAAAATAATTCAAGTTTTAAAGCTAATGTTTGACCTGAAATATCTGGTTTCAATGTATAAAACGTGGCAGATAAGAACAGGTGCCTTGGAGTCAGAAAGACTTGATATCAAAATGCAGTCGACCATTTTCAAACTGGGTCATTGTAAGCAATTTGCTGAATCTTAGATTTAGTTTTCTCTTCTCATAAATGGGAATTATAACACTTCATGATGTCATTGTTGTTAGGTTTATAAGAGGCAGTATAAATAAAGCATGATCATGGTGCTCAGCACAAGGTGAGTACAAAATAAATTTTTAAAGTTTTGTTGTTTTAACATATAAGATATTTGGATAATAGTCAATTGTCTCTTACCCTAGATATGTCCAGTCTCAATTAATGTAAACATATACATATTATAGTTACCTAATGAAGGTTTCTAAACATGTAAAAAAGATTTTTAAATATGAAAGTTATCAAAAACAAATCAAAATAAAGCATACCAGCTCTAGAAAGTAAGACTAACTTATTTAAAAGAAGTAAATTTCAATATACTAAATCACTAGCAACAAATACTTCCATGGGTAGAGGTTGGAAAGACCTATTATTTCCAATAAAATTTAAAATTGTTTTAGAGCCTATGGCATTAATGATGAAGAACTTGAGTAAAAATAAAGATCTGATATTTTCTTCTAAAACTCTTAAATGAACTCAATTAGATATTGAAGTAGAAGTTGTTTTCCAGTCTAATAAAGCTCCCTCCTGGAAATAGTTGGAACACAAGCCAAGAAAATTCATTTTAACCTGCTGAATCTGGATCTGCAAAGGCTAGCCAAAGAATTCAACATCCAAATAGACATCAGATCAGGTGACACAAGAGGATAATTGGAATATGTACTGTCTGTACCAAGCTATAAATCTCAAAAGCATCTGTCAAGGAGATAACTCATGCTGCCTACCTGAGACATAAATAATAATGAAAAATATCATGTAGCTGAAATATGGAAGACATTTAATTATATAAGCCATGTCTCAGAGATAAATGCTGAACATCTTGTCCAGAATAACACTAATTTCTAATTATCATAACATAGATTAAACGAATTGCATAGCATCTGTATTCAAGGCATAAACTCAGACCCAAAAGAGATACGATTTGAAATACCGAATGCTCAATTCCATGATTTCCTTCCCTGAAACTTCAAATCCCACATCATGCCCAACACTGTGTTAGGAGCTGGAAATACAGAAATAATTAAAGATAACTGTTCCTAAGTGACTCAATTTAATGAGAAAGGTAGAGATATAATAATACATACAGAGAGAAAGATTTATGAGCCAAGTTCTGTGAGAGCACAGCAAACATCAAATGGAGGTCAGAAAATGGTTCCTAAAGAGATGAAAAAAAATTGTATTTGAAAAAGAATGAGTATGAATTTGCCAAAGCAGGAACAGGAAGGGCTATTTTAGGGGGAACAAAAGTTAATAAAAGCAAAGAATGGGAAAAAGTTCAGGGATACCATGCATGATTACACAGTTGAGCACTGCCCAAATTATCTGCATCATGGTCACTAAAAAGTTTAACATTTATTGGACTAATTTTCAAGTAAATAGCTGTTGAAACAAAATAAAACAAAACCAAAAAGTTGGAAACAGTTCCTTTTCTAATTTGCACAAAATCTCCTGTCCCTTTTCCCACTTGGGTTAGCAGAGACCCTTGTGAAAATTTCTAGCATACTCTAAGAACAGGAAAAAATTCAGTGTGGCATAAGCAGAGCATGGTGAGCAAGGACCAGGAAGCCAGATTGAAAGAAGGAACTGGGACCTACAAAGCTAAGGTGTTTGGATTTTATCTAACTAGTTTCAGACTGGTGATATGATCAGCTTAATTCTTTCAGGAAGATAACCATACTAATAGTGCAGGGGAAAACAGAGTGAGATGATTGAGGAGGTAGAGAGACCGGTCAGAAGGCCATGGTGGTAGGCAGATAAAAGAACATGAAGTCTGCAAATAAAGGCAGTGGCAGTGGCAGTGGCAGGGGAAAGAGGGCCCAGATTTGACAGGCATTTCATTTCGGCAAGACTTGCTTCTCAGTCACCACTTTGACTGACACTGTGTTTTTCTCCCATCCAATAAACCCCTTCTGGGAAATGTAAATCATTCTATAGTAAATGTAAGTCCTCCATATGAGAAAGAAAACAAAATCTTAAAACTTAAATAAAAAGTATTCAAATTTAATAATTTAGTTCTAAACTTGAGCTTACATCTGGAGACTATATCGGGAGGGCATTTTTAAATTTATAAAAATATTTAGGGGCGCCTGGGTGGCTCAGTCGGTTGAGCGACCTACTTCAGCTCAGGCCATGATCTCACGATTTGTGAGTTTGAGCCCCGCGTGGGCTCTGTGCTGACAGCTCACAGCCTGAAGCCTGCTTCGGATTCTTTGTCTCCCTCACTCTCTGCCCCTCCCCCACTTATGCTCTGTCTCTGTCTCAGAAAAATAAAAATAAATTTATAAAAATATTTCTAATAAGCTGAGGCTTATTGCAAGATGAATTCCTTCCTGAATGCTACACTAGCTTATGGGAGAATTTTTCCAAGTTACAAAGTTTTCAAAACTTGGAGGATTTTCACAGATTCAATAGTAAGGAAACATCATTTGGCAGAATTACTGGATACAACTCACCACTTGCAACTGCAAGAAAAGCAATCACATTTCCTCATTTTCTCCCTATATTTTCATTACTTTGTCAGGAGTATTATTTTATGTCAGAGTTCACTGGAGCCAGTAACAATCCAGTTTGTTAAAATATCTGTTCTCAAGTTTTTTGGTCAACTATAAAGATATAGAAAACACTTGGGCAATTAAAGAAGGTCATTTTCTTTATTCCACTTTTAAAGGGCAGCTAAAAATCACTGCAAATCCAATCCCTTTTCCATTAAACTAATTCAAGCTTGAGTCACCCAGGAGTTCAGAAGGGAAAATAAGAAGTTAGCTTAAGCAGTGGGAGTCACCACACTCCCCCCACTTCTATGATCTCCCTACACCTAAAAGGATCACCAAAAAACTTTCCAGTGATGGTTTCACCTTGCTTCCTCTCTACTGAGGTATGCAAAATGGATGTCAGATTGTTAGATTACAGCATAATTTTTAATTGTCAGGAGGTGAAATCTGTGGAGGATGTATATGGAAACCAGCTGCATATTTGGAATGGAAAGTAGTGATTACCAATTATTATAATAGTGTCTTCTCATCGATTTTTTTCCAGGTAACTGAATTTTGTACAGCAGAAACACACAATATGGAAGCTCCAAACCTACAAAACAAAATGTGCAATCGCAGAAGCACATGGGATGTAATTAAGGATTCTGATGATTTTCAGAATGCACCTCCCATGACAGGAACAGATTCACCACCTCGTCCTACATTTTCATTGCTGAAGTCTAAACAGCGAGTAGTCTGTTTGGTACTTGATAAATCTGGAAGTATGGACTCAGTAAGACATTTATTTGTTAGCTCTCTTAAATTAAGTATTTGAGCTACTAGAAACATAATTTAATCTTAGGTTTAGTTCTACTAAACTAAAATATATATTTATTACTCTAAGTTTAGTACAGTGATTCTATATGAACAAGTACTAGAAGATAATACACTAAAATGAAAATAATTGTTATGTGAAGATAATTGGAGTATGGATTATGTTTATTCTTTAACTTTTAGGCCTAACAAACTAGAAACAATGTAAATGGACAAAAAAAATTTATACATACTGCCACCATTGAACATATGTCATTCCAGTCATTTTTCTGTTAGTGTATTTGTTTTTCCTCAAAAATGTTATTATATTTTATATAGTATAATATGATTTTTTTACTTACTATACCTTGAACACTCTCTATGGAAAAAATGATTTAATAATTTTTAATGGTTGTATCATATGCATATACTGCAACTTAGTCAAATAACCTCCTGTTATTGGACATTTTAGAGTTTTCAACTTATTAGTGTTAAAAATTATGTTGCAGTGAACATCTTTGTATGCATTTTTAAATTATTTTCTTAGCAGGAATTCTTGCATATAAATAAAACTGTTAAATAAAAAGGCATAGATTTTAAAGTCTTTTCTAAGCATAACATAATTGATTTTTAAATTTTTTCTTCAACATTATTTCTTCTTAATAAAATAAAGGAGTTAAATTCTAAAATACAGTAATCAATTACTATCATGATCTCTGGCCCATGAACAGCTTTGTCTTTCACCAATCTGTTAAGACTTGAGACTCAGAAGTTATGCAGACATCTTTTTCTTACAGGAAGACCGTCTCTTTCGAATGAATCAAGCAGTAGAACTATACTTGATTCAAATTATAGAAAAGGGATCCTTGGTTGGGATGGTCACATTTGAAAGTTATGCTACAATCCAAAATTATCTAACAAATATAACCGATGAGAATGCTTATGAAAAGATCACGGCAAACCTGCCTCAAGCAGCTGATGGTGGAACTTCAATTTGCAGTGGTCTCTCAGCAGGATTCCAGGTAAAATAAAAATGCTTTTCCAAATACCATTTGCCATTTACCATTGCTTTTCTTTTTGTCCCACTATCTTTTAAGAAGGGTCATGAGGGGCGCCTGGGTGGCGCAGTCGGTTGGGCGTCCGACTTCAGCCAGGTCACGATCTCGCGGTCTGTGAGTTCGAGCCCCGTGTCGGGCTCTGGGCTGATGGCTCAGAGCCTGGAGCCTGTTTCTGATTCTGTGTCTCCCTCTCTCTCTGCCCCTCCCCCGTTCATGCTCTGTCTCTCTCTGTCCCAAAAATAAATAAATGTTGAAGAAGGGTCATGAGCTCACAGGGCCCTTATCTAAATAATTTATAATATCTAAATAGCATACCACCTGTGGTTTACAGCTGGAGCCTCTCTGAATGTGATCATTCCACCAGCACACTCTTGAGGTACTGAGTTGCAATGGGAGTGGTTAAATAAGGGGGAAAATCCAGTGCACACATAATCACCGTGATATCCTTACGGAGCTCCCCATTTCTTTAACACAGCCACAGCCTGAACTTCTATGAGTGGACAATAATGCTGTGGCGGAGACTGTGCAGGGAAGAGGGAATTTAGCAATATTTCTATGTTATGGATAAAGAAAACCTTAGCTCATCGAGTTAAGTTGACAATTAAAAATCACAAAGGTAGAGGTAGTTCCTCAAGCAGTATAGGACCAAACCCAAGATACACAGGTGGAAGTTTAAAGAAATGAAAATTGTGGAATAAAATATTGGGAGAAATTTTTGAGCACTTTATTAAACTGCCTTTATGGTATACATTTGAATTTCTTCCAACCTAAGATAGCCTCTATCTAAGCCTATTTATTGTCATTTTTTTAAGTTTATTTTTATTTATTTTGAGAAAGAGAGAGAAAGCAAGCAGGGGAGGGGCAGACAGAGAGGGAGACAGAATCCCAGTCAGGCTCCGCACCATCAGCACAGAGTCCTATGCGGGACTCAAACTCACAAACGCGATATCATGACTGAACAGAAGTCAAGAGTCGGTCGCTAACTGACTGAACCACCCAGGTACCCCTAATATCATTTTTTAAGTCACAAAAACTTCGCTTCACTGATCCTCCCATTGCTTCACCTGAAAGTGGAGATTATTACTCTTTTCCAGGCCACTAACTAATACCATCTCTCAGCTTTCTCATAGAGTCTATTTTTTATAAAGCATATCAGTTTAAGGATAAACACAAGCTCTGAATTTAGACAAACCTAGGATTCTGGCTCTATTATTTATTACCTAAATGACCTTGGGTAAGTTATCCACTCAGAAAATCTCAGTTTACTCAAATAAGGAAATGTGGAAAACAATAATACATAACTCATTTAATTGTGAGAATTATGTAAAATAAGTAAGTGCTCAAGAAAGGATTCCTATTACTATAATGGACATAATTCTTATCTATGTCTCTTCAGTTCAAAAATATGACAGTAATATATCTTGGGAGTGTGTCATAATGTTTGCACATATTGGTTGGTATGTTTTTCTTAATGTATTTTGATATACATCTTATGATCTTTTGACCACAGAGTCTATTGCTAAATAGATTATGTCAAATCACATTCAAAGTTATGAATACCTCTTAATTACTTTTATAATTAAACATAGCAATATATAAGCATTTTTTTAGATAATCATGATCATAATCATAATCACAATAGCTAAAATTTATTCAGCATATACTAACTACCTTATTGCCTATGTTAAATACTTTACATGTATGATCTTATTTATCCTTACCATTATGTTTCCAGTCAGGTATTATTACTACACCTATTTTGTACATAAGGAAACTGAGGTTCAGAGTAATTAAACATTGTTCTTAAGATCACATAGTCAGTAACTGGCAAATCTCGGATTCAAAACCTGTTCTTACCCCCAAATCCAAAAAGCTAATCACTACACTGAGCTATGGGGGGAAGGGGGTGGAGAACTAAACTCTAGCTATTCTATTTAGCAAATGGCAGAACGAGAATTTACTCCCAATTTGTCTGACTAAAGAGTTGAACTCTTACTAGAAGTCAGGAAAAGACAAAAACAAACAAACAAACAAACAAAACTTGTAATACTTGATAAATTTATAAACTTCCTACTTTATGTTGTTGGGTTTTTTTCCCCAGGAAATCCTGAGATCCTTCAATAATCAACTAAAATACATAAAAAGGCGTATCATTTAACTTTGCATACCTGCCTTTAGTCACGACTTTGCAAGTGGTGTCTAGTGTGCTGCCAAAATCACCTGGGTCATTTGCCTCCACCCCAAGCATCTCCTGGAAAACAATAATAACAACTAACATTCACTTAGTATTTACTATTTGCTAGGCGTTGTTCTAAGTGTTTTATTCTCCTTTCTTAGGTAGCTTGAATGTATGTTGAAAGGATTAGAAGAACGGTTAACACTCTGTCTTTGAAAACCTAAAAGACCATTTACACATTACACTTATTTCCATGCCAACTCAGCCTGGAACGACAATGCAAAAAAAGTTTCCTTTTGCCTACTCTGATGCATGGGCCTAAAGACTTCTCCAAGACTAAATAACAGGCTGATTCTTATTTTAAATTGATTTAGATATGACATTCTATAACTAACAATCTGATTTTTCACTACCAGGCAATTATCCAGAGTAACCAGAGTACTTCTGGTTCTGAGATCGTATTACTAACAGATGGGGAAGATAATCAAATAAGCTTATGCTTTGAGGAGGTAAAGCAAAGTGGTTCGATCATCCACACTATTGCTCTGGGACCTGCTGCTGCCAAAGAACTGGAGACCCTGTCAAATATGACAGGTAAACCTTTGGAATGTGGCTTGAATAGAAAATACATTTTCAGTCTCTCCCATTCCAAGAGTTCTTTCCCCTTTAAACCACAAAACTGCTGAAAATTTTCCTATCCTAAAAATTAATCTTTGTCCCTTCCTTGTCCTTCTCTTTCAAATTAATCTTTCCTCTCTCCCCTCCCCCGCCACCTCTCTGCATTCCTACCTATACCAGTTTCTTCTAATATTAAGTCAACATTTACTGTCTTCATTCACTTCTCACCACTTTCTACCAAAACCACCAAATCGAAATTTCTTTCTCCATGGTTATTAATGACTTCTTCGACTGTGATTCCAAAATTCTTGCTCATATTTGTCATGTTCAACCCTACGGTCCAGGTTCAGATAGCCCTAATTCATAGAAGAAGAAATGGAATCCTACAGAGTACAAACAATTTGCCCAAGGCTATAGATAAAGTACTGATTACCAATTTTTACCCTCAGCAATCCATCCTTTTCCATTCCTTATACCTAAGTAATTTCTCTTTTTGTTACTTCCTATATTATTTATTTTCTCACTTAATTTTTACTTAATTCTAAATTGTCATTCTCTAAATTACTTTAGTATACTTTAGTCACAACAAAAAATAAGCAGCCAGTTCAAAAAACTGTCTTAAGTTTCATCTTTATAACATTATTGATTAGATCAGCTTTGTTACTGTGGCAGGCCCTTATATCTAATGAGTGATATAAAAACAATAATATTTGGCCAGTTCTTTAAGTTTTCTTCAAATTTTATTGATAATAGCACAAGAACAAGTATGATTTTCCCAATTAAAATTAATTTTATAAAAGTAAATACAATTCCATTTTAGGAGGACATCGCTTTTATGCCAATAAAGACATAAATGGCCTCACTGATGCTTTCAGTAGAATTTCATCTAGAAGTGGCAGCATCACTCAGCAGGCTATTCAGGTTGGTATCTGAGAAAAAGTACTTGCCTTTTCACATTTGTAATAAATCTCCATTATCCTAAATAGTCATCTCCTTCTGTAATAAATAATTTTTGCCTGAAAATATTTCAGGGGTAGAGAAAAACATTCTTACTGTTTTTCCTTTTTTTGTGACACTTATAGCCATCTTTTCTTTTGATTCTTCTATTATTTATAACTACAAATGCTTTTATTTGCAACATTCTTCAAAGTAATTATTTTACTGAAATCTTATACATAAATTTAGAATTACTCTGAACTAACAAAACTTTGAAATTTTATTAACTAATTTTATTAACAAATTTGTTCTCTGTGTTCTTTGTTTTATTTACATAACAGTTGGAAAGTAAAAGCTTGACTATTACAGGAAAGAAATGGATAAATGGTACAGTGCCTGTGGATAGTACAATTGGAAATGACACTTTCTTTGTTGTCACGTGGACAATACAAAAGCCAGAAATTCTTCTCCAAGATCCAAAAGGAACAAGATATGAAACCTCAGATTTCAAAGAAGATAAACTAAATATTCGGTCTGCCCGTCTTCGAATACCAGGAATTGCAGAGGTAAGAATATTCTTTTTTCTCCATGATTTATCAATCAATTTTGAGGGCAAAAAATGAAGATAACATGTACTACATTGTCAATATTAAAGCAGCGACAGATCATCTGTCATAAAAAAAAGAAGCCAAGTAGAATGGTAAGAGATTCATATCTATACTATTTACTAGCATATAAAATTGAATATCAAAAACCATTACTATTGCCCTGCTTAAATTTCTAAATAATTTTGTATTCCAAACAAGAATAGGAAAATACCACAGAAGCTCTCAAATAGATATGTTGGATTTTCAGACAGGTACTTGGACTTACCACCTTCTAAATAAACAAGCCAAATCTCAAGTGCTAACAGTGACAATGACTACTCGAGCAAGAAGTCCTACTACACTCCCAGTAATTGCAACTGCTCACATGAGCCAAAGTACAACACATTACCCTAGCCCAATGATTGTTTACGCACAAGTCAGTCAAGGGTTTTTGCCTGTTCTGGGAATCAACGTAACAGCCATTATAGAAAGTGAAGATGGACATCAAGTAATACTGGAGCTCTGGGACAATGGTGCAGGTAATAAGAATCTGCATCAACTTCCACTGAACCTAAAATCCTACTACAGTCAGGTAACTTAGAAATAACGTGAATGGGGGCGCCTGGGTGGCTCAGTCGGTTAAGCGTCCGACTTCAGCTCAGGTCACGATCTCACGGTCCGTGAGTTCAAGCCCCGCATCAGGCTCTGGGCTGATGGCTCAGAGCCTGGAGTCTGCTTCGGATTCTGTGTCTCCCTCTCTCTCTGCCCCTCCCCCGTTCATGCTCTGTCTCTCTCTGTCTCAAAAATAAATAAACGTTAAAAAAAAAAAAGAAATAATGCGAATGAATCAATTTTAAGTAAATCAAATTTGATTTTAATGTTTTTAGTACTTTCTACCCAGTTATCTTGACCAGGCATAGATATGAGCACATTTACTTTCTTTACATCTTATGAACAGTTTTACTTGCCCCATGGAACTTGAGTACAATTTTTCTCCATTTTCATTAGTGTCAATGTTTTGCATATGTTTCTTCCAGTTTACATTTTCCTTATTTTAAGATTCCTATATGATATAATAATAGCTAATGTTAATTGAATACTTACTATGAATTACTTTTCCAAGGTTAAAGGTTAGCAAGTAGCCAAGCCAGTCTTTGAACCCAAGCAGACTGATTCCAGGGTTCATGTACTTCTACTCATTTCCAAAATTATTGCTCACATTAGTGCTCATGAACAGTTAGGACTGTCATTGTTACTCTGTTGAATGGCTAATTATTACATTTTATTACATTGTATTATCTAGGTGCTGATACTGTGAAGAATGATGGCATCTACTCAAGATATTTCACAGATTTCCATGGAAATGGTAGATACAGTTTAAAAGTACATGCCCAGGCAAAAAAAAAACACAGCTAGACTAAGTTTAAGACAAAAACAGAACAGAGCTTTATATATGCCAGGCTACCTTGAAAATGGTAAGTGTCATTAAGATCGAAATGTGTCATTTGTTTAGATAAGTTACATATGGCAAGCACTGAAATTATCATGTACTATGGAAAACAGAAGTATACAGTTATATATATAATCATCTGTGTATTTCAAAACCATATTCATGTTAATAGACCTAACACAAGACTATGCTTCCAATATGTTTTGTTTACATCCCCCTCAGTTCATTTCATTCACATTGAAAAAAAATGACTGAGCACCTCCCTAGGTGACAACCACTGTGCTAGAGGCTTGAGCTACAAAGCTTTATAAGACACGATCCTTGTCCTCAAAGGGTTTACAGTTGAGTAATAAATACAGATATGTTAAGAGATAGTTCTAATATTGTCTAATGTCTCCTCAACTTTTAAATGACACCAATAAAACAAGCTTTTTTCACTAAAAGCTGTTACTTCTCAATGTCTGCTATCAATCAATATTAACCCTCTACAGCTGCAAGATGAGATTACAAGATAAAGAAACAGCATTATGAAAAGTCATAAAATTACTTTTTTTGGCAGGTAAAATTGTACTGAACCCACCCAGGCCTGATGTCAATGATGACATGGCAGAAGCTGAAGTAGAAGACTTCAGCAGACTAAGCTCTGGAGGGTCATTTATTGTATCAGGAGCTCCTCCTGCTGGTAGTCATACTCATGTGTTCCCACCCGGTAAAATCACAGATCTTGAGGCTAAGTTTATTGAAGGATTTTTTTTTTAATTTTTTTTTTCAACGTTTATTTATTTTTGGGACAGAGAGAGACAGAGCATGAACGAGGGAGGGGCAGAGAGAGAGGGAGACACAGAATCGGAAACAGGCTCCAGGCTCTGAGCCATCAGCCCAGAGCCTGACGCGGGGCTCGAACTCACGGACCGCGAGATCGTGACCTGGCTGAAGTCGGACGCCCAACCGACTGCGCCACCCAGGCGCCCCCAGAGGCTAAGTTTAAAGGAGATCAAATTCAACTTTCATGGACTGCCCCTGGCAATGTCCTTGATAAAGGAAAAGGTAAGTTTCAAATTATGTTTTAAAATATGAAAAAGAAATCCCTTTGGCTTTCATCTGCTAAGAATTTTCTAATGTCCTATTTATAAATAACATGTATAGAGTGTTTATTATGAGCCATTACTCACCTACTTTCAGATGGAAAAATTGAAGCTCCAAGAGACAATGAACTGGCCCAAACTATTTCTATGTTTAATAACTTGGAAATCTAACCCGCTCTTTTCAATTCTGTTGGGTCAAACAGCCTCTCACAATATGAATTGTCTTAGAAATGACTTTGAGAAGACTGCGCACACCTTTCTGTTGCATTTTCTTCTCCCTAACAAAGAAAAGATTTTCTAAGTGTTTATGTACTTGTATAATTTTATTCATTGATCTTTTGTTGAATTTTCAAACACAGTACTAAGTTCCTAAGACATAATCCCTACTCTCAACAGTCAGTTGAGTGCAGAAGACACTTTCTGCAAGTAATGGCAGTCCATTGGAAGGCCAGAAACTCCTGGTTGGGGGTTCAGATCACAAGGTATATCATAACTTCCTAGGGAAGACTATCCCTGACCTAACTTTTAAAGAATGAGAAAAGTTAGCCAAGTTAAGTGAAGGTGTCCCATGGAGAGAGAGGATCACATGCAGGGAAACTCACCAGTTAGAAGAGACTTGGCCATGGACTTTGAATAAAGTTGAAAGCTGAAATAGCTCATTCATTCAAAGTTCCTTCTAATAAATTGCCCTCATTTATGAAAGGTAAGGAACTTTTATCTATACTTTAAACTGAATTTAATTAGTATTTATTGAATGCCTATCATATTCCAGTATTGTGCTAGACTAGTAGATTCTTATGAGATAAAGCCAATCTTGCTATTTTCCCTTTAAGGTTGGAAAATTATCAATATCAATATGAGATAAAGCCTCTCAAAAGAAAAGATGCTTTTTAGTCTTTCATTTCCTATACATTTTTCAAAGCTGTATTTCTTTTTATCATATTACATAAGGAAAAAATCATTCTAAAAAAACAAAGGAAACATAGAATATGCAAAAAGAGCTCTTTTGTACTTCAGTGTTGAAAACTCTTATCATGACAACTTCTGAAATATATTATTTTTTCATGCTATGATCCTTAAAATTATGGCAGAATAAAATTTTAAAAAATACCTGCACTGAAAAAGCCACAAATAAAATTACCTGGCCAAATGTTTAGTTCCGAATTGAATTCAGTCAAGACCAAGTCTTCAGTTCAAGATTGGGTTCATAATGCTGATTATAGGAACTAAAAGAAGGAAGAATGCATTACATATGGACACTGGGAGAGAAAGAACTTCACTATGTTTAACCACAAATGCCTAAAATTAGGTGGACCTAATCTCTATCTTTCCTTGTGACAAATAAGAAGAGGTTGTAGTTGCTATCAAATGTTAACCATCAAGCATTGCAAAAGAAGGTAGTAGCAGTATCTCATTCTTAAAGAATAAATGAATATCTACATAATCTCCAATGAAGTACTTAAATTCTCAGGGACCCAATTTCCATATCTGTCAAATATAAAAATTACTAGGTGACCTAGAAGTATTAAAACAAGTTGATGTAATTCTAATATTTTATAATTCTCTAATTCAATTATTTTGGGCATCAACTTAATAACTATATTGTTGGTCAACAAGAGGTCAAATACAAACCCAACACTGTGCCACATACTCTAGTTGATAAAAAAAAGGAATGTAAAACCTACATTTTGTCCTACATCTTGTCCTCAAGAATATAATCAAATTAAAAAGATAAATTGAACCTCCATAAAATAATATGGAAAACTCCTTTCTGTGCAATAGGAGTCATCTGAGTGGATAAGATATGTGAACAAGTCTTCATGAAGACATTGGGCTTCCTGTTGGGCCTTGAACAATTTGCATAAGTAGGGAGAGGGAGGCACATTCAGGGAGTCAGACCAAATAATATGATCAAGTTCAAAAAAAGCAAGAATTCATAATAAAATATCTGAATTAAAAATAAAGGTTAGATAGATAGATAAACAGACCCACCTAATTGGAATGTAAGGTATATGTGAAGAGTAGTAAAATGGATTGATCAGGCCTATTACCAAAAAACTAGAATGCTAAGACAGAGGGTCTGAATTTTTATTAAAACCACTAAATCGAAGTTATTCACCACACACTTAAAACACCTTCAACATTTCATGATAAAATAGTTTTCACTTCAAACAAAGACATGTGATGTTCTTACTGTTCATGGCATTTTGGAATATGAGAATATATTTTTATATTGATAGCTCTGGTAGATCTCTAAAAGCATTTGGGAATAAAAAAATATGTCAGGATCTTCCTTTCTTTTCTTGACAAAGTAACAGTTATAATAACTAATATTTCAAACATTTAGGTCCCAGACACTTTGCTAAACACTTTTCATGCATTATCTTATATAATTCTTACCAGTCAAGTACTAGGCATTCAATAAATATTTAAATGAATTGAATGATTGAATTTCCATTTTATACATAAGAAAACTGAAGGTAAAAATGTTAAATATACTTTTCTTTGTTACACAACTAGAAAGTAGAATTGGGGTACTAATCAAAGTCTGCCTAGCTCTTAAGCACATTTTAACTAGTACACATTCTAGCCTCTCTTCTTCCTTTTGCCCTTTATCCTTATCCCTGTCCCCCATACTACTGATGTCTACTCTCCCTTCTAGTCCTTCCTTTCAGCTTAATGAGAAATAACACAGATGTGGAATACTGGATGTCTTTCCTATACTTAAGCGTTATTGTGTTCCTTGTTCTAAAAATAGATTTAGCTCCTTATATTTCTATTTCTTAAAAAAAACCCCTAGATTTCATTTTTTAGTACTATATGATTTTGAATTAATTTTTTGTGATTAGATAACTAGATAAAAACTGCTCACATATTTGCTTTTTTTTTTTTTTTAATTCTCAAGTTAGTTAACATACAGTATAGTCTTGGCTTTAGGAGTAGAACCCAGTGATTCATCACTTACATATAACACTCAATGCTCATCCCAACAAGTGCCCTCCTTAATGCCCATCAACCATTTATCCCACCCACCCCCAGCCCCTATCAACCCTTAGTTATTCTCTGTATTCAAGAGTCTCTTATGGTTTGCCTTCCTCTGTGTTTTTATCTTACTTTTCCTTCCCTTCCCCTATGATCATCTATTAAGTTTCTCAAATTCCACATATGAGTGAAATCATGTGATATTTGTCTTTCTCTTGACTGACCTATTTCGCTTAGCATAATGCACTCTAGTTCCATCCACATTATTGCAAATGGCAAGATTTCATTCTTTTTTATCACCAAGTAATATTTCATTGTGTATATATACCTCACCTTCTTTTTTTAATTTATTTTTGGGACAGAGAGAGACAGAGCATGAACGGGGGAGGGGCGGAGAGAGAGGGAGACACAGAATCGGAAACAGGCTCCAGGCTCCGAGCCATCAGCCCAGAGCCTGACGCGGGGCTCGAACTCACGGACCGCGAGATCGTGACCTGGCTGAAGTCGGACGCTTAACCGACTGCTCCACCCAGGCGCCCCTATACCTCACCTTCTTTATCCATTCATCAGTTGATGGACATTTGGGCTCTTTCCATAATTTGGCTATTGTTGATAGCACTACTCTAAACATTGGGGTGCCCCTTCAAATGGGCATTTTTGTATTAAGATGGAATGACCAGAAAAAATCTACATCTGCAATTTCTATACCCAAATCTTAGTGTGTGTTTCTGATAGGCCCCTAAATGTAAGACAGTGTGGTGGTAATACGGCATTCTAGTGATTTTAATATACATGAAATTTCTATTTGTTTTCCAGCCGACAGCTATATTATAAGAATAAGTAAGCATTTCCAGGATCTCCAAGAAGATTTTGACAATGCTGCTTTAGTGAATACTTCTAGTCTGACACCTAAGGAGGCTGGCTCAATAGAAGTTTTTGAATTTAAACCAGAACCTTTTAAAATAGAAAATGGCACCAAAATCTATTTTGCAATTCAAGCCATCCATGAAGCTAATCTCACTTCAGAGGTTTCTAACATTGCACAAGCAATCAAGTTTATTCCTCCACAGGAATCCTGTGTCCCTGCCCTGGGTACCAAGACTTCTGCAACCAGTTTGGCAATTTTAGGATTAGCTGTGGTTTTATCTATATTTTAAACTACAAAATGTATTAGAAATAAAATTCAATGTTATACATACTCAGTTAACATTTATTTAGAACTTAATTTGCAATACTTGTTTATTACAAAACTCTGTGTAATAGAAATGTACAAAAGTTGTATATTTCCTGTTTGAGTTCATTAATAGTGATTAGTTGTTAAATGTAAATCAAAATGAATATACCATTTCCTATCTTTGAAAAATCCATTTATTAACTCAATATAAAAAGAAAATGCATATTTTACTTAAGGGTGTTTTAAGAAACATTTTCAAAGTGTGTTACAAATTAACTTGATGTAGTAACAAAATCAGAATTTACCTAAGCCCTTTGAAAAAAATGTATTTATCCACAACAGGAATAATTTTATAGCAGAATTATTTAGGCTTTATTCTTGCTTATGAATACTTCATGTTTACATAAACTATAGGACGCATCATAATAAAGTTCTACTTATATCCTGAGACCATTGTTAGGTCCTAAGAATATCACCACCATGATGCCCCATCAGGACAGGGATTTTTTTTTTTCAATGCTATATCCTCAGCTTCTAGAATGGTACCTGACACATAGTAGATATTTTGTTAAACAAAATTAACAAATATAGGGGAGTACGGGAATAGGCAAAATGGGTAAAGGGGAGTGGGAAATACAGGCTTCCAGGTATGGAGTAAGTCATGGGGGTAAAAGGTAGAGCATAGAGGGGACAAAAGGAAAAAATTAATGAATATTTTCATAGCATCAGAGATAACCAAATTTGACCTGTTACAACAAAAAATAACCACAAAATATAATGTGCATGTGGTATCATGAGGACCTGATATAATGAAAATAACCACTTAAATGGTGATCTGAATCAACACATAGCCTTTCAGGAAATTAACTGAATTATGTCAATCCAATTTATAACCCTCTAATAAAATGTAAATTCAGCTATCAATATAGCAATAGTGTGATTTTTTTTCTGAGAAATACAGAGAGTAACTGTTATATTAGAAGAAAATCCTTTGTTTCTAGGCAGAAAGATTTCAAAAACTCTTTGAATGTGTGAAAGGAAGAAGCTATATATGATATATCTGGAAAAGTCAGGAAAAAAATCATAAAACATTAGTAAACCAAATCCAGAAGAATATATAAAAAATTATTATATATTATGACCAAATTGAATTTATACCAAGAATCCAAAGATGGTTCAATATTAGAAAATCAACATAACTCATCTCATTAACAGATTAAAAAGAAAAATTGTCATCTCAATACATAGATAAAAGTATATTATAATTTAACTATCATTCTTCACTAAAAATAAAACCTTTGAGGGCGTTCTGGGTGGCTCAGTCAGTTAAGTGTCCGAGATCATGACAGATCTCACAGTTTGTGAGTTCAAGCCCTGCATCAGGCTCTGCACTGACAGTGTGGAGACTTCTTGGGATTCTCTCTCTCCCCTCTCTCTCTCTCTCTGTCCCTACCCCACTTGCTCTCTCTCTCTCGAAATAAATAAATTTTAAAAAATAACTAAATGAGGGGCGCCTGGGTGGCGCAGTCAGTTAAGCGTCCGACTTCAGCCAGGTCACGATCTCGCGGTCCGTGAGTTCGAGCCCCGCGTCGGGCTCTGGGCTGATGGCTCAGAGCCTGGAGCCTGCTTCCGATTCTGTGTCTCCCTCTCTCTCTGCCCCTCCCCCATTCATGCTCTGTCTCTCTCTGTCCCCCAAAAAATAAATAAACGTTGAAAAAAATAATAATAATAAAAAAATAAAAAAAATTATTAAAAAAATAACTAAATGATACAAAAATAATTTTAAAAAAATGAAATCTTTGAAAACTTTATTAACCTGATATTGTGAGCCTTAATGTCAAATTCTGATCATTTAAAAATAAAAGGGGGCATTAAATCTTCAAGTAAGGATAAGAAATTAGGTACCAGGGAGGTAAAATTCTAAATTCCTAGGAAAATAAATTATTTAAGAGCCTAAAAATCATTAAAAAAAATTATCGTTTACTATGAAAGTCTCAAAGGGTCAGGAGATACTTTGTTTTCAGCTATCTGGCCACTATACTGAGAAATCATTTATAGGACTTTAGTAGCCACTGAGGAAAGATTCTTATGTGGTAAGAAAACAAAGGAATAGAAGAATCAATAATTTGAAATAAATATATAAAACTGTAATTATTTGTAGATGACATAGAAAATCCAATGGAATTAACAAATAATTCAATCTAGTAAGAGAATTCTGTAAAGTTACCAGACACAAGGTCAATTTATAAAAATCAACAGCACTGGTCTCACATGTAAACAGCTTAGAGGTCATCACCCCATTCTCATAACAAGAAAAAAAATAAACAACTGAAAATCAACAGTTCTTTTTAGATTTCACCAGAAAAGTAAGGTCACACCACAACTACTTTCCAGATACTATTAGGAAAATTAGAGCCATATATCTGGTAGAATAAAGTAGAAGTCCCTAATTCATGCTATACACAAAGCACATGCCATATTCACTGGGGAATCCTATCTGGAATGAAGTCTCAATTAGATAAAACAAATTTTAAAAGCTAATAGAAGAAAATGAAGAAAAATACCTGAGTGACCTTAGGGCTTAAAGGATTTCAAGAACTAAAGGCTTGAAACATTAAGAAGGAAAAAAAAAAAAAAAACAAAAAAAACCACGATGGGTTTACATACATCAAAATTGAGAAATTGTGTTCACAAAGAACATCATAGGCAAAATTAACAGCTGACAGTCCAGAGAAGATATTTGCAACGTTTAAAACCTGCTAAGGAATTAATACATGGCATGTGTAGGAAAGAGCTGCAAATGAATAACAAAAGCAAAGGAAGCCTCAATAGAAAAATAGACAAAGGTTATAAGTAGGCAAATCATTTAAAGGTAGTTCAAAGGCAAATAAGTGTATAAATCAGACAAATGCTCTAGAATCAGAGAAATACCAATTGTAACAGTATCAAAATATGCCTTAACATCCATTGGATTAATACAAATTAAAAATCAGATAGATAATACCAATTATAGGTAAGAAAGTAAAGAAATAAGACTTCTCATCCTCTATTGGAGGAGTGTAACTGAAGCAGTATTATAGAAAATAGTCTGATGGTACTTAATGAATTCAATATACACCTTGTCCAATGTTCTAACAATCACACACCTGGGTATAAACATCAAAGAAACCAGCACACCAATCAAAAGGCAATTCACCACAGTATTATTTTGTAGTTACAGAAAGTTGAAAGTTACTTTAGGTGTCCATCCCTAGAGGAATAGAGAAGTAAATGCAATGGATACAGAATCTGAAATACTATACTACACTTAGCAATAATATAATAGATGCATATACAGCAACAAAATTTATCTTAAACATACACTGTTGAGTGAAAAGGGTTGAAACAAAGTGCAGTCTCTAAGACAATACCATTTCTATACATTAACACATAGACATATGCAAAAAAAATAACACTTTACTTTACCAGCATATATTACAAACATCATAAAGCCTAAGCCTTTGAAGGAAGGAGAAATGGAAAAGGGTATTGGATAGTGAAATAAAAATAAGTAAAATTATACAATGGAGACAGAGGAGTTAAGATGGCAGAATAGTAAGAAGACCCTGGACTTGTCTCGTCCCTCAAACACAGATCAACATCAAGCCATTTTGAACACCTAGGAATTGATCTGAGGATTAACAGTACAATCTGCATAACTTGAGGGAAAGAATGTGGCAGGTACATGGTATAGAGAGGTGAATAGGGAGAGAGAAGAGCCATGGTGCCACAGAGGAGAGGGAACCCTTCTTGTGGAGATGAGAAAGACAAAGGGGAAGAGAGAGCAGCACATTGTGTTTGCATAAGAAAGCACTCCCCCTGGGGCACCTGGGTGGCTCAGTCAGTTAAACATCTGACTTCAACTATGGCTCAGGTCATGATCTCATAGTCCATGAGTTTGAGCCCTGTGTTGGGCTCTGTGCTGACAGCTCAGAGCCTGGAGCCTGTTTCAGATTCTGTGTCTCCCTCTCTCTGACCCTCCCCCATTCATGCTCTGTCTCTGAAAAATAAATAAATGTTAAAAAAAAATTTTTTTAAATAAAGAAAGCACTCTGCCTGAAAGCAGCTAGAGAGAAAGAGTGAAAACACACACAAGAGCCTACAGTCTTTTATAAACAGTGGAGCACAGAGTCTGAAGTTTCAGAGGTCAGGCCCTGGTGGTGCTCTGGTAAGGAAGCAGGGCAGAGCCCTGGGAACAGGCAGCAAGGTCTGAGGATCCCGTGGGTCACATGGGGAGACAAAAATGGAAAGTCCTCAAATACATGTAGGTTGAAGAACATCTGACTAAAACATGAATGGGTTAACCAGGAAATTAAAGAAGAAATTAAAAAATAGATGGAAGCAAATGAAAATGAAAACACAACAGTCCAAAACCTTTGGGATGCAGCAAGGCAGTCCTAAGTGGGAAGTATATTACAATTCAGGCCAATCTCAAGAAGCAAGAAAGGTCCTGAATACACAGCCCAGCCTTACATCTAAAGGTACTAGAATATGAACAGTAAATAAAGCCTAAAGCTAGCAGAAGAAGGGAAATAATAAGGATTAGAGCAGAAATAAATAATATAGAAACAAAAAATACAGGAGAACAGATCAATGAAACTAAGATCTTACTCTTTGAAAGACAACAGAAATGATGAACCCCTAGCCAGACTTACCAGAGAGAGAGACAGAGACAGAGAGAGAGAGAGAGAGAGAGGACCCAAATAGATAAAATCACAAATGAAAGAGGAGAGATCACAACCAACACCACAGAAATATAATTAATTATAAGTGATTACCATGAAAAATTATATGCCAACAAACTAGACCATCTGTAAGGAATGGACAAATTCTTAGAAACTCACAAACTACCAAAACTGAAACAGGAAGAAATAGAAAATTTGAACAGACCCATAACCACCAAAGAAATTGAATCAGTAATCAAAAATCTCCCAATAAACAAGAGTCCTAGGCCAGATGGCTTCCCAGGGGAATTCTACCAAACTTTTAAAGAAGAGTAAAGGGGTATCTGGGTGACTCTATCAGTTAAGCATCCAACCCTTAGTTTCGGCTCAGGTCATGATCTCAGTTTGTGAGTTCAAGCCCCACATTGGACTCTACTCTGACAGTGCCGAGCCTGTTTGGGATTCTCTCTGTCCCTCGCTCTCTGCCCCTCTCCCACTACCTATTTCTCTCTCTCTCTCTCAAAATAAATAAATGAACACTTAAAGAAGAGTTAATACCTATTCTTTTCAAACGGTTCCAAAAAATAGAAATAGAAGGAAAACATCCAAACTCATTCTATGAGGCCAGCATTACTTGATTCCAAAACCAGACAAAGACTCCACTAAAAAGGAGAATTACAGGCCAATATCCTTGATGAACAGGGATACCACCTTCACTCCTGTCAGAACAGCTAAAATTAATAACACAAGAAACAATGAGTGTTGACAAGGATGCAGAGAAAAGGGAACCTTCTTGCACTGTTGGTGGGAATGCAAACTGGTGTAGCCACTCTGGAGAACATTTTGGAGGTTCCTCAAGAAACTCAAAATAGAACTACCATATGACCCAGCAATTACACTATTAGGTATTACCCAAAGGATAACAGAAATACAAATTCAAAGGGGTACATGCATCCCAATGTTTATAGTAGCATTATCAACAATAGCCAAACTATGGAGAGAGCCCAAATGTCCATGGACTGATGAATAGATAGAAGACATGTGGTGTGTGTGTGTGTGTGTGTGTGTGTGTGTGTGTGTGTGTATGTATACATATACATATACATACAATGGAATATTACTCAGACATGAAAAAGAATGAAATCTTGCTATTTGCAACAATGTGGATGGAGCTACAGTGTATTATGCTAAGTGATATTAAGTCAGTGAGAGAGCAATACCAGATGATTCCACTCATGTGGAATTTAAGAAAACAGATAAACATAAGGGAAGGAGGGGAGAGGTGAGAGGGAAACAAAGCACAAGAGACTCTTAATGATAGAGAAGAAACTATGGGTTGACAGAAGAAGGTGTGTGAGAGATGGGCCATATGGGTGATGGTATTAAGGAGGGTACTTGTTGTGATGAGCACCGGGTGTTGTATGTAAGTGATGAATCACTAAATTCTACTCCTGAAAACAGTATTTCACTGTATATTAACTACAATTTAAATTGAAAATAAAAGGTAGGCCAGAAGGCATCAAAGACAACTTTGTCATCCTTATAATTTTGGCTGGTCCCCAGAACACAAACATCTATATAGGGCCAGCCTGTTCACAATATTAATTTTGTTTTAATTGTGTTGCTAAAATATTATGCTCTGAGGCAATAAATAAGGGTACCACTTCAAAGAAATGATAGAGGACCCATGCTCCAGTGATGATAGGTTATCCTCAACTAAGGAAAATTATTAATTGAATTTTATACCTGAGCTCTAAATGAAATGAAGAAACTAATAATTAAAAAAAACTAAAACTCATAATAATAACAAAGAAGAAACCCTATCAAAGCAATTCATCATATTAATAAATTCAAGGAGAAAAAATGCTGAATATCTCCAGAGATGCAGAAAAGGCATTGGATATATTCCACCACCTAGCTGTGATTTTTAAAAAAGAAAAACTTGGCACATGGGTGGTTCACTCGGTCAAATGTCCCACTCTTGATTTCAGCTCAGGTCATGATCTCACCATTTGTGGGATCCAGCCCCACATCAGGCTCTGAGTTGACAGACAATAAATAAGTAAACATTTTTTAAAAAGAAAAATTTGCAGAACTGGTTTTTGAAAGGAACAAGTATCTAGACAGTTATTTTTAATTAATTTATTTATTGCTTAATTCACATCCAAGTTAATTAGCATATAGTGCAACAATGATTTCAGGAGTAGATTCCTTAATGCTCCTTACCCATTTAGCCCATACTCCCTCCCACAGCCCCTCCAGCAACCCTTTCTTTGTTCTCTGTATTTAAGAGTCTCATGTTTTGTCCCCCTCCCTGTTTTTATATTATTTTTGCTTTCCTTCCCTTATGTTCATCTGTTTAGTATATTAAAATCTTCATGTGAAGTCATATATTTGTCTTTCTCTAATTTCACTTAGCATAATACCCTCCAGTTCCATCCACATAGTTACAAATGGCAAGATTTCATTCTTTTTGATTGCCGGGTAATACTCCTTTGAATATATATACCGCATCTTCTTTATCCATTCATCTGTTGATGGACATTTGGGCTCCTTCCATACTTTGGCTATTGTTGATAGTGCTGCTATCAACATTGGGTTGCATGTTCCCCTTTGAAACAGCACACCTGTATCCCTTGGGTAAATACCTAGTAGTGCAATTGTTGGGTCATAGGGAAGTTCTATTTTTAATTTTTTGAGGAACCTCCATACTGTTTTCCAGAGTGGCCACACCAGTTTGTATTCCCACCAGCAGTGCAAAAGAGATCCTCTTTCTCCGCATCCTCATCAACATCTGTTGTTGCCCAAGTTGTTAATGTTAGCCATTTTGACAAGTGTGAGGTGGTTTCTCATTGTGGTTTTTCCCTGATGGTGGTATTTCCCTGATGACAAGTGATGTTGAGCAGTTTTTCATGTGTCTGTTGGCCATCTGGATGTCTTCTTTGGAGAAGTGTCTATTCATGTCTTTTGCCCATTTCTTCACTGGATTATTTGTTTTTTGGATGTTGAGTTTGATAAGTTCTTTATAGATTTTGAATACTAACCCCTAATCTGATATGTCATTTGCAAATATCTTCTCCCATTCCGTCAGTTGCCATTTAGTTTTGCTGATTGTTTCCTTTTCTGTGCAGAAGAATTTTATTTTGACGAGGTTCCAATAGTTCATTTTTTCTTTTGTTTCCCTTGCCTCTGGAGGAGTGTTGAGTAAGAAGTTGCTGTGACTGAGGCCAAAGAGGTTTTTGACTGCTTTATCCTCTAGGATTTTGATGGTTTCCTGTCTTATATTTCAGTCTTTCATCCATTTTAACTTTATTTTTGTTCATGGTGTAAGAAAGTGGTCCAGGTTCATTCTTCTGCATGTTGTTGTCCAGTTTTCCCAGCACTTGCTGAAGAGACTGTCTTTATTCCATTGGATACTCTTTCCTGCTTTGTCAAAGATTAGTTGGCCATATGCTTGTGGGTCCATTTCTGGGTTCTCTATTCTGTTCCATTGATCTGAGTGTCTGTTTTTGTGCCAGTACCATACTGTCTTGATGATTACAGCTTTGTAATACAGCTTGAAATCCGGAATTGTGATGCCTCCAACTTTGGTTTTCTTTTTCAAGTTTTCTTTGGCTATTCAGCTCTTTACTGGTCCTAAACACATTTTAAGATCATTTGTTCTAGCTCTGTGAAGAAATCTGTTGTTATTTTGATAGGGATTGCATTGAATATGTAGATTGCTTTGGGTAGTATGGACATTTTAACAATGTTTGTTCTTCAAATCCAGGAGCATGGAATCTTTTTCCATTTTTTTGTGTCTTCTTCAATTTCTTTCACAAGCTTTCTATAGCTTTCAGTGTATAGATTTTCTGCTTCTTTGGTTATGTTTATTCCTAGGTACTTATGGTTTTTGGTGCAATTGCAAATGGGATTGATTCCTTGATTTCTCTTTCTGTTGTTTCATTATTGGTGTATAGGAATGCAACCAATTTCTATGCATTGACTTTATATCCTGAAATGTTGCTGAATTCATGGATCAGTTCTAGCAGTTTTTTGGCAGAATTTTTTGGGTTTTCCATATAGAGTATCCTGTCATCTGCAAAGAGTGAAGTTTGACTTCCTCCTGGCTGATTTGGATGCCTTTTATTCCTTTGTGTTGTCTGATTGCTGAGGCTAAGACTTCCAATACTATGTTGAGTAACAGTGGCAAGAGTGGACATCCCTTAGACAATTCTTTTTTTTTTTTTTTAGTGTATTTTTTAAAAAATTTTTTTCCATCTCTGCTACAGAGTTATTGTTGTTTTGGGTTTGATTGTTTGTTTTTTAGTTTATTTACTTTGAGAGAAAGAGAGCACATGGGAGCATAGGATGGGCAGAGAGAGTAAGACAGAGAATCCTAAGCAGGCTCCGCACTGTCAGTGTGGAGCCCAACACAGGGTTCAATCCCATGAACCGGGAGATCATGACCTAAACCAAAGCCAAGATTTGGACATCTAACTAACTGAGTCATGCAGGTGCCCCAGACATTTCTATATCAAGCATCATGATTTTTAGGAACCATGAGAAGCATTCTTATGAATGTCAAAAATGCACCAAAATACCTGCTAGCGCTGCTCCTATTCAATATGATGTTGGAGGCACTAACCAATGTAGAAAAACAAGATAATGAGTAAGTATGAGTATTAAGTGACAAAATTTTCGTTATTTTAAAACCATAATCATCCTCATAGAAAATCCTGAGAGAATACCAAAACCATATGCATGAATTCAATATACAAAATTCATTAATATTCCTATTTATAAGCCAATATTTGGAAACAATAAGTTTTACATTCTCATTCACAATATAAACAAAACCATAAAATACCTAAGGAAAAAAATCTAACTAAAAATGAAGAAGACTGTTATGCAGAAAACCATAAAATTTTATTTACTTGAAGAAAAATTTTAAAGATCTGAATAAATGAAGAAACACATCACATCCATGTATTAAAATACTCAATATTAAGAAAAGTTTAGTTTTTGAATTATGATTATATATAAATTTTGATAGCTTGATAAAAAAAACAATTTAAAGACACTAAAGTTTATGATAATAGGAAGCAGATATTTTCAGGCTCAAAAAAGGAAGGGGGGCTGGGAAAGACATCAACAATTCAACAACAAAAAATGGGCAAAGGACATTCATAGAGAAGGAAAATGAAAAGGCCAACCACCTTAGGAACAGAGTCTCAATCTGGAAGGTAATCAGAGAAGTGCAGATTAAAACAAAACAAAACAAAACAAAACAAAAACACTAGTTCCACCCAATAATAATTTTGATGAAAATAGGAGGAAATAGACTTTCTGCTAACAGAAATTTAGTTGCATTTAGTAAAATAAAAAATATGTGCACATTTATAGGAGATCCCCCTAAAGAAACTCTTATATTTGTGTTCCAGGATACATGAAGACATTCAGTACACCATGGCTTTTAACAGTGAAAACAGGAAACAATCTAAGTGTCCATCAGTAGGGGACTGGACAATTAAATGTGCTGTATTCATGAAATGGGCCAATATAACAGCTAAAAAAAATAAATCATATCTATTCCCAATCTATACTGAAGAGATTTCAAATATATGATAAGTAAGGAAAATTGCACAAAGATAGGTACTGTATGGTATCATGTATATAAATTAAAACCATACAACATATACTATATTTGTTTGTAAGCACAGATAAGTAAGAGTATTTTAAAAGTTGTTTAGGCATAATATACATTAAACTCTTCATAGAGGAAGCTTTGTCAGAGTTAGAAAGGTGAATTGGAATGGGGGTGTTGGTTTAGTTCCCTAAGGCTTAAGCATAAACAGTAATGTTTTAGCCTTTTTAAGAAAAATATAAGATATAATAAAAAATTAACAATGTTTAATTCTTAATCAGAGCAATAAAAGTATTGTTATACTATTCTTTGTATTTTCCTGAATTTGAAAAATTTCTGAAAGTGTAAAAGAAAAATCTATTTCATTCCAGCCCCATTAAATAAATATGCAAATATTTTTTTAAATATAAAGTTAAATTAAAGACATTAGTTAGTGTGCCCACATTCCTTGATCCAGTTCTGGATACAAAGGCGTACCATATGGTAAAAATGAGGGAAATAGCCTACAACATGACTCTAACCAAGATTTGTGTATCCTTACTTTGGTAGGCAATGGAAACTACAGATGTTCGAGCAAGTTATGATATGGTGTGAGCTGTACTTTTAGGAGTATTCATCTTTCAAACTTGTGTAAAGGAGACTGAAATGCAAAGATTATTTGGGAGGCTATTAATGAGAAATCTAAGCAAGAAGTAATATATTAATATTAATAAATGATGAGTAGTAATAAACATGGAAAGAAGATAGTAAATCTCATTTCTCTACCTCTTTTATTATAATACCCAAGCACCAAAGGTACTTAAAAAATGTGGACTAAGTACAATCTTAATTCTTATCTCCTCAATGGAAATATTCTCAATTTTGAAAGTTAAATAATTAATCTTTGCATGTAAATTATCCATAAGTTTTAAGTCATTCAAGTATGAATTTGATCTTGTTATTCTACTGACCAGTAATATATTCATCTATCATGACCAAAATATCAGGGTTTTTTTTACCCATAATATTCACAAAATTAATATCTGTTGTTCTTAGATTGAGACATTTATAGCAAAAGTAATAAAAAGTATAATTTATTGAACCATAACTTATTACATGGCAAAAAGTGGTGGACACCTTCATATATTTACCTATTTAACCTTTACTTTAGCACTGTAAGCAAGAATTATATTATATCCCCACTTAACTGATAAGAGAACTGAGGTTCAAATATATGAAATAACTTGCCCAAGATCAGACTAAAGCTAAATGTTGATACTGAGATGTAAACCAAAGTCTGTCTAATTCCAAATCTATGCTCTCTCCATTCCCTAATCTCTTCTTAATCTTAATCTATTCTACCAAACAACATCATTTATTTATCTGTCACATACACAAATTCCTGAGTTCTAAGTGGCAATGAGTATTGACAAGTCTCCATTATTAAAATATCTTTATAAATGAATACTTATTTTTATAAATAAGTAATTATGATACATTATGCTATCTCTTTTAGAGTTTTTAAGAACAGCTACTTAACCCCTTCAAACTCCAGTTCTTGAAATGGGGTTAGTAATATTTTTTATGTCACAGGATTGCTTTATTAATTGAGCTACTTGTAGTCACTGACCTAATTTGTTAATTGAGATTAAATGAGAGAAAATATTTTAGCATTTAACAGTGTTCCACATGTAGTTAGTGCTGACTAAT